>NC_044194.1:23376096-23711096 GCF_900880675.1 Sparus aurata | reverse complement strand
GTGAAGGACTCAAGTTGGATGCGAACAGTAGTATCTAACATTAGTTTAGAAATGGACTGTGCTAACATAAACTAAGATAACGACCAGCTTCTAGCGCAACGCAGAAGTTCTTCTGTTTAAAATGGAAAAAACATACAGCTCGCCTGGTGCAAGCTCGTCCACCCACTTGTGTGCGCCGACACAAGCCAATAAGCAGCAGCAGTAAAGATTTAGGCTTAAAAAAGGCTGCAAATAAAGTGTTTTCAAACCAATTCGGGGTTTCTCCTCCGGAGACTTGGATTAAGCTGGACAAGCTGAATGGAGACTCTACATGGAGTATTTACATTATGGTTACTGTAATATAGTGCCTGTTTTCCACATGGGCTTTTTAGAGTGAGACACGTGAGAAGTAGCTGTGGAGAGTGTTCGTTATGCCAAGACTGAGCGTTCAGACAAATGGCAATTTGACCATCTACAATTCCATGACAACTAATGATGCGACCAAACGTTCGAGGACTGCAAACCTTTTGATGAGATTCTCTCGACAACATTTGTCCATTCCTCTTTTAGGATAAAAAATGTATATTTACAACATGAACACGTCTCAAACAGGGAGAGTTCAGCGGAAAAAACTGAATCAAACCAAGTTGATAGTCACTGCATTTTTACTTTCTACCTGAAACTCCTGACAAGAATATGAGATGGAAAAACACCTGGAGCATCATGGGAAACCAGTCTCCTTATTACAGCAAGACACATACATACACACGCGCACACACACAAAAAAAAAAGATTGAGAGAGTGTGCAGTGTTATTGGGTGACAGTGATCAACGGGCAGTTGGAGTCACATAACCTGCTATTATATCTAATGGGGTATTGGACTCTGTGTGCGTGTGTGTATGCGTGTGTGTGTGTGTGAGAGAGAGAGTTGCTGTGAAAGTGACAGTATATTTTGCAGAGGTATGAATATTTTATGGAGTGAACTCATTAGACGCTCGGCCTCTTGGGAGCTCGGAGGAGAGTTTGTTTTGTTCCAGATTATTTACGTGATGAATTATACATCTCTGGGATTCAACAATATGAAAACAACACAGCTACAATTAGATGGAGGGTGGAGGGCTATATTTACACTCCACACATCAAAAAGCTGCCTGGCCCACTTTAGTGTCCACCAAGCCTTTCTCACTTCCTGTCTGTGAAGGACACTTTAAATCTGCTTTTAAATCTTAAATCTTAATCATTATAATATAATAATGATAATAAAAAAAGAAGAACCGGAACAAAGCTAATTTATAAACTATTTTTGCAAAGTGCTTCATGTTTAATCAAACAAAGGGAGGGTTATTTATATTTTCAGATGAAGCTGTCTGTTCACAGCGGATGCAAGATGTCTTCTGTAGTGTTAATATGTTCAGTCCACACACTCTGACCTCTTTAAAGGGCTAGTTAAAAATTTGGGGAATTCCTGGCCAACATAGCAGCTGTAAGAAATCCCAACATAGTAAAATGCAACATATAAAACGTGTTGTACAAAAAGCACAATAAAACAGAAGAACCTGTATTCATACACCATGGCCTCTCAAGAAAAAGGCAGCAGCTGGCAGGCTGAGGGCCGGCAAGGGAACGAGACAACAACTGAATAAACAAGTCATGGACGGCCAGCGTGTTGTTAGCAGTGGTACTGAAGAGTAACGACCACATACACGAGCATCTGAATGTACCCAATTGACATCTGCAGGTACGTTTACATGTTTTTTAATGTTCAATATGAGCAGCTACTTATCTAACCAGCACGTAACCTGATGTTAGTCCTGCACTTTAACCCAGTGAAAGTTTGATTGGTCCTTCGTTAAGTTAGGTGTAGGACAAGACTTGTATTCATGTTTGTTCTTAAATGTAATAATTTCTTATTTGTAATTAGTTTATTAGCTGTAGATGGAAATAAGTCCTCTGTCTACATAAATGGAAAGCTAACATCGCTCTTCCTGGTTTATACAAAGATAGGGGGAGCTGTTATGAAATCAAAACTATAAAATGTCCCCCTAAGGTGTTCAGATCCTTTAGGCAGAACATTATTTACAGCGCAGCAACACAATGAAGAAGCTCATCGCTCAATTTTCTCCAGTTTTTCCGTCTTTCTGGTTGACTGTACCTTTAACAGAGGGATGGGTAGGAGGGGGGCCAGTTCGTCTCCAATCTCCACCGGCTCTATTAGAGAGCTGACAGGGCTGTGAATGGGCTGGAGGCCCTGTGGCCTCGGAGCAATCACCACGGCCATTTCACACCCTGCTGATCCCCTCATCTGCTGCAGAGACGAGAAAGAGGCACCAGGGCCCCTGAGGCCCCTGATGAAGTCCTGACCTCACTCTCCAGAACCCACGGGATTAAAAAAATACTCCTCCTGCTCAAAGTGAAGACGGCTGCTCAAGTTAGTCGACAGACAAATTGGAAAGTTTTATTGCAAGATGAGAAATGTGACTTAATAAAAAAGTGACTCTGAAGTCAGTGGAGTAGAGGAGTAGAAAGTTACAGTGAAAACACATTGAAGAAGTCGAACATGTTTCATGTCTTAGAAACAGCAACAACAGAAAATAAAAAGCACTCATGCAACATTTTCTGCCCAATTTTTCTGTCAAGTGTCATACTTTGTCAGCTTGTTTGCCATTTAAAGGTGTGATTTGTGATAAATGAACAAAATGTTTTTGGATCTCTCTCAGTAAATGGAGGATTTATGTCGACCAAACCAGAGGTGAGTCTAGAAGGAAAGTACACCATGTCCATCTGAACTGTAGTGGAGTACAACGATAAAGTTGTAGAAAATGTAAGTACTCAAGAAATTTACAAATACCTCAAAATCCTACTAATACTCACAACCACTAGCTGTTACCAACCACTTACTTATTTTTACTCCATGCGTTACTGCTTGTTGTTATTTTTTTGTCCGACACAGGAAAAAACATTGTAAAACAAACCAGTATAAGTTTCAGTATAAAGGCCAAGTTTTGATGTCTCAGTGGCACTAATACAACTCCCCAAATTCTTTCAAAGTACATTAGTTTGTTCTTTTCGATAGCGCTTGTTTTCCATACTAAAATAATAACATGTCTTCTTTCATGTGTAGAACTGAAGGAGAATATGCAGATTTCCAGTATTTAAGTGTCAGTTTCTTTAAACAGACTAGCGCAGTGCCCGTAGGAAATATGTGTTCCTATAGAAAAGTGGGAGGTTAAGAAGCTTTTTCATGGATGGCCAAATGAGGCTGTGTTTGAAGGTGGGGCGTCAGGGATATTTAGGTTTGTTGTGAAATCCGATATTCAAGGGTATAATTGGCCGTTTTTGACTATTTTTGATTTTGCCATTATATTTCACCCTAAAAACTATTTACTTGGTGTCATTATTTTCAGCACAACCTCACATGTGTGACTGTACAGTTATTTTTTCATTTTGACATACTGTATTAACACAGTGGACCTAAAATCACAAAAAAAACATAAAATCCGAGTAGAAAAAGTTAGACTGTTGTTTGCTAAATATGTGCATACATTTTTAAAATTTACGAAGTTATATGTAACTATTTACATTTAAATGCAGGCAATGCTCAGGTCTGCCTGAGCTCCTTCCAGCTGAATGAAGAGCTGCACTGCCTGCTCCACATTCATCTCTCATTGTTTTGACTCATTAAACAAAAAACCGACTCCACTACACACTAAACACACTACACCAAACACTACATAACACACTAACTATACACTCCTAACACGCTAAATGTCACAAATCTCTCAACTCTCAATATCGCTGTCTATACACCGACCGTCGTTGCCTGTCAATCATCTGCCTAGGTCCCTCCCACAACTTCCTGTTCCTCAACAACCAAACTTGCTGCTTGGACACTTTCGTGACAAAAGCCCGTTTTAACCGTTTCTTCCTGCACCAGACACAAAGCAAACATGAAGGCAATGTTCGCCAAAAAGCGTGGTGGACATTATTTACCCTAAGTCCGGTTTTGGACGTGCCGGTGGGTCTGGTCCGTCGACTTGGAAGGTGGGCGGTGTAGGTTGGCTAGCGGCTAGCAGCTAGCTACACACGAACATCCACAGATTCCGATTCCACTTTGTTGTCCGCCCGTCTCAGGATCTCCTCAGACCCCAACAGACTCGGTCCGGAATCGTTTAGTCTCATTAATCCACAACAGTCAGTTTAGATGCACAGAACAGAACGGGACCGAACCGCCGGCAAAATCCCAGTCCAACTCGCGCCGCTGCAAGAATAAATCTGCTTGTTTCTTAAGGTGGGGGGTCGCGTTGGGCTCTGCAGTGATTGGCTCTGGTGATCACGTGACTGTGGTGTCTCCGGTGGACAATGCTCGCGAATTTGTAAAGCATTTATGAAATAATTTATTAACAGTATCATTGCAGTCCAAACAAATGCGAAGTCGCACACCATTGAACCACGCAGCAGCCATGTTGTAAGTCTCAGGTTAGTCTAATCCTGATCCGGAGAGATATTTGAGGAACACACACACACACACACATACATTTAATGTATTCCCACATTTGAGACAGTTCCCTGATATACTCTGATCATATTTACTAACTCTGTCTCTTAAACCACAAGTCCTACACATTATTTTTATATCGAATTAAACGCAAGCTGACTGCAGCCTTCCTTTCCTGTGCCGATGTGATACAAACATAACATTCTTTGCAGCCCGCTGTATCCCAAAATTTGTTGCGAGTCAGTGATGGTCCGAATTGTTTTTCCAAAAGAAAACTATGCTGGACACACGGAGTGAAACGGTAGAATACACTTTTAAATGTAAGTATGGGGTCTCAAGCCACTCAAATGGCTAATGATGCAATTATTTAAAAAAACAAAGGACCCCCTTACTGTCAAGGTTGCTAGGTGACAGGAGTGGCATTTCGCTGGTGAAATGAATGAATTCCCAGTGCACCAGACTGTCTCATTTAAGAGCGCTCAGCTCGGGCTTCGCAGGATGCAACCCCTTGAAATGAGACACTGTTGTAGATTCTCATGGATCGCAGTATCTCTCGTTAAATCCCAAATTCCGTATGCTGATACGGCCACTTGTTGATATGCATCTCTGTCTTGTGCCATCGGATTTGATGTCTCTTCACCTAGTATGATTATGATGCTAACAACGTTTATTTTAAAAAGCTCCCCAAAGTTCAGCGTGACAGATTTGGTGTATTTGGAAACGTTTCAAGAATTTAGGTTCAGGGTGCTTTGATTAAAATACCTTGTTGTGTAAAGAAGTAGAGTCGAGGTTTCTCCATGTTCTGCAGGTTCAGTATGTTGGTTACATCAGTGTTAACAGCAGCCTGTATATGGGGATGCAGACTTGAATGCTCGCTGTGTGCAGAAGCAGAGAAACAGCGAAGAAGGAGAACACATAATTAGAGCTTTAAATGACAATCTGCCGCCCCACCAAACCTGAAATGAGCTGACAGAAGAAATGCCACATTCAGGGGCCGACGCAGTCCCACTCATGTAATGATCTTGAATCAGAGGCCACTAAAAGGACAATTTTGCTCCCCAGGCTTTAATGTGTGATACTCATCAGCCTCTCTGCCTCAAATAGAAACTGATGTGCCGGGTCCCTGCCCGTTTCTGGGGAATGTGAGAATTTCAATTACCTCGCCTCAGCAGTGGCCAATCTTAATAACTTCTTTCTTAATTCGTGTTCACGTCGGCGTCGAGGCGTTGCATCCAGGCGTTTCCCTTCACAACGGGCCGGTGAATACAAGACTGGCACCACTTAGCTCCATCAGGACCCCCCGCCCCTCTCCGCTAACCGCCCAGCTCCTGTGGAATAAAGGTCAAGTAATCAGGCATCTGGAAGGACAGCTCATTTGTCATCCCTTGATAAATGCGTCAGCGGCTAATCTGCGGAGCAGGACCCCGCCGCGCCGCCCCGAACAGAAAGGTTAACCGATTCAAAACAGGAAGGGGTGGAGGAAGATGGCGGAGAGAGCAGCAGCTGTAGGGGGAAAAAAGAATGAAACTTCATTCTGATTCAATTGTTTGGTGGCTATTTCTGGACCAGTGGATTGTCGGAAGGCTGCGACAATAACCTCCACCCCGCCGCTAAATGACAGCAGACTGCAGCGAACATTAACTGTGACAAGACATTACCAGCGATGAGGCGATACGTTTCACTGCGGGGGAGAGAAGCTGCTCCCTCCATCCTCCATCCTCCACCCTCGCTCTCACGTTCATGTCCTCTCTGCCTCCCAACAGGTTCTCCTCTCATCTGCTCAAAGTCAACTTGACAACACTGAAAGAAAGTAGTTTAGCTGTCTTTACTGAAAATTAAGCAGTGGTTTGATTTATAAACAGTGTTGGGCAAGTTACTTTGAAAAAGTAATTAGTTATAGTTACTAGTTACTTCTTTCAAAAAGTAACTGAATTAGTAACGGAATTACTCCACTATAAATGTAACTTGTTACCGGGAAAAGTCAATATTGCGCTGCATTATTCCCCCTTCTGAGCTCGGCATTCATTTTAGCATACTCAGCATCCATGTATTTAGAAAATGTCTTCCTGCATGGCGGAAATTAAGTGGTTATTAACTTAATTTGTGAAGTCCGGTTCTCTGCTTTGTGCTCTGCGCGTGTTCACATAAAAGGGGGCGTTTGACGTCATATTATTCTACTTCCGTGCGAAAATGGATCGATCCCGGGCCACATATTTTACTCAAGATGAGCAGATTCTTATTATGCAAGGCTATGAAGAATTCAAAGAAACCATCACGGCAAAAAGTAACACTGTCGCCGCCAACAGAGTGAGGGAGGGCTGCTGGCAGAAAAGTGCTGACCGTGTAAATGCGTAAGTTAACAATGATTAATATTATGATCAGTATTATATTAAGCCCTTAGTGTTTTAATTTCTGAAAGCTCAACATTGTGCAACTTTTACATATTAACCCTCATCCATTTAAAAAATAAATAAACTGAAGCAACAACTATCTTTTTTCATTTTTGAATGATGTCTATATTGTTTTCAAATTTTACTTATGTCAGTTATAGAATGCGTGTGTGTTTTATTGTGTGCGTAGGCTATAAATGTTCTGTGTTTTACTGTATCACTGTGTCGGGATGAACAAGCAAATGTAGCTTCTGTCCCTGTACAATGACAATAAAGACCTTTTTGACAGTGAAAATAGCTCAAGCCTGTAAGATTTGTGTTTGGGCGTACACTGCCCTACAACGGGTGAAACATTGATCAGTTCATCAGTTTATTCATGGCCACATCAAAGAAATAATTAACTTTACTCATTATCTGTGACAAATAAATATTAGGTTGGCCTAATTAATATTTCATATTGCATTTTATTAAGATGTGGAAGCAGCAGTCGGACATGGCAGCAAGTCAGAGCCAAATACAAAAACATCATTCAAAGTGGTACGTAGCCAAGCTGCCCCATCATTTTGTCAGTGTGTGTTCTTGCTCAGATTTTCTGCATCACCAACTGAATGTAAGGAGGTTCCCGTGGCAAAAAAACTAAGGGCTACACAAACAGTTGAGTGCACAGCTTCTTCGAGGGGCATTCCTGACACTCGGCTCAATAGGTGAGCAAATGTACCGTATTCCCTCAGCTGAAAATCTATATCGCTCATAGAGAATTTCATCAGGAAATGCCAGCGAATCAGCGCGATGTCGAAGAAGCCTCTCACGTCGTAGTGCTGCCGGAATTATTCTTGCTCCCAGGTCCGTCGGGTTCTCAATGAATGGTGACGCCATCTCCGAATGAGTTACACAGTGAAACAGCGGCGCTTTTATAGCCGATTTTAAGCTGAAACTCTGAACATAACCCGGTCGGGACCAGGTTATGAGCTAAGCATAAGTTACCATGGTGATCTAGCCGGGTTAAAAGAGAGCCACCTTTGTAGTACAGGGAAGCCTGGCTTTAGACTCAACATACCTCGCTAACACACTAAACTAGCTTCGCAGTACACCCCTCTGGCCTGCTGTCATCATCAACAGTGTCAACAACGGTGTTTTTGGCAACTAGTTTTGTAGAAGCGTGTGCCGTTGAGTGATGCTTCATTAGATCAGAGTTGCTTACAACGGACGTGGACAAAAGAGATTAAAGTAGTGTCTGTACTTCCACTTTGAAAACGTTAACTTTCCCTCAAGTTTGTCAAGTTTCCCTGATTCGCCAGTTAGTTATGCCGTTTATTGTAACGCCGTTATTCCCAACACTGTTTATAAAAGATACAAATGCAGCAAAAACACAAAAACAACCTTGTACCAAAGACTTAAGGTTTTTGAAATTATCTTGGCAGCACCTGACTCCACCCAACTCCACCCACTAATCAAAAATATGAAAAGAGGCGGAGTGTGGGAGGAGCTGAATGAAGCCTGATTGTTGAAACACACCTGCCAGCTCCAAGGTAACGAGCTAGCTAGGGCTAACAAACTAGCCCTTTTCACGCAGAAAGAAAAGTGACCTCGAGTTACGAATCTATGACTATGAAGCTTTGAGCTGAAGGAAGATATTTCAATCAGCGTTTACGTCTCTACTTTTGAGACAAAAATCGTGACCGTCCATGATGTCATCCTCCCTGAGCTGCTGGTTGTTTGTCTCCCAAACTTTTCTGATGGGTTTCCAGAGGAGCTAAGAGTCAGCGAGGGTGCTTTTATCTCTAAACTGAATTACCCTGAAGCCCCTTACATTGATGATTTATGAGACGAGATTTGCATCATCAGTAGGCGTGCAGGGACCTATTTCCTGGAGAAACACCAGCCGTAGTATCCCCATAACAATAATCTCTCGGCTCATTTATGATGAAAAAATACGGTGGCATAATTGAATTAGTCTTTTATTAAATTTTGATTGGATGGAATTATTTTCTCCCGTCAGTGAGGCTCTGAACCACACGGAAAGTTTTTCTTACATGTTCTCGGAAGAAGAACCGACTTCAGGCTTTAGACAGTGGATGGAGTCGCTCAATGCTGATAATACCGCTTCACAGGATGATAAGACGGCAGGGAGTGAGAGCTGGAAGGTTACAGGCTGGAGAGATTTATGGAAATAATACAAAACAATTGTAATGTGTGAAGATAATGAATCCTTGAGCTTTGAATGTGTCAGGCCGCTTGTCAGAGTATTATTAATACTATAGTTGTGCTTCTTTTTTGCTGCATGCAAATAATTAATGCAACTGAAGTAGTTAATTCAAGAGCACATGTCAAGTCACAGATTTAAAACACAAATTAAGTTATATGAGATGACAGATCATGCAGAATTATAAAATTATAATATATAATAGAAAATATAACACATTACAGAGCACCATTGCCCAAATTTAAGAGCAAAAATGACTAATTTCACAAAACAATTCAAGAGCATTTGTTTTCTCAGACATATTCTGATGAAAATTTCAAGCAATTTATTTATTTGATAGTCAGCTGCCTCAACAATCTATTATCGGTTTATCACAGATAATATATGAAACATGGAAAAAGACATGACAAGAGGTCGCTCTATTTAACATGATGCAGGCGAAACGGGAAAATGGGACAAAAGAGTGATTCCGTATGCAATGTAGGCACCCCTAAAATGGAAGGAAATGTTAAAAAGCCTTTATTGTGGAGGCTAAATCATTAAAAGGGGCAGTCATTAAAAAAGCTAACATGTTTCGACTAACAGGGCAAGACCTGATGGCATTTAGTCGAGAAGCGAGCTGTTTAATTTCTCTAAAGGTTGAGGGAAAGTGCTTCAGCGCTTCCTTTTGTATCCCCTTAAGCATGTAGATGCTGTGCATGAAGATAAGAATATCCCACAATTCCTTGCAGCACTCATGTAAGTGCAGTCTGATTCTCTTAGCATCACTGTTGTTTTTCTTTAGTCCTAAGTTCATGACTTTTCCATCTAGGTCAAAGAAGTTCATTTTGGACTCATTTTGTTACAAAACCGCAGAAGAAGACAGCTTGGATGTGCCAAACTATGGAAAGCGTTGTCCCCCATTACAAGTTGTTGGATGGGTTTAAAGATCTGTCAGTCAATCTGTCAAGACAACAGGATTCAATCAGAACGCAATCCTTGAATGGTGGGTGGGGCTAGCCTCTCTTCCTGAACTGCAGGTACGTTGAGGTGAGTTTGGGATAAAGACAGAGTCACCTTTTAACAGAGCTGTCAGTCACACACATGCACACGCAGCATCAAGTCAAATGACTTATTGATCAGCTGATTCATAAACACAGCAGGAAAATATGCAGCCGGCCACATTTGCATGATGGAATGACCATCGAGTATCTGTCAGCCTCCACACAGGCTCATTAGCATATTTCACACCTTCAATTAGCTCTGACACAATTGGCCACTGAGCTTGCAAAAAATAAATCTTTGTACAAGGTTACTGGCTCTGTGTGTGTGTGTACAAACTGCAGTCTAAGCAGGTAACATGTAAAGCAGCTGATTTATGGAGAAAATTACAAACTGAATGCAGAGTTTGACGGCAAAATGAGGGCCCTTTAACTGTGTTTCTACGTCGCTCTGTGTTTGTACAGTATGGGAGTCGACCCGAAGTCTGCACATTCAAATGCCAACCTCTGTGAACGCAGATTAGTTTGTGAAACAACTCCTACTGTTTTCTCTTTTTTTTTTGCGTCAGTCTCGGACGGATCATACACACTGTGTGCCACAGAAAGTTACTGATTGATGAATTGAGACGGTCCCCTGGCTTATTCTTTTGTTCCTATGACGCTGTAGGTACCTGGAGTGCAGAGTGCAAGCTGATCATATAGTTGGAAGTACCTGGGCCAGTTCTCCCTCACTACAAAACCTGCCTTCCTCTCCGAGAGGCTCTCTTTTCTCCCTGCTCATGGTTGTCTTGTTTTCAGCCATCCAGTACCACTTCCTGGTATTCAGGAAACCAGTAGGCTGAATGATGAGATGTTACCCAGTGATTGTTATTGATAAAGGTTTTACAAAAAGAGGACATATCTCTTTGCACATAAATAAATAAATGATAAAAAATATAAATATTATTTTGTTTTTTAAACATTCAGTCATCTGATCCTTTTGTCATCTTGATCATTTTGTATCATAAGAAGATCTTGTTGAAATGAAAAGGTTTTCTTCTCCTCCAGATGCCAATATTTCAGGGATTATATCCAAAACATGTTGCGTTACTCACAAACAAGAGTTTACCACCGTGTCAACCAACAACACCCGGTAGCATCCATCCATTCCCTGCGTGACGGACGGCTGAGTTGTGATTTAAGAACTGGAGCACAGAAATCCATCTCAGCAGCCACAAATATAGCTGTCGACAGGGCTTAGACAGCCCGATACCCCGTCCACCCCCTTCCCCACCGTCCGATTATATAACTTGACACCCATGGGTGACATATGATCGTGAGGCAGACCGCTGAGAGCGTGATAGCATCTCCACCGCTGCCATCGAGCTCTGAGGTGAGGGAGGAAGGTGTCATAGCAGGGAGGCTGATGGTGAGGCTGTTTATTGGTGGCAGATGACATAATTAGGGTGAGAAGGTGGAGGGAGGGAGAGGTGTGATAGTGAAACCACAAGTAGGTAAGATTTAGATTTAAAAAGGTCAGTTCTGCTTTGCACATGTGGCGTTCCCTAAATCACATTAGACTCCAAAGAAGTAATACAACTGCCCGTGGTTTGCACGCAGATGCTTACACCACTTACACCAATTTTAGATTTGAGGTCAGAAATGCCTCTGTAGCAACCCAGAGGAAACGGAAGCTGGCGAAGAGATCTCAGTAGTGTCTCATTCATTTCACAACTACAAGATCTATGTGAGACCAAAGTGAGGATGTGGCTCCTTTCTCCTGTTTCTCAATTGTTTCTCCTGAGAAACAGGTGCACAAAATCTCAACTTGGGCTCCCTGTAAGTTTCAAAGGAGATCTCATCAAGCTCTCAATGAAGTCTCATATTGTCTCAACTCTTGTGTCTCTGTTCGATCTCAGGCAGAGACATCACAGAGCTCTCTTTATGAAATCGATCTACTCTCATCCCAGTCTCCAATTAATGCATCTCAGGTTGACCTAAGAGCAAATAAAGAGCTCTCTGCAAGTGCTCACTGAAGCCTCATCCAGACTTAAAATGTTAGCCATTTTCCTAACATGCATACCAGTGGATCCCCACTCTATGGGTGCATTATTCAGGTCTACAGTTCTCCTGCATGTGTAGCCTATTTTATATCATTGCAACTCTGTTTCCTAGACCACAAAACAAACATGTATTAGGTCTATTTTATACCGTCAAATCAAACTATTGGTGGCTGGAGCACAATAAAGATACTGTCTCAACGCAGTTAATATCAAAATAAAACCCTTGTATATTTTCATCTCCTGATGACTTTTACTTTTGTTTCTGACACTCATCACCATAGACATACATACATCGACACCTCATTGAGCGCATTGGCTGGCTGCTGCGATACGTTGACATCGCCGCCATATTGGCAGCAGCTCAGCCCCTTGAACTAATACAAGTCAATGGAGTGGACTTTATAAGCGACTTTCTACAAAGTGCCATAAGTTAATGTCTCTCATTTACATATTCACACACATCAATATATATACATATTTACATATACATATATACACATATATATGCATACATATATACATACATATATACATATATACATATATATATATATAATATAATATATTTTGACTATCACTCTGTCACCGTTTTATTGTTTATGATTTCTGTCTTTTCTTTTTTTGAGTGAAACTGTGCTAACATGCTGAGTAGATGGGGTAACACAGTACAATCGTTCTTTTCACCATTCCTTAAATGAGGCATTTGATTATCTTTGCATACGGTGTGCCTTAAACAGTTTGTGCTTTGCAAAAAATAGAAAGCTGTGACTACTGTGGATCCAAAGTACATCATATTATTGATCTATGGTGATCTTAGCTCTCAGTAGTAGTCATTTATAGTAAGACAGAATTTCAGTAAGCCCATTAACAACCCTGAAATAAAGTCCTGTAGGGCATTTAGAGAGTATATGTGTTTCTTTGTGAAGTGACTGCAGTCTCAGTAGTAAGGTTTCTGTGCACCACATGATATTAATATAGGATTTGCTGCAAGAACTTAAGTAAGAAATATAATGTAAAGTTGAAGTTTATTAAGAGCCACATTTTAAAAAAAAGCAAATGTTTTTGTACTTGAATGTATTTCACAGAAAGAAATGTTCAGCAGGAACATTTAAAAAAGAGATGGCCAAATGACTGCGCTACCCACTGAAGGCCCCCCCAAGGATTACCAAAATGGTAACGCGCAGTTTTTAATTTTTAAAACCAGTGTTTCCCCTTGTTTGACTGTTTTGGGGTGGTGGTGGGTGGGTAGTGCTTTCAGCGTCAACTTCTCTTTTCGCTGTGTTTCATTTTGTGGATTAGAAAATTACTTCTCCTCTACCTTTTGAATGATAATTCCCGTCTAGCAACAGGGTTGCAGTCATTTGACCAATCTTGGCTGCCAGTGCTCTGACTTAGAGCCATGAGCAGCTAGCTTTCTAGCTTGCCACTGTGGAGAGATTCAGGTTGGGTGGGTTTAAAAACAGATATTTAGGCCCAAGTTTCATGGATTCCATCATCCCTTCACCACATACTACTTTCCTCATATAATTCACCTGAGCAACATATACCTCTACTCAATCCAAACACAAATGCAACTAATGTGGACGGCAACCAAGCTATTTTAATTGTGGTACATTAAACAGAAATTATAAATGATATGATTAATCTTCTGTGTTACAGGGGGTGAACAACTTGGCTGGTGTTACAGGTACAACGGACATATCTGGGTCTATTCTGGATCTAAGTAAGTACATTGCTTATTTTGTTGTGTGTTTATTTTTCACGTGTGTGTTCACCCCACAAGACTTTATCATGTTTTGTTTTAAAATGTTATATCATTAATTATTCCCCCATACACACAAATATTCAGATGTGGGTCAGCAGGTGGCAGATCCGCCATGCTCCTATCAATTTGTGTTTCATTCATTTTTTTCATATTCAATAGTGAGTCCAAAATTTGAAAAATACAAAAAAAATGTTTATTCGTTATTCATTTCTGAATCCAACACACTTACATGAAAAGACTTAGCTGACTGACTAAGTTGTACCTTAAAAAAACGTATGAATATAAAACTTATAAAATACCACATGAAGGTTAAATAAGTGAAAATGGACTGTCCTCCCCATGATAATTCAGTAATTAGTTTATATTTGATAGTTTGCTATTATGGTATGTTAAGGGAATTTATTTGTAATCCGGGCTTTCTGTCATTCTTGGTACATGATGCACTATGGCACACGGGATTGATGGACATCGGTTGAGAAGGCATTTGTTGAGGTGACCATGGTCAAATAAGTCCTCATACACAAATACTGCTTAAAGACTAAAGTAATGAAATGCTCTGCATTATTGTGCAGCTGTGTGGAACACTGTTAGACACTTCTTTAAGAAGTTTCACTGAGAAGAGACACATTAATAAACTGTCTTTACACTACTAGCTGAAATAGTCAGTTGTTACAGGTTGGTTAAGGCAATCTGCATTTTTTTCTGAAGAGATCACTATTGTCAGAAATGTTAAATCATGATTTAACGAGTTATCATGATTCTGTTCAAACTGTGCTTTATAAATTGCTGCTGTGCTGTATACTAAACATGGTCATTTTAATAAAGATCATTTTTTCAACATTGCACACAAGTGTCGATATATATGCTCCATAGCTAATAGCTCCAGTATGGCTCATTTTGTGAAAGGAGGTCTCAAATAAAGCTCCGTCATGTCTCAAGTAAGGTTCCTGTTGCTAGTTGTCACGTCTCACCTATTGGACCTACTGAATTTTAGGAGAAATAAACGAGAAATCTCAGTTTTGTCTCCTCCAGGCTGGAAAGAAGCAAGCTTTGAGCAGTAAACTATTCCTCGGGGTGGGTTTGTTACTGTTGTTTAAATATCTCCAATATTGCTAATTTTTGT
The DNA here is from genome assembly GCF_900880675.1 of Sparus aurata. Lineage (NCBI taxonomy): Eukaryota > Metazoa > Chordata > Actinopteri > Spariformes > Sparidae > Sparus > Sparus aurata. The sequence goes on along the minus strand of NC_044194.1, from coordinate 23,696,118 downwards.
CTCCAAAGGGGGTCTCAAATAAAGCTCCGTCATGTGTAAGGTAAGGCTCCTGTTGCTAGCTGTCAAGTCTCACCTATTGCTGCTAAGGAATTTAGGAGAAATAAATGAGAAATGTTTGAGAACAAAAACGGACTTCAACAAGACTGAAATGAGAACTCTCATTGAGCTCGAGCAAGCTTTGAGCAGTAAAATTTTCCTCTGGGAAGCTGGTTAGTACAGCCACGCAAACATCACTGGCAGCCACATCATCCATCCATCATCCTGCCATTTCTCTGTGAGGTGGTAAGATGTGCAGTTGTTTTGAGAAAAAGTTAGTGAGATAAACATGGCCCTTGCACGATGAAAGTTTTAACGTGTGGGTACGGGAGTTAAACGTGCCTACTTTTCAGCTACCATTTTGCAGAGTCCTGGAGCAACTGTCTAAGTTTTAAGGCTAAAACAAAGTCCTTTTCAGTGAAATTTTTATTCTCTGCATGCAAAACTTACAATAAAGTCAAGGAGAGAGGGAAAAATGGTTTTGAATTTGTTCAATCAGACTGTCACTCCTTCATATTTTCATAAATGGTTTGTCCCATTGATCGTTCCTCAATAAAAATATCCCATCTGACTTCACTTTTCATTCCCCCTCCGAAGAATTTGGATGAAAAACAAAAAAACAACCTCAGCTCGACCTTGAGGTCAAACCGCAATCTTCCAGAAAGGACGCCGCCCGTCGATGAGTCAAGCAGCAGCTGCTGTCATCTTTTCGATATTCAATCGGTGACCTGCTCACTTTATCTGCTTTCATTTTTTTCCCCCTCTGTAATGAAATGAAGCGCAAACCGGCCGGCAGTCCTCCATGCATCACTGAGGCCGCTGACGAGAGGATAATCAAATTGCTCATTTTCAATTTTTCATTTCTTTCATTATTTAAAAAGGCGCTGTCAGCGGCTCGGCCTCAGACTGACCTTCACTGATTATTATTTGTGCAACACTTTCTCTGTCAATTCTCCGTCGCTCACCTCATCCCTCCTCCTCCTCCAAGCCTCTGTTCATCATCTCCTTTCAGCCGCCTGTCAAACCTTCATCTGGCCTCTTTAAACTGAAGAGTAAATAACCAGCGCCCCATAAAACTGCTCATTACTTTAGATATCTTATTGTAATATAAGTTGACGTTCTCAGGTCTCAGTCAGTCATCGCAGCTGCAGCGGCTTAAATCAGCTACTCATAAACTGTGATTAAAAGTCGGAGCAGCCAAACGCGACTTTGTTTACCGACCAGAAGTTTTTGTCTAAGTTTAATGAAACGGAGAAAAGTCAAGACAATTTATTTATTCACAGAGCACGTTCAAAAACAACAAATGCTGCTGAATGAAGAAGGACGGGGCGATGAATTTAATTAATCAGATTCATTTGGGTTTTTATATTTGCATGAAGTGCATGTCTGCATCGTTAAAAGTTTTATTACGACGAGCACATGAAGTTTATTTTCAGTCGCAAAAGTTACAGATGATGGTGATCCCATAAACCGTGATGTGAACTGCTAAACTATATTTGCAACTGCTACAATTTAGACGACTGTAGGTGTTGGGTCAAATATAATAAAAATCTTGCTGAAGACTGTTCAGACAGGCGAGCATCTGTAAAAAGCAAAGCGCAGCAGTCAGACGAGGTTGTACTTCTGACGTTGGTCCACTCATTTCTCTGCTGCCTCACTTGGCTGGCGAGAAAACTGCTCATTGATCAGATTTGTTGTCCTGTAGAGTTCACATTGCTTCTAACATGCTTCCTTGTCATGACACTGAACTGTCAACAGGGCTGCAATACACAATATTCACACTGTGACCATTTTCCTCTGACATTGTGCTTAGGGGGAGAACCTCAATGGATTTGAAGTTGTTTCAATTTCAACGCTTACTGATTGATCAGCACATACGGGGAAAGGTCAGAGGGACATCGGGGCATATGTCAAGGTGACATCATATTTGATGACCCTTGTGCTAACACTAGACAGCAACTACTGTTAGCATTCAAACACTTCTTCTGCTAACTTTCAGATATAAAAAGATGTAAATTAATTATAAAAAATATAAACACACATCTTGGACACATTTATTTAAGCGTGGAAGTGAAACAAACCGGATGATATCCAAGAGGAAGTGGTTGAATGCTAAAAGTTGGCTCACGGACTATCAACCATGCTGGAGGACGGAGTTAGGCGCTCCTCAGCTGCTTCACATTGAGCTGGCAGTCTGTCCGGTGCTTTTATGATGGGGAAAAACAGCCTTGATGTCGCTGTAGAGGTTCATCTAGTACCTGTCTACACTGTGCACATGCTTCACTGCCTGTGCTGCATGCAAAGATGTAAATGTAGGTGCACCTGTGTGACATGAGCCTCAACCCCCTTAATATTTGATTTTCAAAGATCGCCAGTATTCTGGTACAATGGTATATATATATATATATATATATATATATATATACATAACTGATATAAAAATTCAATTGTATAATGTGAGTGTGAGCAATCAAAGTGACTTCTAAGCTATTGAGTGGTTTTAAAGATCAATCAATCAATCAATCAATCAACTTTATTTATAAAGCACTTTTCATACATGAGTATGTAGCACAAAGTGCTTTACACAGGAAACATAAAACAATAATAAAGAAAGCCCCTCCCTCCCACCCTCCGTACTATATACATGCACACATACGTACACACACACACACACACACACACACACACACACACACACACACACTCTTACTACAGGAAATGGCTGGGCCAAAGGGACCCAAGGACAGCACCCCCAGCAGCATCCCAGACACAGCTCCCAGTGTAGAGGACCCCCCTGAGGAAACTCTGGAGTTAACCCTTAAAAACTAAAAACACAAGATAGGATAAAAACCCTGACAAAAGATAATTAAATGAAGTGAACAGTTAAAAGGATAAAATGCATAAGATAATAATAAATAAAATAAAATAGTATCGATGATAAATAAAAATAAAAAAAAATATTTAAGATGAAAATAGTTTAAAAAAAGTCAGCACTCGTGCGGCTGAGTTTTGTAATAATTGGAGATTTAGAGTACTCTTTTTGGGAAGACCAGAGAGCAGGGCATTACAATAATCTAAGCGACAGGAAATAAAAGCATGCATTAGCACCTCCGTATTGGCCTGGGAGATAAACGGGCGGACTCTGGCTATGTTCTTAAGATGATAAAAACCTATTTTTGTCATATTTCTCATATGTGGAATAAAATTCAGATCAGAATCAAAAATCACGCCCAGATTTTTTACTGATTGTGTTGGTTTAAGATGTTGTAGTTTTGGAAAAAGTTTCTCTCTCTGGCCTTCAGGACCTATTACTAAAACCTCAGTTTTGTCCTGGTTGAGCTGTAGGAAATTCACTGCCATCCATGACTTGATGTCTACAATGCAGTTAAGAAGGGCATCAATTTGATCTGTTTCATCAGGAGACACGGCAATGTACAGTTGTGTATCATCAGCGTAACTATGGAAGCTGATGCCGTGTCTCCTGATGACATCCCCAAGAGGAAGCATGTAAAGATTAAAAAGAAGTGGACCTAAAATTGACCCTTGGGGAACCCCACATCCAATTTCATGGGTTCCTGAGGAGCATGTATCCATACTTACATAAAAGCATCGATCTGTGAGATAGGAACAAAACCAGTTGAGGACAGTACCAGAGAGGCCGACCAGATGGCTGAGTCTGTTTAATAAAATGTGATGGTCTACTGTATCAAAAGCAGCGCTTAGATCCAGTAGAACCAACACTGTGAGCTTTTTGTTATCTAAATTCCATCTGATGTCATTTAAAATCTTTAAAAGTGCTGTCTCGGTACTGTGGTTTCTCCTAAAACCAGACTGATGTTTCTCTAAGATGTTATTTCTGTTTAAAAAGTCATTAACTTGATTAAAAACCAGTTTTTCGAAAATTTTACTTAAAAACGGTAAGTTGGATACAGGTCGGTAGTTGTCAAAAACGTTGGGGTCTAAGTTGCTCTTCTTAAGAAGGGGCTTCACCACTGCCATTTTGAAGGCGGTGGGAAAGACACCCGTCTGAAGAGAGCAGTTCATGATGTTTAAAAACTGTTCCTCAAAGAATCCATAAAATGATTTTAAGAGTGATTTGGGAATTGGTTCTAAAGGGCAAGTTGTTGGGTTTACTTGGGAGAATACTCGACCAAGTGTCCTTGCATCAACCAGGGAGAAAACTCTCCAGTGTTTCCTCAGGCAAGGACAACAGTTCAGATGCATTAACATATAAAACTTGATGGGATAAGAGGCAGGATCTGATGTCCTTGATTTTGGTTCTGAAGTGGTCTGCAAAGTTCTCGCAAAGATCGTCTGTGGGTGTCTTAAAAACTTTATTAGAGTTAGAACCCGTTGAAATATTAAAAGTGGAGAAGAGGAGTCGGGGGTTATTTTTATGGTTGGTGATGAGTTGTGAGAAATGGGAAATTCGTGCCTTTCTGACTGCATTATTGTAGCTTTTGAGTTGTTGACGTAAAATCTCGTAATGAACTGTCAGTTTATTTTTCCTCCATCTTCTCTCTGCACTCCTGCATTTTCTTTTCAGTTCATTGATTTCATTGTTTTTTCTCCACGGGGGTGGAGGTTTTCTTTTTATTGTTTTTGTTAAAAGTGGAGCTACTGAGTCAAGAGTTGACTTCAGTCTACTGTTAAAATTATCAACGATAAAATTACAAGGTGCAGGTAAAATTTCAGCAGGAGTGCTCTGTAAAATCCCCATGAAATTTGCAGCCACTTCAGAAGTTGTATAGCGCCTCTTCACTGTTCTCACCGGGGCCTCCCCTTGGTTAAAACTGGTGATGTTAAAAAATACACAGTAGTGGTCAGACACAGCCAGGTCGGCAACAGAGGACACACCGATGGACAGGCCATGGGTTATGACGAGGTCCAGGGTGTGTCCTCTGTTGTGAGTCGGCTGCATGACGTGCTGCTTAAAATCAAGACAATTCAAAAGATTTAAAAACTCTCTGGATATCGGGTCCGAGGTAACATCAATGTGTAGATTAAAATCACCAGTTATTAAAATCCTGCTATAAGAGGTGTGGATAATTGATAACAGGTCAGAAAATTCACTGATAAAAGAAGTAGAGTGATGGGGTGGTCTATATACATTGATGCAGAGAATCGGAGGGCTGCTAAAAGTAAAAGCATGGTGCTCAAATGACATGTAACTGTTAAAAAACACTCCATTTGAGGTATATGTGGAGGGAGAAGATCTAATAGTGTTCCACAGTCAGAGGGAAAGGAAAGCTTGATAACTAATTTTATCCTAATGTGTTATTTCAAGACAGAAATCAAGCCTTGGTTTGTGCTAGTGATCTGTTCCAGTGATAGAGTGGGCGTCGCTCCCCTCTAATATACACTCATGCTGTCTGAAGGCTGGTGTCAGTGATGATTTCTTTCTGATTTGATCTCAGATGTTAAAGCAGCAGGACAGGCGGTTTATTAAAGCCCCGAACACTGACTGACAGATAAATGCTTTTATAACCTCCACCTCCTCCTCCCCCCCCACACACACCTCTGTCCAGGGCTGGTGGTGATTGAGCGAGGTGTCTGCAGAGGTCAGGGGTCAGGTTACGGAGGGATACAGTCCATCAGCTCCAACAGTCTGAGCAGAGAGGATGAAGCTGGACTTCAGAGTCCCAACGGAGACAAATCTATTAGAGGGAGAGATGGAGAGAGGAGGAGGTAATACATCTGTCCTCCATCACTGAACTCTGATGGTTTGTTCTAACTGAGTGAAAAAGGAGTTTTATTGAATACAAAGAATCAGAATCAGAATCGCTTTTTAGTACATTTACACATAGGAGGAATATGCTGTGGTCTGTAGGTGCAAAACAACAAACAGCACTAAAAATACTTAGAAGACATAACAAATGCAGCAGTGGGGGTCACTGGCCTTGTTAATGAGGCTAGACAATAGATGCAAACTATGAAAGCAAATACGGGTTGTTAGTGAGCTTATAAGAAACAAAAAATACATTATTTTACTTGCATCTGTCTGAACTTATACATTTTAATTTCAATTTGAAATCTCCGATGGTGAGAAGAATTGTATCGCTTATTTTCCATCAGCATTAGCAACATGCTAATAACTTCCAGCTCAATTAATGGTGACTCATTGCTAACATCATGATTACAGCTATTGTGTTGCTCACTATTCTCTCATTAACTCGCCACTGGGAGTCGCTAGCACTAGCACCAGCGCTAACTCCAGGTTGAAAACGCCAGTCGAAGCTTGTTGAAATGTTTCCTAACAAAAGTAACTGTTAGTTTGAAGGGCATTTTGTGAAAGCATTTAAGGAGGGTGCTTTGTACACCTGTGGTGGCTTGTCTGCTCCCATGTACTACACAGATTTTTAATATAGCATCTTTTCTTGTTGATCAGTTAGCACCACACCATTCTCACAGCAGACATTTTCACTTGTCTAAGCAGGAAAAGCACCGGTGTGACCAATAATGTTAATGATAGCTGTATTCTATCTAAGTGACCCAGTATAAGCCATGTCAGTGAGTAAGCATGCACAAAACCAGAGCCCTGGAACGGGCTCACCTGAATGGAATGCAGCCGCCATTGATGTTAGAAATTCCACCTGTGCTTTTCCTGCTTTGTGAAGTAAAAATGTTTGCCTTGAAAAGAGTCTATAGAGGTAAATAGATGCCATAGGAAGTCAGTGTTTTGGGTTTTTCAGTTAAATGCCTGAAGTAGGTCTGTGGTTCACAAAAGGCACTTTCAGGTTTTGTTCTGCGACATCAAATACACCACTTACCAATTACTCCACGTTTGGATTAAAAAATGTTTACATGTCTCAAAGGGCTGCTAACTTCTGGGTCAGGCTGCAAAAAGAAGTCACCCCTGCATCATTCTATTTAAACAGCTTTTTCTTCGCCTCAGCCTCCAAGATCACAGTATTGCTTTATTCCTTTATTTCAAATAAATTAGTTACATTGTGTTCATATCCGGGCCTGTTACCTCAGTGAGTTTGTGTTGGTGTCACTTCCAGCTGAGTGATGACATCACCTTCACAGGAGCCAGCTGTCCGTCATCCTGGTTGTAGATGTTGAAGACACCTCACATCACCTTCACAATCTGTCGGTGCTCACTGGAGAGTCTGACACTCGTCCTGTCCTGCAGCGAACTAAACTTTTAACGGGCCAATATCACACTCCATTAACTCCCCTCCACACAAACTGAAGCCTTCATTACACTCTGCTGTTTGATGGTGGATCTTCACTGCGGGTCGTGCTGTTCTCCTCACACCGAGAAAAAAAAAAAAAAAAAAAGGGTCTTCATTTGTTTCAGCCACTCAGTTCTGCTGTTGACACCCTAACAACCAAAGTGAAGTGAAGCAGTAGGAAAAGTTTGGGGAGCATCGTAGTAACTTAATACAGAGGGTGATATCAATCAATGGTGTTAGTTATCAGGAACGCTGATGTTCGGCTCAGTGAAGCCAGGCGACCGAAAGAGAAGCAGACTAAGTTTGTGACACGGGTCTCTGCTCTCCTCACTGCTCTAGTTTGAAATTCTCCTCCATGTTTCCTCCTCTTGTTCTCCTCCACTGCCTTATAACTCACTGCAGTTATAAATATATGAATCTTATAAATGAATATCCAGCAGGCATGTCTGAAACAGTTTGTGGAGTAATTCATCTTCTGAGCTCATGATCGGGTTATGTAAGTAAATATGAGAACGATCCATGGCCGGCGACCTTGTGCATTGCCCCCGAGGTCGCTGCTAATTGGTGGGAACGAGCGAGTAAGCGAGCGGCGTCCGACTGCAGCCGTCGATAAAATGATTTCCTGCTACCACGCAGCGTGGTGTGTACTGAACACGGACGACCGACCAAAGGAAACCAATCACAGAGGTCAGAGGTCAAAGGTTAGGGAAAGCTGAATAGATTATGGACTCACAATAAAAAAAAAAACAGGTGCTGTGATGCTGATTTATTTTACAGGTTTCTTTTCTTCTTTTGCAGTTTTTAGTTGTACTTTTTGTCATTATTTTCACGAGTGTAAACAATAAATGAATGAAATGTGACTGAATGAATATCTATATATTTGTCGTAGCAAGAGGACTGGCAGTAAGAGGAACGGTGGAAGTTGTAAAGAGTGCCACTTGGAGAAGATTTTGGCTCGATAAAGTCCATAAATAACATGTTTTCAAATCAAGTTATAAGAGAGAAAAAAAGTATCCAGCTACTCAAGCTACTTTTACTGTGAAGCCTCAGAAATAGTTTTGTGGACCGTGAAACTTCATCTGACTTTCTCTTCAGCAGCAGATAACGGCAGGTCTTTGGTTTTGGGAGAAACTTATTCTGCAAATTGCAACAAAGTGAATGCAGCTAGTCTCACTCGCTCCTATGGTGGCCACTAAAACTGCGAAAATAAAAAAAAAGGTCCTCTCTCAAGTCAGTGCTTGGTTTTTCCCATCAAGGCTGCTGTAGAAACAAGGCTGTCTCATTCTACGGTAACAAAAACACAACAATTCTTAGATTCAGGTGATTCTACACTAATGAAAAAATAAAAATACAATTAAACTCTACACGAAAACAGCTCACTGAAAAGCAGAATTGGTTTCAGTTTGACAAACAGCATCATCATCATTGTGCTCAGCTCACACAGTCATTGCTTGCAGTTTACACTGAAAGAAGATTAAACTTTCAGCTGCATCAGAAAAGTCGAATAACCTAAACTGAGTTATTACTGAACACGACTCCCTGCATGAATACCAGCCAATCAGTTTGTGAACAGGTTCAGTGTAATCAGTTTGTATATTGATAGTTTATGTTTACGTGAGTCTGATCATGCTAGCTTTACGTTACAACAGACTGGACCTGCACTAGCTGGAAATTAATTCCCTTAAACTCTACAGTTAAAAGTTGACTCCTTCACTGTCAGTTTAAATGGCTGATGAACACATTGTGAAACTCACTTTGAAACTGTATTGTTAAACAGTGATGTGAAGGCTTACGTAGACTTTGAAAAAAAGAAATGTTAAACATTTCTTTTTTTAATGTTAAACTGTCCTATAATGATATTTTTAGTGATTGTGAACGTAGGAAGTCTGCAAAAGTACAGAAGAACAAAACTGACCTGTGGAGTGCTTATGTTGCTTCTAATAAGAGAGTAACAGACTCTTAAAATAACTAACAGTTAAAGGCAGTCTGCCATGTGTGTCTGGCAGAATCTTTTATGACAAATGAAGTTTGACTGACTGAAGGACTGAGCTGAATTTAAATGGACGGTATATTTTAATTTGAAATGCTGTGAAACAGAAATTAAGTTTAATGCATTCAGACTGGTGACAGTTGATTTTCCTGCAGGTGCGACACGTTGCTCTTATATTCAAAGACACACTTAGCATTCATGAGCCCGTCGCGGTACAGGAGACCCCCCCCCCTAACACACACACACACACACACACACGCACACACACTGCAGGAGGGGAGGTAATGGTTTATTCAATCACTCTCGCAGACCGTCTGCCGTGTTATGACAACCTATTAAACACTAAATTAAATGCGCTGTTTGCCCCCGAGGATGGCGGACATTTTGCCGAATGCTCGCCGTTTCCATTCTAAAAGCTGTTTGTTCACCATCTCTTCCTGCTGTCAGGCGCCGAAGGGCCGACGGCATTTCAAACGGAGATAAATGGGCCGTCAGCACGGATGTAGACAATGTGACTTGGACAACCAGGAACACCGCAGTGTCGGCATGTAAACAGCCGGCTGATTGGCTGTGAAAAATGAAAGTTCACTTGACTGTAACTGAACGTTCGCTGGTGATGACATCGCGCTCCAGCTGTCAACGCCAGTCGTTTTTTTGTGCCACCACATGACTGACAGCTGGGTGAATCACTGCTCTGAAAATTAATATTTATGAACACTTTTATTATGATTAAAGCAACAGAAACAACGCTCTGTTCAGAGTCACTGCTGCAAACAGTCGGCTGTCCAACTCACCAACATCAACCTTTAAACTAACTTCAACTTCATGAGACCAAACTGGACAAAAGGACTCACAACAGCGACCTGAATGAACCCTAGATTCATCTTCCATTCACATTCCTGATGGAGAGGAAGTCTCTTCCCTTCCAGTGGACAACCAGTGGACCCTGTTTCAGAAAATGTAATGTAGTTAATAGCAAGTGTCAAATGTGAAGAAAACACAATGCAATCATTTGCAAACCTGAACTGTTTTACAAAGTGCTCCTGAGCCCAGAATGTCCTTTATACATTGTGTGTTTAATCACAAGGATATTTTTGGAGATTGACGTCGTCTTTAGAAAGCGAGGACATTTTTCAGAATCTGGGAACATTTTTGAATAATTAGGACACTTTTATAGAGTGTATGTTTTATAGACGTATTTCAAATGTGAGGACGTCTTTGGAAAGTGTAGACATATTTTAAAAAGTTGGACATTTTTAAGAAGAGACATTTTGGGAAAAAAATTAATTATTTACAAAAATTTGGGAACATTTTTGGAACATGAGAATATTTTTGTGGGGACATCTTTAATAATTAGAACAATTTTAGGACATTTGGACAGTGAGGACATTTTGAAAAAGTGGCATTTTTTAGGAAGTGCGGCCATTTTTGAGGACTGACGACATTTGCTGTAATTAAAGAGATTTTTGAGACACTTTGGGACAATTTGGAACATGTCGATTAATAAGGGCATTTTGGCAGAGTGAAGGTTATCAGCTGAAAGAATGCAGAATGTGAACGACAACATGTCCAATGTTCAGTTGTGTGTGTGTCAGATTAGTTTCCGTCCTCGCCCCCTTTGCTCGCTCTTATTAATCACGGATTACTGACCTTTCACTCCGGCTGGGGACATTGTCTCTGGACTGCTCTGGGGGGAGGGAGGAGCAGGTTTTTTGTCAGCGCACCTGAACAGAGTACCAACCAATGTCCACCATGACCCCGTCCCCCTCTACACTCGGTGCGCCGCCTGCTGTGACACCAACATCCATCACCTCTGGATGCAGGTCGACATCCATCAGCTGAGGAGCTTTTGCGCCGTGGTGACAGGCCGGTCCCGCCTCCCTGGGTGATAGGAGGTGTGTTTGTGTGTGTGTGTGTGTGTGTGTGTGTGTGTGTGTGTCTGACATATTGACCTGTCATCTGAATATCTAATGAGGACCTTGAGGGCATGTTTCCATTACTGATTCAGTTGCACTTTGACATTTAAACTGGACACAAAATGTCATGAAAGTTTGAGAAAGAATAGACAATTTTTTTTTAACTTTTAGCAACATTAGGAAAGCATATTATTTATTTATAAGGGGTTAAGATGAGCAAAAGAGGAGAAATCCTTCTTCAAGGTTCAAGGGACATTTTGGAGTATTGTAAACAATAAGGCACAAATATAAAGCAGGTCATCACATACAAACAGCACAAGTCACAGACAACTCTTATAGTCAGTCCTATGTTTCAATGCAGAACAACAGTTTTGGTTGTGATTAGTTTGGGATACACTTGACTCGACACTTCTTGAAACACCTGAGACTCCCGTGAGTAACAGAGCACAGACTGAAAAGCATAACTTCTACCTTTTTAGGTGCAAACATGTATTTTTGTGTTTCCCCTGACAAAGTTCCTTTGCTGAACTGCAGAACACATGTTAATATAAATATAAAAGTGTTTGTAAATTGTGTATTAAATGTAATGTTTTAGGACTTTGGGGCTCCGTGCCTTACTGCTGCCGCCTCTTTTGACTGGGATTCTGCCTCTCAGCTGCCCTACATTTTGGTGGTGGTTGTTTGGAGCCGTATCCTGAAATGAATACCTGCAGACTCTGCTCAGAGCAAAAGAAGGTACTCGCAAACACCTTCTTCATTAAACAAAAAAAAGTGTCTTTATATGTGTATATCTTAATTAGGGCTGAAAAGGTTATCATGTTCATCTTGTCATGGTGCAGATGTGTAAGAGTGTAACCGCTCTAATCTCCCCTCTAAATAAAGCGGCGCTAACAGCTGTAGTCAGAAGAAGAAGACACAAAAGAAAAACAAGAAGAAGGCGACACCAAAGACCCACTCGCTTCTTTCAATGAGCAGTGTGAAAAAGATGAGGATGCTGTGTCAGCGTTGTTTGACAGATCTATCAATGGAAACATGTTAACATACCAACATATCTAAGGAGGGAGCTTTGTGGAAGAAACAGTACCTTATAAATAAATGAAAAGAAGCCTGTCCTTTTGCTTTTGTATTTGTATTTTTTTTTCACACATTTTTTTTGTTATACAGAACTTGTATGGAACCTTAATCCCAAAACTGAGGTACGAACCGTGACTTCTGACTACTTACACCTCCAATCTTGAAAGTGCACAGAAAAAAAATACTATACAAAAAGTATATATATTTATAATTTTGTATTTTTGTATATTTATATATATACTTTTTGTAAAACCAAACTATGTCTGTTGGCAAACTGCAAAATGATTCAATAAATAGTTCAAGCACAGAAACAGAGCTTGTGCAGGAAAAGCAGCTGCCTGTTAAAGTGCTAAAAGTGTGAAGGACGAGTCTGATTAAATTAAAGATCCACTATTAACAGAGAGCGCCTTCTCGTCATAATTCAGAAGTTTAAGATTAAAACAAATCATGGTACTTTTATTTTAAAGGCACTAACAGGAGTCCTTGGCTGACATTGTTACACCGGACCTCCATATTTTAGAAACCGCAGACAGCCTCCCTCCCTCTGCTCCAGAACAAGTTTCCAGTGTTAAATCAAAGTGGAAAATTAATGACAGTGAACAGCGTACCTGAGCTCCCCGTCCGCTACCTGCTGGATGTTAAAAGAAAAAAAAAAAAAAAAACTTTATTTAGGTCAGAGCGTCCCCTCTGGTAACAGAGGATCTTCTGGCTGCTGTTTCTGTAACAGATTGTGTGGGGATTTCAACGGGATGCCTCCATGGCAATAGAGATTAGGCAATTAACCCCGATGTCACTGTAATTATTAAGACACTTTAGCAAAAAATGAATTAATTTCCCAAAAGATGCCAGAAGAAAAGGATGTGCTGTTGCTTGGCCACAAAGAAACAGAGAGCAATACTGTGCTGACGGCTAATTAGACAGAATAAAGAGGGAGAGATAAAGCAGAGGATTCATCTTTTCAACATGGAGAGCTGTTATGAAGTCAGATGAAGCTGTTACTATTTTCCCTCTGAGGCCGAACCGAGCTGGGCTGCATTCACAAGCCATCAAAATATCACTTTCATGGCGCCGAAGGTCGTCCTGGTGATGATCTAAAGGTGAGGCGGCTCTGTACACACTGTAAACTGAAGAAAAAAGTCTGGATGAACCTCAGTGTTTCTCCTCAGTAGGTGTTTCTAAAGCGCACAAATCCTCTTTATCTGCACATGCTGATTCAGGTGACATAAATTGTCCTGTGTTGTCCTTTGATGTAAAAAAAATTTAAAGCAAAAAGGAGGAAATTTATATTCAAGGATCAGGATTTAAGGACTGCTTCTCAAGCCATCAAAACTTAATTGCTTCTGTCTTTTGGTCTATGGAGGACATAAAATAAATCATCAATAATAAATGTCCTCCATCTTTGAGAACCTGGCTGTGATGCTGCCGAGGGTGGTGTCTACCCGTGGAAGAAATAACTCCTGATTTAATACTTCATCAGGTGTAGACAATGTTTTGTCTCTGCTCTCAGATAGAACTGACGTCTGGTGTAGCGACACAGCTGTCGTTCCTGTCCAGAAAAATCTAAAAAGTGTGTCGCTCATGGTTTGCTAACTTTGGAAGTTACTTTTACAAGGTAGTAGCTGGACGTGCGTGTTGTGGTACCTGGCAACCCAACCCAGAGGTTTACGTTAACATGTGCTATCGATGCTGCCTGACGTGCATCCCATATTGTGACTTTTGATCACTTTTTTGTATATTTTTTTTATATTGTACATTTGTTTTATTCATTTTTCTTTGTATTTACTCTCTTTGTCTGTGATGTAGGGATATATGGGGAAGGGGAGTGTGTCCAGAAAATCTCCTTCTTCTTCACAGCCTAATGTTGGCAGGTGGACATCATAGAAATCCCTAAACTGACAGACCTGCTGTGCCATAGTTGCTAAGGAATACAGCTAGCACTCAATTGAAAACACATTCAACTTCTTATGTACATGTTTTAATCTTAAATATAATCACAGATTGATGTCTCCTCTTCTTTTCCCCTGCTGTTTCATTTCAGTTCAGTTAAAAAAAAAAAAATCCTAGATATGAAAACAGCCAGAATAAAATCATTTTCACCTCTTCTGTCGACATAAGTGGAACAGAGTTGACTCTCTGTTGAAATGGCTCATGAATAATTAAAGTTCACATCATGAAATAAGCTCAGATCCTGTTGACAGTTCATCAGAGATTCTGCGGTGGTGCTAATATTAACATCCTGTGTGTCCATGCTGCTGCTCTCCGCTTGATGGACGCGTCTGAACATGTGGGAGGACGGAGGAGCCGCCGCCCACATCATCACCACTTCAGCGGATTGATATTCACCTCCAGCCTCTCCTCTGGCTTGTTAATTACATCTGAGTGCACGAAGGATTAATGAAATCAGTGTCATCATCGCAGCGCAGAGGGGTCAGAGGTCAAAGAAAGACCAGAGGGAGCTGTGTTAGTGAGTGGGAGGAGATCTGTATGCCGGGAGATATGACGGTATTTTAATTGGTATGCTAATGTGTCAGAGTGTGAATGCTTTCGGCTCATGGTGTTTCCTTTAATTCTGATATGTTATTTACGGAGACAATGGGCAAGATGAAAAAGCGTGAGGTGGATGTTGACATGAACTGCTAAATCTGTTTTACTGCACTTAAATCGAAAGAGAGCAAGTTTGCGTTTGAGCCCAGGCGTTGTGAAATTCAAATGTTGTTTTTAAATGTAAAGAAAGAGCCCCCATGTAAAGTTGTGTTGAGTTCGTTTGTTCGCTCAGATAAAACTGCACGTTAAAAGTGAGGCAACGCAGCACAATGAATATGGACAGGAGACAAATAATGCGAACAGGCTGGACACACTGGATGCCCGTGTGCTGCGGCGTGGCTGCGTCGCTTGAACATGTGACAAAGCCAATTGCGAGCCCAGAACTTGAAGGCCTACACACAAAACTGACAACAAAACAGATGCAACAAAGGCTGGCGGACTGTCAAGAGCCCCCGACACTCGCTGACTGTCCTGACAGTGCGCAGTCAGCTTGGTGTGTAGGAGCCTTAAGCCCACTCAGTCCTGTCAGACCTGCCCAGGATGAACCTGCCTCCCACTGCGACTCAAAACAGCAGTCCCAACAATCATAACTCAAGACAGAACTCTGCGCAGACGAGTCTGATCTCACAGCAAGTTATAAATGCTACATTTCTTTAAAAGCTTCAGACTTGTCATCACTTGCCAGATGCAGCGGTGAGAGGGAGTGTGAACAGAAGCTGCTGGGCAACACACACAGAGTCCCGGACAGATCTAGAAGTTCCTTCTTGGACTGTGTGTGTAGTTCAGCGTCTCTCGGGGAGACACACTTCATCAGGGGATGTGTGGATAGCTGTCCTGACCACCATCACCATCCTCCATTGATGTCGTTCATCACTCACTGATATCCTTCATCTTTCAGAAACTGGTTTCGATGCTGCCGTGCATCGGTGGAAGTAAAACCGTCAGAACGAAGAGGTCAGCCGGTGTAGACGAAGTTTCATTACTGCTCTCGTATAGAAACTGCCTCCTTTTTCTTGTTGTCTTTTTGGGAAGCCTCATGTTTTTATAGACTTTCTGCAATTTCTCTTTCTTCTCTCCGGGGACTAGATCCACTGTCTCTGAAGCCCGAGCAGCAGTTATTGACTCCTGCAAATTTCATTTTTAGAGTTCAGAGATGAAACAGTGGGGCTTTGTAATATTTTGCTCGCACAGATGATCTGGTGTAAGAAATTGTACCAGAAACAGTAAGTTATGTTTAAAAATCCAACTTGAGCCAAAAGCTTTATGCAACAAAATGACTTAAACCTGACACACAACTATGAAGTCGGGTCTAGTTGCTAAACTCTAAAGGGAGAACTCTTTCTTTCGTGATAATGAGAAAAATGACATTAAGTTTAGTTTTTTGTGATTGTATATGAGTCAAACCTTCGTGTAAAAGCATAATTAAGATGAAAGAGGCACTTTTAAGATTTACCGTATTTTCGTTTTCGGGCACGCTAATTTTCAATGGAGTGCTGGGGCACTCGCTGGCATCAAAATCGCTATTTTTAAAACAGTAAGAAGGCTCGACACAACATGAAAATTTGCTCGTAGTGTCACCAGGGTCTCTACACATGAACTCGAGCATTGAGAACATTGTTTGTGTACACAGAGTTTACTAAAAAGAGAGTTTTTGGACAACTCATGGTAGCAGATGTTTCCTCTGCTTACCGTCGTCCTGCCAGTGAGAAGTGTTGATTTCCGAATGCGACGTAACATGGACGAGAGTTAAGGTGGAACACTCTTAAAGCTTAGTTCCATATAGGATAATTCATTGTTTTGTCGTTAGCGAAAAACAATATTGACCTTGAAGTTGAAAAAGGAGCCTCATATAAGAAACCATACTAAAATAAAAAGCTGGAAAATCACGTTAGATATTGTGTGGATAGTTGTTGCCAGAAGACAGTAGTGTTCCACCTTAACTCTCCTCAAAGTTACGTTGCATTCCGAGATCGATACTTCTCGGCTGCCATGACGACTGGGAGCGGATAATCTACTGCTAATGTGAGTTGTTCAACAACCTTCTTTTTAGTAAACTCTGCGTACACAAACAATGTTCTCAATGCTCGTGTTCACGTGTAGAGACCCTGGTGATACTACGAGCAAAGTTTCATGTTGTGTCGAGCCTTCTTAGTGTTTTAAAAATAGCGATTTTGATGCTAGTGTAAAAAAGTGCCCCAGCACTCCATTGAAAATGAGCTTGCTCGTAATCATGCTTCTACACGAAGGTTTGACTCATATACAATCACAAATAAAGCCTAGGTTGCATTTTGGCAAGAGTTTTGCTTTAAGTTGCTTGAAGACGAAGCAGGACGCGAACAAAGGCCTGAGAAAAAGTTTTGAAAACGCCAACAAATACTTACATTTCCAGAAGATGGCTCTTTCTTTATGAATTGGTAACCAGACTAAATTTGACTGATTTAAAGTGAAACTTAAAGCTGCTGTAAGTATCGTGATCATTTCAGCTAACTTCGGAAGACATATCAGCGAACAGGGGAACCGCCTCTTTAAGGAGTTCTCTGTCCCGATTGGATGAAGTGGGCAGGGATACCAGAACGTTTCTGTTCTCTTTTACTGCATGAGCAGGAGGAGGAGAGACACACGTTATTATAACAGTGATTACTGCTGGAATACACTGCTATTTAATTCTTAATATAATAAATTAAAAAAGAAAATCATTTTTGCCTGGGAAAGAGAAGAAGAGTTTAATGTCAAAATATCACTATTTTAGATATTCTCCTCAAAAGAAAAAAGAAAAAGCAAAAGGAGTTCAGAAAAGAGAAAAGAGAAAAGAATAGCGGACATGTTTATGGTATTAAGTCAGTGGTTTTTGTTTGGGTTTATGTCCCGAGATTGTTTTTCTTCTCATGTATCTGTCGGGCTGTAAACCATCACAGTCAGCACAGATGAGACGGATGAGTGTTTTTATTCAGCAGGTAATGATTTTTCCCCCTCTCATTTGTTTATCCTGGTGATTAGAGTTGTGTGATGGTGCTTGCTCATTAAATGCTGCTATGCTAATGAGGACGTGCCTGCATTCGTCTTAACAAACACTCATTACAGCTACTCGTTAAGCCAGGCTCTCTGTGACATTAGAATTCATAAAGACCCTTTTGAAGCTCGGAGCCTGGAAGAGAGGAGGAGCCGAGCGCTGTCGTCTTCATTCAGAGATGGTTGGCGGGATGTTTGATGAACAAGAAAGGATTTTAATACTGGATCATGGTAAGAGCGCTGAACATCAATGAGGCAATGTTACAGCTTTTACTAGAACTTGTGGTGCTTTGTTTGGATGTAAAAACAGCACTTGACCCAACATGTGATCTGACCAACATATCTCAACTAATATATGTTAACAAGGCAAAGAAAGACATTTTTAAACCAGGGCCGGAACTTATCTCGATTTATCAATTAATGCTTTGGTCTATAAAATGTCAGCAATTCATAAAATGTTAATCAATGTTTCCCGAAGCTCAAGATGACATTCTCAAATATCTTGTTTTGTCCACTACACACTCAGTTCACTTTCATAGAGGAGGAAAGAAAGAACATATTCACAATTAAAGCGAAACTCTCTGCAAAAAGCAACCAAGGGCTTTATTTGGGATTGAATATGAGTCAAACTTTCGCGTGAAAGCATAATTACGACGAAAGAGGCACTTTTAAGATTTACCGTAGTTTCGGTTTTGGGCACATTAATTTTGAACGGGAGCGCATGGGGCAAGACATGCTAGCATCAAAATCGCTATTTTTAGAACACTAAGAAGGCTCGACACAACATGCAGGGTTCGTACGAGTGCTTGAAATCCGTGAAAGTGCTTGAATTTCAATGTTGTGTTTTCAAGGTCTGAAAAGTGCTTGGATTTTAGTTTAAGTGCTTGAAAGGGCTTGACATTATGTCTATGCTACTGTCATATACTCTGTCTTTCACAAAATTGGGATCAGACTGGATAGTTTGCTTATAACAAGGAGAAATAAAATCAGTAAGAGAACCGTATGTAGAGATGTTTCCTCCTGGGCTCCGCTGAGCCTCTCTGCTCCTCTCCGCGACCTGCCGGTCTGTGTGTGACCCCGCCCCTTTCGGAGAGAGACAGCAGGAGATGACAAAATGCCGGGAGGCTGTCGTTTTAACAAGCGTTGGCTTGAAAATGATAACTACAAACTATGGTTAAGATAAGGACCGAATCAAAGAGTGGCGTCATGCAAGGTCTGCAAAAAAGACTGGCAGATTTGTGCAATGGGAGAGCCTGCGCTCTCCAGTCACAAGAAATGTAAGTTAAGACTTTTTGAGTAACTTAGGCCAACACTGCACGTTAACACTTTATGTTAACCGCTAACGTTAGCTAAACCATAACACGCTAAATAATAATTAACACACCATTAATCACGTTAAGTGACCTCGTTAAGTTAGCGCCTGATTGTCCGTGTGTCGTTACACATGCAGACTGGTAGCAATAGAGAAGGATGGCTGAAGAGAAGGTCGAATTTGATGCACCAGAGCTGAAAGTGCCAGAGTCAGAAACTGACTGTTCAGTTTGTCTCTGTAACGTCACACCAGGCACTAACATACGTAAGAGCTTTAAGTGTGAAAAGGAAATGTTCACTTTTCTCCCATTTTCATGACTTACTTCTAATAAAGTAAGATTAGCCTACATTGTAAGGCCCTTTAGCTAATGTTTATGAAGTTTTTGTATGTTTTATCTGAATACAGACTGATGTGAAACAGATTGACGTTATGTCGCTGTTCTATTGGCTGATATATTATAGTCAGTAGCCCAGCAGCACTAACCTGTTGAGGCAATGATAGCTTACCTTGTTATTGCTAGCCTGGACGGGGATCTTGCTCACAATTTTTCTAAAAGACGGAGAATCCACTGTTGAAAGTGGCAGCATATCTTCGACAACATACTCTGCCACAGTCTCCTCACTTCTTGAGGTTCAAGCATCGCAGAACGGGAGAATGTTTTTGCTGCTTGGTTTTTTCTCCGCTCTCATCATCAGTTTGCTTTCTTTTGGTTACTAGCTTAATGTTAGTGTGGCACCGCTCTAGATGTTTCGTTAAATTACTTGTGTTGTTTCGCGAGGTAGAGAGATCTTCTGGTTTTGCACACAAAGTGCACGTAGCTATAATGTTCTTCACATCCTTGTCTCTGAGGAACTGAAAATAATGAGCGTATGTCCATCTTGCGAGTGTAGAATCCAACTTGTCTGCTGCTGCAGTCGTCTTCTCCTCAATCAATAGTTCTCCAGCACTAACAGGAAGCTGTTGGCGAATTTGTATAAAAACAACACACCACTTAATTTCGGGTTTAAAATGCATTGTAACATGCGTTACTGGGATTTGTACCAAGTAAAATAGTTTTTTTTGTAATGCCTTACATTACTGCGTTACAGCAAAAAGTAATGCATTACAGTAATTGCATTACTTTTGTAATGCGTTACTCCCAACACTGCATTTTGAAACATACAAATTTATGTCAAAAAAGAAAATTACAGGGTGCTCTCAGGTCTCTCTGTCTCGGTGCGAGTGTGTCTGAAGAACGCCAAGCGGCTTCCATTTTTTTGGATAAAACTTTGTGTTCTCCTTTAATTTCTAAACTTTTGCTATTATGAAACATAATTTTAGAAGTTTACAGCATAACACAGTGTACCTAATTGTGATAAAAAGTGAAAAAAAAAATAAAATTAGTGTATTATAATTCCTGTAGATCATGTATTTTACCCCAGCGATATGGTGCTGGAAAAATTTGAAAATGACCCTTAAAAGTGCTTGAAAAGTGCTTGAATTTGACCTTGAAAAATGTGTACGAACCCTGAACATGAAACTTTGCTTGTAGCATCACCAGGGTCTCTACTCATGAACAAGAGCATTGAGAACATTGTTTGGCCATGACCTATACCTGACGTCACCTGCCCAGAACACAGTTGCTTGATGGTCATTTCCCCGGCTAGACAGTAGCTCTCAGCTTTGCAAATTTAAAATTAGCTAACATAATGTAGAATCACTTAACGGTACAGGAAAGGAGCCTGATGCGAATGAAACACCTGGTATGTGAAAGTCACATACAAGTTAGCAGATATTATTGTAACAGCAGGGGATTGTTGGTGTGCGTATTGAATTGTATTTACTGCTGTGCCGTGTCTAGTGTAACTGAAGTTAGCTAGCTGCAAGTGATGTTCTCAACGTCGGTCAGTGTTTAATAGTTTTACCGTGAAATCTAGCTGACTCACTAGCTAACCTTACTGGCTAGCGAACTAGCTAAGCTAGCAAGGTAACATTGTAGCTAGATTAAACGCTCATTGTGTGTCTTTGTTCGTGGTGCATTTCCCTAACTAAGTGCATTACGTTAGTTTGCTAGCAGCTTTCTTTATTGAGCAACCAAAGCACAGCAGCAGTATCAATCAGCAGAGACAGCGGAGCGTGTGTGTGTGTGGGTCCAGTAGTCAACAGCATGCAATGCTTTTATCCCTCTGTATATCTCCTTGTTTCTTTTAGATGACAACTGGCCAGCTTTGTGGACTGAGAGTCAGGGAATTTAAAAACAGGCATTCTTGGTTCGAGTGGAGGGACAGAAAGCTAGATCAATATCAACCAACATGCAAAGCAGTGATATAAACAATTGAAATTCATAAAGCCAATTACTATATGCAAATGACAGTATAGTATAGTTATGGTCATCTTAAAGGGTAGTGGTCGACCGACAGGGGTTTTTCAATGGCCGATGTCGATTGCCGATATCGTCTAATTATTTTTTTGTTGTTGTTTTTTTTTGCATCTGATAACAACAAGACACAAAATTGCTAAACTTAAATGAACATTTATTTTATTTAACACTAATGTTATTGTCTGCATTGTCTCTGTTGGCTTAGATGTTTGCTTAGATTTGCACTCTGTCTGCAGTGCACTTATTTTAACTGGAGAAAATGTAACAATTAAATAAATGTCCACAGGTAATCAAAAAAATAAACTTTGTAAGAAAGCATATGAATAAAAAATAAGTAAAGTTTTAGCAAGCTTAACATCAGCATTTATCGGCAGATAGCAGCATCTCCTTGTTTATGAGAGAGGACCTGTTACCTTACATAAATAAATAAAAACATAAAAAAACAATGTTGGCGCATGCAGTAGCACCCACAAACAGGCTAGAAGCATTTATTATTTACATATGTCCAGGGTAAGTCCTTTGGCACCCAGCAGCATCTCTTTGTTATACATTATTACGTATTGTGTGTATGTGTTACTGAGTGTGGTGGTGTTCATGGGGTGTCGGTCCGGGACGGGTGTGTATGAGGCTGGGAGGGAATCATCACAGTATACCCACTACAATAAACTAGACTACACCACTGCTCACCATGGATTTATAATATGGTCTTATATAATAAAATTCATGATACAGCGATGGAGGAATGACTGGGGCTCCAGATTTTAACGAAACGTCCTTGGTCACCATAACTAACACGTCCTCACAACCAAACTCTCTTGCAAATGAAAACCCTTCAAACGCACACAACAGATGATCACAACAGTCCTCACCCTTGGGATGAGCGTCCATCAGGATCTGCTTCTGTATGACACCTGTAGCAGGACCATTATGTGGAGACTGGCTCCTAAATAATGAGTGAGAGCAGCTCAGGGCATTCCCCTCCTAGTCAATCAGAGTGAGACAACCCCTTTTTGCGAAGGCTTAAGAGACCTGAGGAAAGGCACCCAGGTAAGTCTGATTCTCAGTCTGATTCTGTCCTTGACTCACTGTAGACCTCATCCGAAAAGATTGTCAGCCATAGTGTTTATATTGTGAGGCATTTTCCTGCCAGTGCCACCACAGATTCACTCAGATGTGGGTTGGACTGAATGGAAGTTGTTATTCAAAGGAACAGTTCACCCAAAAATGAATCCTGTTTTTTTTTACGGAGTTTCACAGTAAAACAGCATTGCAGCATTCTAAACAACTGAAAGAACATTCAAAGTAAAATATAAAATGTCTCCATACAGTTGAACCGGTATAATCAAGATTGAATATAGGTTATTTAGCTGCTTTTAAATCTGTACTGTAGCCACAAAGCTAAAAGTGTAAGCGTGCGCCCTTTCTGATCAGAGAACTATTTACAGAGCCAGGTTTTTGTAATTGAATGAATAAACTTCAGTCAGCTACCCAATGAGGATTTTTTCCTTTATTAGTATGGAGTATGGATAATGACAAATTCACCTGTAAAAGCGATTCCTGCCTGCGTAGTGCATAGGTCCTCATCCTATAAAATGTTCCTCTTTTGCTTCCATTCTCATCTGGATGATCGTCTGAGGAATACCGCCTCATTCGCACTTTCTGTTCTCTCTCTCGGAACACACACACACACACACACACACACACACACACACACACACACACACCTTTTTTACTGAATATACTTGAGATCTTTTAACACCCTTTGTGCCTGATCATGGTCTTAGCCTCTGTAAGCGATCTGGATTCTGGCAGCCGTGAGGAGAAAACCCCTGACGGAGTGAAAACAGCCTCCATTAGTCTTATGATTAGCTCTTAAGTAACACTGAGAATCCATTTAATCTGCCTCATAACTGACGGAGCAGCACAGCAGGGTGTGTGTGTGAGTGTGTGTGTGTCAGTGGTGGAGGATGCATTCAGATCTTTCTCTCAAGTAAATGTAGAAGGACAACTTTATAAACTTAATTTTGCTTTAACTTCTCATTCTAAAGTAAATACTCATCTCACAGTGTAATTACTTACTAAAAAATGACATCAGCAGCGTATAGATTTGGCCTGGCTACATTTTCCCCTGAGAAACCCATTTCCCACCTGCAATTGTGCAACCATAACAGGAAGAGGCATTGTTTTCCCCGGCTACTATCCCCTGGTAACAATCGAACAACTCAAATAACTGTAAACTCTACACTGCAAAGGAGAAAGTACCCCTCTGATGGAGGAGGCAGAGATGGTGAAGAGGGTGAGGGATAGAAGCTGCGGTAAAACAAAAGTACATGGCCGGGGATTCATTTGATGGAGAGCGCTCTGGTGTTTTCCAATTTTCTTTCATTTTCAAGTAACAAAACCTGTCTACTTATCAACACAACTGAGTGTTGAATCTGCCTTCATAGCAGTGAGGTCAGGGCTTGTAGATTGTAAATTGGAATTCTTACTTTTAAATGAAAAATTGAAATATTTCTCAATGGTTTCCAGGTCTTCCTGTACTGGTTGAATGATGCACACCTCCTTTATGTTGCATTTTAGTGTTTTCATTTTTACATTTAACATTTTTTACTCAGTAGAGCAAATACAACTGCTTTTAATCCCTGAAAAATTAACTGAAATATTGAAAAATGCCCTCAAATCTCTCAAAGTTAACAGTTATCTGGATCCTCGCCAAAAGTGGGGTCTCTTCTAGGCCGACACCCATCCTCCATCCAAGTTTCATGGAAATCCGTTCAGTAGTTTTTCTGTAATCATGTGCATGTATCACATTTATGTTTGATGAACCAAGAATCTAAATTCTAAGTGCTGCATCGTAAACAAAATTATTTATATGAAGTTGTCAGCTTGCTCACCTGGAGTCCTCTCCCTCCATCACCTGATGTGATGTCAGCACAGAGCTGCTGTAATATCACTAAAGACTTTCTTAAAGAGTGGAGCGGTGGCAGTGCGCTGGTTAATATTCCCGCAGGGACGTCCTTTAAAGATGTGATAAATGATAGAGAACACAGCGTCTGACACCTGCGATTAGCCAACATTCATCAACAGGAACTAACCACTCCCCTAGAAATGGCTTTCAGGAAACATAACCCCTCGTTATAATAAATGTACCCATCTCTGATAATAATTCACAGAAAAAAATGAGAAAAATGAGCTTGCAAATGAGTGGCTGGGAGCAGAGCTGTGAGTCTGCTAACAGGATTTCTTAATGATGAAGTAAAGATTTGCCCTGATGGGGAAATATTAATCTGTTCACAGTCAGATGGCGTGCAATAAGAACAGAAAATAAAAACAACTTTATAAATAAGAAGGTCAAGTGTTTCTGCAGGAAGTTGGCTGGCAGCCATTTTCGGGTGCAGTCACAGACGTTGAGTCTATTTCTTTCAGTGCAGCACTACAGTGCAGATGTGATACTTTTTAGGATGCATAAAATATGAAGGGCTCTGTTTCCCTGACAGGGAACATTTTTTCCATTTCCCCTGCACAAAAACCTGTCGTCACAGAGATCTGATGAATCGAAGGAAAGGAGCAAACGATCAAAGTTGTTTTGTGTTGAAAGAAATACAGAGAAGGCGAGGTACAAATTCTGTCTGCCTTCACACCTCCAGTCACCTGGCCAATCACCTAGTGAAGTGGCCGCTGTTGTTTGATTGTGGGCTTTAAAAAGTCACAAAAATTATGGGATGCAGCTTTCCAGTTCTGTCACCTGAAAAGTAGTTTGCGACGGTCATTGAAGAGCAAAGATTATTATTATTATACTGACAAGAATTTGGGTGATTTCTAAAGCAGAATTTATACTCAAGAAAGGAAAATAGAAAATATAAAGAAATTAAGTAGTTATATTTCAAATAAATCAAAGTGGCTGATCATGGTTAGAAGCAGGAAG
Source organism: Sparus aurata (assembly GCF_900880675.1). Lineage (NCBI taxonomy): Eukaryota > Metazoa > Chordata > Actinopteri > Spariformes > Sparidae > Sparus > Sparus aurata. The sequence continues at coordinate 23,670,775 of NC_044194.1, read as the reverse complement.
AGTGAATACAAGTCCTACTTTTCTGGTAATTGTACAACTTTTTTACCCTCATACTCCGCTGTGAAAATAGAGGTAATTAGAAGAGAAGTCATTGAATGAAGAGAAGTGAAACAGACTTACTGAACTCTGCTTGTCCTGCAGCAGCACCTTCATCAATCTCTGATCTCTGAGGAGAAACTGTTCAGTTTTTGGCTCATGTTCAGGATCTCTCTGTTCTCCGGCTGTCCTGGCGACTCACCATCCCCTGGAAATTTCCAACCTGGTTTCATCACAACTGCCGCCACGTCTTCTGCTGCTACCCCAACATCAAACTCACGCTGAGTTTGAAACTCTTGCTGTCAAGTTTTTATTGTCTTTTCGTTTCAGTTTGAAGGTAAGAGCTGCACTGTGATGACATAAGCAACTGTTTAATTTTCCAATTTGCTTGTCAGAAATGGACTTTTTTCCATCACTACAGCTGCAAACTACCAGAGAGGTAAAAAGACTTGGTTAATGAAGTAAAACTTCCTAATTAAACCAACCGCTATTAGCAAGCTGCTGAGGTCGTTTAAACAGCAGATTCCTGAACTAACTTCCTGTTTCAGATCGGAGGAACCTCTTCTTCTCCTCCTGTGAGCTCCTTGTCCCGTCCTGGCCCAGCCCAGCTAGGCACAGCTCGGCTCTCCTTGTCAGCTCATGATTTGTGGGTCTCACAGGAGAAGAACAGGAGGAACTCCTCTAGGTTAAAATCTGCAAACAATGAGTCTTCTGTGGGCGTGATGGATGGTGCACATCCCGGCCCATTTGTCTGTGCTTTACGCTCGCCGGTATCAATTGTTAAAGAAACTTTGCTTAACATGCAGTCCTGAATGTTGGCTGGTCACAGCAGAGCGGCAAAGAAGAGGAGACAAAGAACGAGGTGAGATAAGATGGATGTTCCCTCAGGCCGAGATGAAATTAAATCAACTGGGTCTGGAATTTTTTAATTCAAAGTCTCTTGTGAAAACGTGTTATTTTACAGATCATGGTAACTCATCAACATGTCACTATCAAAGTCAACGACAAAGACTTCCACAGTGTGAGGTAAAATGTGATTTTACTCAACATCACAGCTGGAATTTGTCCTGATTAAAAGAAAATCAGGTGAGTTTTAGTTAGCTGAAAGGCTTCATTTGTCAAAGTTACTATCAACGTGCATTTGTAAAGGTTTTGATTTTGTCAGTGTGACCGTTTGAAAGGTGTTGCTCTTAAAGATCACCTTGCAAGGCAGATGGATTTGCGAGCTGTACATCTGAGGCCGAAACCACAGTGAACCAATCAGCATCCTTTGAGGTATGACGACCAGCGAGAGCAGCGACTGTTGATTTGACAACAACAATGGCGTATGGAGTTTCAGCTCATTCTTTATCAGTCCGGCCATATCTTTACTGTTAGGAAAACTGTTATTCCAAGAAGAAGCTGTGCAGACTCTCCGTACACATCTCGTCAGCTGCAAAGACACCGTTAGTGACCAGCTGGTGAACATAGTGCGGCATTTAGCAGCTAAAGAGCCAGGTATTTCCCTCAGGACTTGGTGGAGACCAAAAACGGAGCAAGAAGAGAGAGAATATCGGAGTTGATCAGGTGAACCAAAAACGGCTCTAAATGAACAATAATGTTGCTCGGTTACTGCTTGATTAGAATAGGAAAGAAGAAACTGAATAGATAAACTGATAAAGGTAAAAAAGGGACCGTTTTTTGCTGCTTGGGTCAGAATATCAAAGGCCCCACCTTCTCCTGCCGTCTGATTGGTCCTGCTGCTTTGGTCCCGTGTCAGTCTTCCACACTGACATCATCAGTGAGTTTAGGGAGTTGGGACCAGTTTCCTTAATCTGAGCTGAGAGGTCGCTTGTTTCTGGAGGTCTTCACTTGCTTTTGGTCTTAGACTGCTTTGCAACAGTGACCCTGTTGGGACCTGTTGTCCCTGACAACAAACCTTCTCCACCACATTAAAGGGTAACTCCACCAATTATCAACATTTTGTGTGTTTGTAGATCTTGAGGAGAACTGCTTAGGGTTGGGCGATTATGCTAAAAATAATAATCACGATTATTTTGATTGATATTGAAATAACGATTAATAAACACGATTATTCACTGATTTAAAAAAAAGTATTTATTGAGCCACCAAAACTCAACTTTAAATATAACTTTTAGAAAAACAACCAGATAGATTAGTAACAAGTAAAAACGTAAATGATAATAATATTTGTATGTTTGCGTGATGGCAACACGTACCGCTTGTCCAAATTGTTGACCAGTGTCTTGAAGCCTGGGTTTCTAACTGTACTGATAGGGCACATGTCCTTAGCTAGCATGAATTTCACAGCCTCCGTTATCTCTCGCTGTCGCCGGGAGCCGGTGGGATATGGAGCGGCATTGTAAAGAGTGTCCTCAATGGAGGACTGTGTTGCGGTGGTGGTGGCTGAAGTTGGCACTCTTGCACTTTTTTGGGTCTTTTGCTCCTTCAATACTTTGTCATAGACCACTTTATGGTTAAATAAATTTGTCGTGTTGCCCTGGGGTGCAGACACGACGGTGTGACAGACTTTGCAAACAATCTCCTTCTGCTCCACGTCCGACGATTTGAAGCCAAAATGTCTCCAAATGACCGAAGTTGTCCTACCTTTCTTTTCAACTAAAGGCTCAGGCTGCTTTTCTGCCATGTCGTCAATCGCTCGTTCCGCAATAGATCCAAACACTCACTGCTGCGGCTGCAGGCGACACAGGTGCGTTCACTGTGCATTTACAGCGCAGTAATTTGCATAAACGACTTGGTTAATCGTTCTTCTTCGATTACAGTGTTTTCATGATCGTGAGAAGCCAAAATCGAAATCGCGATCAAAATTTGATTAATCGCCCAGCCCTAGAACTGCTGCATATGTGAACAAAAACAGTATAAAGTCTTTTGTCGCTCCAGAGGCATCTGCATGTAATCTGATAAAAGTGCCTCCAGTGATGTCACTCAGTCGCTGAGTGACATTGTGGGTAATGTTGTCACCAGGTTTTAAACAGGAATAGATTTTGATACATTTTTTTCAAGCTGCCCGTAATGAGTCTAACAGTGTTAAAGGAGTGCGATGCTAAACCTTGCGAAGATTTGGTTGTGTTAAGCTAGTAGCGGCTAATGTAGCCTCGTGTTGCTAGCTTCGTCTGAATCGAGCTGCAGAGGTCTGGTTAACTTATTTTAACTTAACGCTACATCTCCAGATTTGTTTCATTTTTCAGGCTTGTCATCAGCCCCAAGACTATGAGTACTTCTCAAGGCCAGTGCACTTTGACTTTGAAGCGTAAATTGAATGAATTCTTCTTCTTGAGCCTATATTAGGAAAATCTGACTGAGAGTAAGATACCAAGGTCCCTATCTTATCTCAGTTTATTACTTTTGCTACTTGATACCTTCATACTTTGTTTGCTTCACTTGTTTTATTTAGTATGAAACTTTGTTAGCTAACATGCACGGTAGGAGGTTTGACTCTTGTATTACATAACCATATTAAACCATATTGGAAAGGTTCTGGCATATGTTCTTTTGTTCAGCCGTCTGTGTGAAACAACAGAAGTGCATTCAGTCATTTTGCTAAAATAAGAGGCGCTGTGTTGTCTTTAGCATGTTGTTCCAGGTTTCTGTCCCTTAAAAGAATCGTCACATCCGTGTGCCACCGTCACGGCAATTAAAAGTTTATTGAGCGAAAAGAAAAACTTTTTCTCTTGATCCGAACATACAATTAGCTCTGAATTTGCATGACGAATCCAAAGCAGTGTATTTTTAGCATCTTTTGTGCCCAGTGTGTAGTCAGCCAATCCATTGGCTCCTTGCTAGTCCAGCGATTTGCTTCATGTCCAGCCACCGTCAGGCTAATTGGACCTCTAGAGGAATAATTAGGTGACTCGATGAAAGCGACAGGGCTTTTTGGCTTCACCAACACACGTCATTTTCCTCCCTTTTGTACTGCAGATCATGGCGCTTTCCCGTCGCCGCAGGGCGCACCGTCTGCATAAGGGAAGTCTGACGAAACTTTACCTACTCTTTGGTGACACCAAAACGCTGAAATCTGCCATTGTGTTTTAACTTTTTTCTAAGTCAAGGCTGAATGCGAGTTGTGCTATTGCATCCACCACAAAATCAAATGGAGGACAGTTTCAGGAAAACGTCTCTAATCTCAACAATCAGCCTTAAAAAACGAGACTATCCTTTGGATCATAACACAAAAGTTAGTTCACGCTAATTCTTAATTATGTTTTTATGCGCAAGTTACAGTGATTTCTCTGACTGTTCTGACACCATGAGCTTCATACTTTCCACTCACCAAACTACCACCACCCTTCTCAAAACATCGAAAAAAGAATTGGGAAAAATATGGATATCAGTGTTATCTCCATCATCCGGCAAGAGATGGGTCCTAGTTTAGCACAACCACTGGACACAATAAAAAGCAAAACAAAAAGCAGTAAAACGTAACTATTAAAATTTCAAAACAATCCATTTGGCAGCATTAATCTCCTATTTAGACCTGGATATCGCGGAAGCACTCAGCCTTGCTTCTAATCCTGCCCAGTGGCCACATTAAGTATTGCGAGTAAAAATTCCCCTACGGCCAAAATAGCATTTACCCCAAAGAGCACTATCATATGAGGGATACATGTAAAGTTAGTGACAAGAGAACTCGATCTTCAGATAACTCTATCTGTTAACTGTTACGTCATTACAATGTAAAGTCTATGGGAAGAGCGAGTGGGCGGGGCCAGCATGAGAAACTCCACTGTGAGCATGAATTTGAAGGTTATTCATTCTTTCTTTTGTCCGTGTATTCATGTCAGGTAGGATCAGCTAGTGTTGTGCTGTTTCCACTCTACAGGATTGGCAAATTGTATAAAGGTAATAAAGTAATAAAGGGTTTTTCATGCTGCCATGTGACAACATCGCTGACTACTGCATACCTGCCTAAAGGATTCTCCCGGAAAGCAAAGTTTTTTAAATAGCAGCCGAGGCTGCGATGACAGGCAGATGCTTTGGTGAGCGTCATAGCATTGGTACAACCTACCCAAAAGTCCACAACACATGCTAACTTGCAAATCTCTGTATATGAACATGTATATGTACAATAAAGGTCAGGGGGAAAAACATACATCTCCATAACTTGGTGGAAACATTATCCCTACCGAGGTCTTCTTCTGGTTATCCTTATACAAGGCTAGTGCTGAGTTGTGCAGCTCTGGGAACTCAGACACCAACATTATCAGCTCCTCCATGTTTAAGAAGCTGTAATGACCCTCAATGCAGCCTATTTCTCTTTGATTAGCCAACAGCAGGCGGTGCCAGAGGAATATTTGTGTGCGTTCATGTGGCCAGTAACCTCTTCTAACTCCCACTGCTGCTGTTGAATCTGTTCGCCCTCTGCCGCTCTTCACTCGTAATGAGAAATTACTTGATGTGTCCTTTAGTCAAAAGCTAAATTAAAGAAGTTTATCTGTTGAGTTTATGGATCTAGCTGGCTGCCTTCACCTGTAAACATCCAAGCTCTGGAGATAAATGGGGAACTGCTCTCTCTGCCGGTCCATCAATCACTCAAACACTCCTCCATGATCTTGAGGACAACTTGTGAAGCCTGCGTACTTGTTAACGCAACCAAGGGTCTTACTCTGACTTTTTCATAGCACTGAGATTGGGGTTTCTGGGTCAAAATGGGATTTTTGCGGTTGTTATTGTATGGGGGGGAGGCATTGAACAGCCCAGATGCTGGTGGCTTAGAACAATTTCAGGGTCAAGTGAAGTTTGAGGGACCAACATGTACTCAAGGCCACTATAAGCAGTAAGCTATGTAGCCAGGAATGTGAACATTAGAGCACACATTGCTTAAACCACTTTTGAAGGGTGACTTAGCAAATCCACCACCCTCTGACTCTTTAGACGCGAGAAGTTGCTGCTCTCATTCATTTGAAACATCTTGAATATTTAAATGTGTTTCAGCAGTTTGATGATATGTTTGCAGCCTTGCATGTCTATGAATCAACCTTAAATATTGCTGTAGAGACAACTGCCTGTGGTTTTAAAACAATACATCTGTGTGTGTGTGTGTGTGTGTGTGTGTGTGTGTGTGTGTGTGTGTGGACCCCCGCTGATGATCTACTAATGACAAATGGATGGAACGAGCTGGAGGAGCCCTCGATGGTGAGCCAGCCGTGTGAAGTCAAGTGCAAAATTGATATTTGAGGACAGCTGATGCATTGTGGGAGCCAGGTCTGCTCTGTGTCATTGGCTCAGTGTCACCGCGATGCTACACTGACTTTGCTTCTATCACAGCTTCATCCAGAGAGGTTTCTCTACCCTCCTAACCGTGTGAGGAAAGTCTCATTAGAAAGCACACTCGCAGCCGCAGGGAGGATGTTCTCGGCACGGCCGAGAGTTTAAATTGCTGTTAAATTACTCTGAATTAGCGAAGCAACTCAAATTAATGTTGGCATATAGATGATCTGGAAAATACCAGTGTTACAGAAGCTTCAGCTTCTTCTTCACCTGGAAGATTATGTTTGTAGCGAAGTATAAAATGGAGGAAATATCAGCAGGTTTTCTGCCCTAGATAAAGAATAAAGGCAGATTTTCAATTTTTTTTTGTTCTTATCATCAAAAAGTCATTTTTTCAGGATAATTAGATTATTCTTTTAGATTTTTGAAGCTGCTCCTTTTCATCAAATGGAAATATTCTTCATGTCTGCTGCATACGTTCTCCCAAATTCAACTTGACAGATGAAGAATATGTCACAATGTTGACTTAATTCAATTCAAATCAATTGTGTTGTCATTCCACTTGTGTGCTACTAACAGAACCCTTTTGTTTTTAAATGCAGGGCAACCTGCTCAAGTTGTAAATAATATAAGTGTACGTGCCAAGTTAATTCAAGCTGTTTCATACACAATACAGTGACCTACTGTATCATCTGATAATTTTGACCTAGTACATCGCTGAGGTTGAGACAGTTACTCTAGTTACTGTCTCGACAGTTACTTTAACTTCTGCGTCATGACGTAACAACCAAAACCTAGACAACAACGAGGATATTTGACAGAAAATATGTTGTACTCCTTGAATATTTGAATATTATGGATTTTTCTCTGAATGGCAGCCACTGTGCCCACAAGTGAGGATGATGGCAAAAAATGTAGTACAACAACAAAAGCACAAGTAGAGCAAGAGTCATAAAATCAGCAAATTTGACAGATACACGGCAGTATCTGTCATATCAGGGTCAAGTGAAGCCACACAAATCCCTGAAGGAAACTCCTTTCATACCCAATCATGATTCTTTCACCTGTTGCCAATGAACCTGTTTACCAGAGGAATGTTCACATGATTTTTAAATACTCCGGTCAGATTTACAAAAAAAGCTTTTGTTATTTTTATTTGCTAGTTTTGAGTTAATAAGACGTGTGTTTGACTCATGGTAGATAGATAGATAGATAGAATTACTTTAATGATCCCAGACTGGGAAATTATTTTGTTACAGCAGCAGTGGGTCCGCAAATAAAACACTTCGTACATAACATAAATAGAATCCAATATATACATAGTGTATATATACAGTGCACAGTGTGCTATAAACAATAAACAGTAATAATATATACAACAAAACAAAATATGCAAAATATACTATAACAATAATAATATATACAACAGAACAGTAGAGAGACCAGAGTTCTCTGTCAGGCAAAGGTGAGAGAGTTATTGTATAAAGTGATGGATTGTGGCAGGAAAGATTTCCTGTATCTGTTGCTTCGACAGCGAAGCTGAAGCAGCCTTCCGGAGAAGGTGCTCCGCTGTCTGACCAGTGTGAGTTGGAGAGGGTGGAGAGGATTATCCATGATGGATAACAGTTTTTTCAGTGGGAATGGTGTACACGAATATACATATTTACAATATTTATGTTTCTTTCATTGATTTATGTCCCTGATGTGCTTCCGTAGGTGAATACATCTTTGCATGTATGAATAACAATAAACATGAACTCAGTAGAAGAGGCCTGCTCCTTCCTCAGAAATGACTGATGAGCCTAAATTAAACCCGTTTTTTTGGTGTTTTTCTAGCTGATAGAATAAGAACGTTCGTCGTCTGGATCGGTTGTGTTCCTGCCACACTGAACGATGAAACTCTTCGCTGATTTATTTCACACTAAACGTTTATTTATCGCGTCCTTCTGCTCTTGTGTGGATTTAAAACAGAAACCTGCAGCGCTGGAAGCTTTTCCTCTCGGGACCAAACCGTCCGCTGCCTCCCCTGGCGGTGTTGATGGATGGTGTAGGGGAGGAACGGGACACGTTTCCCAGGAGGCCGAGCGTCTCACTGCAGGTTAAACAGCGCTCAATTTCTGAGCTGCTTCCGACATTTTCTGACGGATAAGAGCAAAGTCCGACCCAGGAACAGTTTGTACAATACAGCGGCAAATGAGACAGTAATGTGATATTAATATAACAAGATATCTGTGTGCGTCCCACCATGAAATATTCATCTGATGATGTAAAAATCTGGGACAACAAAACATCCTGCATCAGGTCAGAGGGAGGACGAAGTAACAATCCTTCGTGATTAAAAAAAAGCTCTTATTAAACCCTATAAAGTTACAGATCAGCCACAGTAATAAAACCACCCACTAATATTGTACAGGTTCCCCTCGTGCAGACAAAACAACTCTGACCTGTCAGGGCATGGTCACAAGACCTCTGGGGGTGTCTTCTTGTGCCTGGCACCGGCGCGTTTGTAGTGGATCCTTTGGGTTCTGTATGTAAGTCCTTCATGGATTGGACTTGTCAGTGCTTTAAGCTCTTAAAACACAGCTGATGCGGTTGCAGCTGGTAGGCTCAACATATCAACGTACAAGTTGATGTTATTTCAAGGTTGTGTCACAAGCCTGACTCTGTGAGCTAGAAAAAGAGGAGGCCCACAAAAGATTTAAAGTATTTTAAACAACTTTTTATTTGAAACTAAGACAAAGGCATCATAATAAATGCTAATACTAATAATATATTTAATGTATAAGTCAGTAGTGGATGCAATGATGAATGTATGTGGTGGTGTTATACCAGACTGAAAGGAAGAGAGAGCCTGCCTGTAACCTTGACCCAGCCTGCCCAGATAAAGATATCAGGTCAGGTGGTTCCACTCATCTTTACCTGCAGAAAACCTGCAACTGAAAACACAAAACCCAGCAGGAGCAGTTTCAGTGAGAGTCACAACTTGTTTCCACTGCCTGAAGGTGGTCTGTAATCTTATTACAATTGCAGCATTGTCAGTGTGAGCATGTATACATACAGCCTCACAGAACCGCAAAGTCTGAATCTTTTTTATTTGTATGTATCCATTATGTGTCCCTGTAAATAATTTGAATAAAACAAACAGCTAACACTTTGCCTCACATGATATCAAGAGCAGAAATTAACGTAGACTAGCTGAAACTAACAAACACATCATAGAGCAGAAGTCCGAGCGGTTGAGAAAGAAACAAAAGGTAAAATAAAATTGAATCCACCTCGCTGCAGTTCGGTTTGAATGCATTATTTCTTGATTTCGATTAAACGACCAGCAGCTCCTCGACCCTCATCTGCACTTTATTTATTGATGTGGATTATCTCCATATGTGATGTGACACGGTGTGACATCACTTCACATTAGCACACGGTCCAGTGACAGAAACACACTTTCCCTTTTAGAGCCGGCCGCTCGCTGCTCCTGGATGGCAGCGAAACAAATGGTGCTGAGCTCGGCTCCTCGCTGACCTCCGTCTGTGAAGACGAGGAGTGAATCATTTATGTTTATTTCAGGCTCATCTGCATGTTTTCATCACGATGCTGCTCAGAGAGAGGGATGAACATGGAGAGAGGGAGGAAGAAAACATCTGTTAGACAATGGAAACATTACAGATCTAAATGTCTTCTAGTTGATTTTGTGTTTTACAGGAACTGTGCATGTTGCATTTCTTCCAGTGCTTCCTTCCTTTTCCCTAAATTCCTTTGTCTTCTTTTTTTACTTAATTCCTTCCCTTTTTCCATTTACTTCCTCTCCCCTTTCCTTACAATTCCTCCTTTTCATCCATTTTTAGATCCATTCTCTCCCTTTATTTTTTGGCACTTCTTTCTTATTTACTTCCTTGCTCTCTTCTCTCCCTTCCATTTCTCCTTCCTTAAATCTCTTTTCTTCCTTTGTATATTACCTTATTTCATTTAGAATTTCATTCTCTACTGTGTTTTATCCTTCCCTTCATTTCTTCCTTCCATCATCCCTTTAATTTCCTTTTTCCTTCTTTCCATTTCCTCCTTCTTGCCTCTCTTCCCTTCCTTTTTTAAACCCTGTTTTATTAATTTCTTCTTCCTGTCATGCAGTCCTTTCTTTCCTTCCTATTGCCCTTCCTTTTTAATTTCTTCTTTCCATTCTTGCATTTATTCTTAGTTTTTCCTCCTTTTCTGGCATTTTTCAAACATTCTTTAATTTTCTGCTCTCCTGTCCCTTGGTCTTCTCTTCCATACTTACCCTCCATACTTTATTTTTTTACTTTAAAAATAATCATTAATGCGTGTCTGCATTACACTTGAGTTAAGGAATTCTAAAGGAAAAGGGAAAGAAAGAAAGACAGAAAGAAGGAAAGAAAGAAAGAAAGAAAGAAAGAAAGAAAGAAAGGAAAAGGCCATCTTGGTGCTGTAGTTCACTTCAACATGTGTTTTCCCCTGTGTAATGAGCCATTTTCTGACATAAAAATAAAAAATGCATCCATTCATCATATATTTATAGCATTTAGAGGGAATACATGTTTCATGGAAAAAGAGGAAATACAACTGCATCAATTCGCAAATGTCTTGTTCTGAGATTTCCCTTCCTTCTGATGTTTCTATAATATTTACTAACAATCTTTGAATTTGCTGTTAAGGGTTCAAGACGTTCTAGTGGTCGGAGCAAAGAGCTGCACAGCCAGAAATTACATTTTAACCAACAAAAAAAACATCATCCGCCTGTCCTGCCCTGCTGAAAAAAACCGCATAGACCAGCACAAAACGCAACATACGCTGTGTCATATGTCTTGCTAGGGACCAGTCTATGTTGTCTTTTGGTGCTGGTCTATGCTGTTTTTTTCAGCAGGGTGGCACTAATGGTAAATCACAAAGAACAACATGGATCAATACATTCAAATGGATTTACACACACATATTTAATGATCCCATTGACATCTTTAAAGCAGAAGTTAGACATTGTGCTTTGTTTTGGGTTTCGTCATGTCTGCTTTCAATCGTTTTAGACACTTTCCCAGAAATTCAACATGGCAGATTTCTTATCGTTCCAAACTTTGAGGCTAGAATTTTAAATAAAGTCGTGAGAGTTTGAATGAGTTTGTGAAGGAGATAACAGAGTCTGTTTCGTCTTCGTCCTCTTTGACTTTGTCACTGGTTTTAGAACAAAGTCAGTCAGTTCTGTTGTCGCAGCAGCTCAACGTTAGCCTAATTTTCCTAATTTGTGATTTTACTGAGCTTCTGGATGTCACAGTCCTTCAGGGGAAAAAAAATGTAAATGAAACCTGCAGCAGCAGTGAAATTAATCACAGCCTGTTCATCTTCACAGTTACATCTGAGAGGAGGAAATCACTGCAGCTGTTAAATGCCATCGTTTGGTATTACATTTATTTATTCCAGTTGAATTTATCCCCACATGCCCCCACACTCGTCTTCACACTGACCACAGAAAAAAATAACTTTTAAAGTTATTTAACTGTGATTTTAAAGAGCTTTTAATTAAGAAAATGCGACATTTTAAATTTCAAAGCTGAATTCGGCAGATGATAAATGTCTCTGGGATGTAATTCGGCTTGTGGAGGAAAAACTAAGCCAGGAGAAGCTCTGGGGAGACGAGTGAAGCTTCATCTGCGGCCTGCTGGGAGTCCTTCAAAGGAATCGCCACTCTGTACCTGTCCACAGGTGTCATGGCGGCGTGCTGGGACCGCCGCCTCAGTCCTCACCTGCCTCGGTCCTCATCTAACCTTCAACAAACCGCTCTGACCCCGACATTAATCATCTGCAGGCAGCATCGTCTCTCTATTCCCCCGATGTGTCTCGGAGGGACCGACCTGTCGTACCTGTCTTACCTCTCGTACCTGTCGTACCTCCCCTCCTCCTCCTGGGACATCGCCTCTTTTACCCGCTAACGTCGACCCCTTCCTCGTCCTTCAGGACTCCTTGATGTGTCTCTGTCCTCTTGACCTGTCCTGTCGCTTTAAGGTCGACACGTGACCAGTTTGCAGCGACCTCACGCATATTTAGGTTTTCTGATGATGTCACAGAGACACTTCTGTTGTGTTTTTGTTTTCTTTTCATCAGAGACTCTTCAGTTTGAGGTTTCATGTCATAAAAGTCAGCAGCTGTGACACATTCAAAGTTAAATAAATAATTAACATTTGTTTTCTCTTGTCCAGCTCTGCTTCTCTGATCACTGTTACTCACTTCACCTGTCAGTAATCTGATCGCATTTTGTGTATCACATATTCATAATAATTTGTACATCTTTAGACAAAAACAAAGAAGACCCATAATAACAGACTCTCGAACCACCTGATTCCACTGCGCCTGTCTCGGCCACGTCATTGGAGCAGATCCTGACTGCTCTAGATAATGCTCATGTTTCTCCGGCTGCTCCACGGCACGTTTCGGTGGCGTCCGAGAAGCAGCTCTCCGCTCTTTTCAGAGCCAAGTCTATTTTTGACAGAAGCAGACCACAGCTGTGTCAGTCTGCTCAAAGCAGATCGACAGGAAGTCAGGCAGCGTAATGTAAAGTGCACCCGGTCAGTTTTCAAAACAGAACACACTGTGCTGACCTGGGCTCTACAGCACAGCAAAGTCAGAATTATTTCAATAAAGACACTCGAGGCCACACTTAGCATTTGTTCTGAGCGCCAGTAGCTTCTTTCACGTGTTCCTAATGAGGAGCAAGTGCCTGCAGCAGCAGGCTGCCGCCCAGAGAAGAGGCGCAGCGCCCAGCATCTTGGTTCAGAGTACTCCACCTTTTTTGTGCAGCGACTCCAATCGCTTCCAATTGAAATTCCCTCAACCTTTTAGGAAGCTCTTTTTCTTTTTCCTGGCCTGGCCGATAATATTCACTGTATTTTTGTCACTTATTGATCGAGTCATGCAGTGCAGCCACGTTGGGGGCGAAACAAAATGGTGTTGCACACGCCAGGTAACAGAAACGTGCCCAGTGGAATCAAGGGGCGACAATACCACTGTACGTCGTGGGCTATGATCTAAAGCATTACCTAAACCTGCATATCTGTGTGTTTCCTCATATTCTGAATGAGTTTTAGTGGGTTGAGCAGAAAGTTCAGCTTGTTAATTTGAGATGAAGCTGTCATCAGAACCTCCTCTGTTGGTCAGCAACCACTCATCGACGCCTCCCTTGCCGTCTGATAATACAAACTGAGTCTCCATGACCTTCCATCCTGCATGTCGGATGGTAAACCCTCCCCCGGGTGATGGAGGGATGGTATGGAGGTGTAGTAACAGGATTACAGGAGGCAGGAGGCGGAGGTCTCTTGTTGTGTACCGGCTGGTTGTTCCTGAGCGCCGGAGACCAAAACTGATTGATTCACAGCCGAGTGTAGACTCCTGAATGTCACCTTCCTCTCTGCTTCACTGGACGTCAGAGAGAAGACATTTACATTTACACCGACCAGTCTTAATATACAAACAAGTCAGTCCAGTACAACATTGTACAAATCCTCTTGGTATTATGACATAAAAAGTGTTGGTCCTTTGTTTTTGGTGACCGTAGAGTCGGTTGATGACTGACATTAATGACACACTGGTGCTTTTGTGGTATAATCAACTGTTTATGCAGCTCATGATGAGATGTCTGACCCAATATTCACACTTTCTTCATTTATTTCCAGTTAATGCCTGTGAAGCCGGTGAGAGAGAATGTTCATTGCATCACACAGGGACCTGCCTCATTTAAGGCAGTAAATGTGGCTCTATTGAGCTCAGATGTTTTGTTTGTTTTATTTGGTTTATACATTTTAATCAATAAACCTAAGTCTTATCCATCAGTTACAAAAAAAAGAAGTACATTCAGGAGCTAATAATAGCAGTAATAGTAACACAATTACTAAAGTAATTAAGACATTAACAAGTAGAATGAGCTGTTTATACTTTTCAGTCTTTCAATTAATGTTAATATGTAACATTTCTGCATTCAAATGATAAAATATCCAGACTTTTGTTGTTCATTTGGTTGCATAGTGTGCTTACATGAACCAGATTGTTTCCAACAATGTTCAAACCAGCGAAAATCACAAGTTTACACAAGGTGACGGTGCATTTAATTTGGTTGTGTGCCGCTATAATTCCCATGATCCCACACTACTTCAAGACATCATCAAACTACATCTATTGTAACATACTTTGCATTAGAGACATGATATAACATTTTTATGTTGACAGTTTAGCAATCGATTGTTATATATTATATTATATTATATTATATTGTATTATGATCCTGAGAGGGACAAAAGTAGAATAATTTAGGCGCAGCAAAGATGAAGCAGCGTGATTCTGCACCTCATGATTTACATCCAGTGCCAGTGTAAATAGAGGAAGAAGAGCGCCATAATTGACCATGAACAGAATCTGTGGAAAGGAAATAATTTTAATAATGCTGTGAAAGTGGGCTACAGCAACACCACATGTTCCCTTTGGGATTAATTAAGGTAGAAACATAAACAGATACATTTCATTTCAGCTTCAAATCAGTTCAGGGCTGAGAATCAAAACTACAGTCATGAATATCTTTAATGGAAAAAAAGCGGACAGCTTTACCGCGAGAATGTACTTATAGAGAGTGTAATATACGTGTGTGTGTGTGTGTGTGTACAGTATGGAAAATATACTTGCATCACATCCTGTAAACATAAAACTCCTGAGCTTCAATTATTCAAACTGTAAACCCCTTGCGACACACATACACACAGTATACAGTACATATCTGCATGCCGTGTGTAGTATGTACCATAATTCAGGTTGATGGAAACTTCTGCTGTGAGAAGCCTGCATATGTTTGATAAAGAGTGTGTGTGTGTGTCATGCTAATGTTAGATGTAGGATGAGAGTTTTTAGGGGGAGGCTTCTGCATTTTTCATGGCTCATGCATCCGTTACAGCTGTGTTCTCGGAGGTCCATACGGTGGCTGTCTATCAGCAGCGGTGAGCTGAAGGTTCGTCCTGCAGACTGGATGTGATGCGGCTGTGTGTGCAGGGCGATCAGATGAGAACAACAAGAGTTTAACTGCTGTGTCATCCAACTGTGACTGGTAAGTTTGCACACTCGTAGTTTGGTTACACTTAAGCAAAAAAACGACACGGTTAGGTTTAGGAGGAGACTGTGTTTTGAGTTGAAATAACTCACCGTTTATGTTTTTCTGTTTTTCACATGGGCCATTAATAGCAGTCGCTTGGGTAAAAATCCTGTTCTTTTTTTTTTCCAAATATCTGTCTAGAACTCCTCCCTATGGATTTGACGCTCTTAATACTAATGACTTATATATTTCGTTTTTCTTCAGCTATGCATGATTTCTGTGTGGATGTGTTTCAAGGTTTCAAGGACACAAACTTACTGTAAATGAAAAGTGCTTGTTTGGTTTAATGTAGATGATAGGTATGAGTATATGAATATGTATATGATGAGACATTTATGTTTGAAAACATGTTTGGTTGCTGAATATTTTAAGGTAAAATCCATCAGAATAGAAATCAGCATAAGCTGTGGATTCCTAGAACAAAAAGACTCAACCTGATGAAGTCAGAAGAAAACAATATCTTGAGTGTTGAATATGTATCTGTTATAGTTTGCAAAAAGGTCAGGACCCAAATGCAGACATTTGGGTTTACACAAAGGCGAGCTTTAAAAATGTGAGCTGAAGTCCAAAAATCCAAAAACTGTTGTGAGCAACAAAAAGACAACAAGGCGAATCCAAAGAAAACTAAAGAGTCAAATGAATAAGAGCAAACTACAAAGTCATGGGGAACAAATCAGGAGCACAGGGAGCACACAAGGACCATCGTACAGTCACAGGAACACAGGATGGAAACAGATGAACTAAAGAAAGACTTCAACACACATGTGCTCATGAACAAATGAAACACAACTGTACACAGAAAAACTGCAGGAAAAGACGGAGACAGGAAATGGAAAGTCCCGACAAGACGCATGAGGATAAATTCAACAAAATGAAACAGGAGATGTATAAAGTGAAAAGCAAAACTATGACAGTAACAGAATAAACTGTATCGTTTACTTCTAAAAGTGTAACCTGTAAAAAGCTGTGACAAATGTGGATATGTTGTCCTGCACAGTTCCCCTCTGCCTCTTGTATTAAGCAGTGGTGTAGTGATCCCTGGAGAAGTGGGTATACTCTCAATTTTTGCCCTTTTTTTAATGCAGCCAAGAAAAACGCCCTGTTTTTGAATCAGTCACATGTAAGACTACTCTATTTAGTTTACCCCAAAATCTGTCAGTAGTATTTGCTCATTGTCACATAATCTCTGCTGCTTGATCTCAGGAATGAAGTATCATGAAATTACTAAACCAATACTGGCCCACAGACTAGTGAGAGACAACTTCAGTTCAGAGTTCATTTAGGTATAGGCTACTGAACCATGCTAAAATCTCAGATCCGATGCAGTGTCAGCTTGTGGTTTATAAGATGGACCAGCCGATTATTCTGTCTAACCCCAGTTAGTTTATTTCAAATTGTTCAGATGGTGACATGAATGTTGCATGACAATCCATCGAATAACTGTTGGGATATTTTCCTTTAATAGGAAATATTTTTAACAAATATTGGGTAAAGAAAGAAGTCAGGGCATCAATAATGTATGTAGGATTCATCGTCTTGAGACCATGAGTCACCTTAATCCAGTTGATAGTTATTGAGACATTTAAGTCTGGACCAAAGTGCTTTAACAACATCCACAGAGCTGCTATCATGGCTAAAGATTCTTCAAAGTCTATCTTAATCATATCCTGAATTCAGACTTATTGTGGAAATGCAGTTATATCTGTTCTTGTCCTTTGGGCTCTCAATCATCCAGTACATCAGACTTTCAGAATAAGAGCCCTCATTCTGCTTTGGCCCTGGCTGAGCTGAGTGGCTCTGAGCTTCTCTAAACAACACTGGTCCAGATTCCCACACTGGTCTTTACTGCTGAGAAACACTGCTGGAATATCAAATGTGAGGACACACACACCTACACACACACACACACACACACACACACACACACACAGCAAACCAAGCCTCTCACAACACAGGTCACATTTTAATGGCATCATGTCAGCGAGGCTGGCAGGGCTTAATAGAGCTCTGCTGAGCTTTGCCAAGTGTGGTTTTAACATTCACAGACGGCTTCACAGACACACAGAGGGAGTTTACATCAGGACTGTGACGCTCCAGATGAAAACAGCTCCAGTGTGTTTGTGGTGAGAAGAAGCAGCTCTGCCAGGAATCTTGTTCTTTATATCCAAGTATAAAGTAATGGCACAGAGCGGTCTTTCTTTATTACTGAGAATACTCAATGAAAGGGTGATTTAGTTTTTTCAAATCTTGGGTTTTGTTGCTATCACATGTAAAACTGCACGCAGCAAGTTCAAGTGAAACTCTTGCCAAAATGCAACTTAGGCTTTTTTTTGTGAATGTACCCGAGTCAAACCTTTGTATGAAAGCATAATTATGACGAAAGAGGCACTTTTAAGATTTACCGTATTTTCGTTTTCGGGTCAAACGCATTTTCACCCTCTCCACTAGCAGGACGGCGGCGAGCGGAACAAGCATCTGCTAACATGAGTTGTCCAAAAACTTGCGTACACAAACATTGTTCTCAATGCTCGTGTTCATGTGTAGAGACCCTGGTGATACTACAAGCAAAGTTTCATGTTGTGTCGAGCCTTCTTAGTGTTTTAAAAATAGCTATTTTGATACTATCCAAAAAAATGCCCGTAGCACTCCCTGTGCTCCCGTAGGTTTTTGAACTACTCACCGTTGGAGCTGGATCTCTGGCGCGCATACACAGAAAGGAGGTCCACCATAACTCTCCTGCCTGTTAGGTCGCACTCGGGAATCGACACTTCTTGTCTGTCTTGACAGCGGCGCGCCAGAGGTGCTATTGCTAACGTGAGTTGTCCAACAACCTTCTTTTTAGTAAACTCTGTGTACACAAACAATGTTCTCAATGCTCGTGTTCATGTGTAGAGACCCTGGTGATACTACGAGCAAAGTTTCATGTTGTGTCGAGCCTTCTTAGTGTTTCAAAAATACAGATTTTGATGCTAGCGTCAGAGTGCCCCTGCACCCCATTGAAAATTAGCTTGCCTGAAAACGAAACTACGGTAAATCTTAAAAGTGCCTCTTTTGTAATTACGCATTTACATGACGGTTTGACTTATATTCAATCACAAATAAAGCCTTGGTTGCTTTTTGGCGAGAGTTTCACTTAGACTGAATGAATTAGCCCTTTAGCAAACCATTGTGACTGAGCAGGACATTGAAACTCAGTTATTTTCATCAACAGTTAATTTTCCCAGCTAAACACACACACACACACACACACACACACACACGCCCTGCAGCAGAGGTGTAATAAAAGGTGTTAATGTATTCAGGTTGTTAGTGATGTTAAATGGAGCTTGACGACTGGCTGACATCAGCTCAACTCCCTGCAGCCACGAGGACACAGAGGTGAGGGGGAGACGGGGGTAGAGAGGGGGGAGAGGGGAGAGGTATCACAAAGTGTTTGTGATTTTACTGCTAAATTTCAGCTAAATGTCAATCAAGATACTGTGATTAACACAGTATACTGACTAATGTAAGTGGCAATAAATAATGTAATTTTTCAAAAAAGATGCACATTTTTTCCATGTCACATCCTTTTAGAGTGGCAGTTGATGACTATGTTCATTGTTGATTCATTTGTCATTGAAATCAAAACTTGTTTCTTTTTGGATTAAACTCTTGTCTTCAAATGTCTTGTTAAGGACAATCAAAAAACCGAAAGATATTCAGTTTACAACAATATGAAACAGAGAAAAGGCAATAAATCCCCACATGGAGAAGCTGCAGGAAGAGATGAAGAGAAAGGTTTGAAGGTTTATTCGCTGATTCTGATTCTGAAGGTGAAAATCTAACTTTGGGAGATGACGGTCGGTCGATTAGTGAGCTTGCTAGTCGCGGTGTGTCTTTGCATAGCAATGGCGCTGCTGCGCAGAGGAAAACGCACAAGCACAAACACACGATCCTTTGCCCAACATATGTAGGAATGGAAATGATGCATGAACTCGTAGTATCAGTAGGGAAGCGAATGGATGTGGTAGAAGTAGCGGGGTGGTGAGAATAGCGCTGGGTGTCAGCATTAGTGTTCACTCTTTCCACCGCGACGGTCACGTAGCCTCCATCCGCGGCAGCGGTGCAGCTATGCGCTGCAGCAGTGTTCACGGAGCACAAACCACACACGAGTCCAGATCTTCTCACAACACTAGAGGGGATAGCGGGTGGAGACGTGGGCAAAGTGTTCGTAGAAAGGCTGATGGGTGTCGAAGGGGCAACAGGGGCAGAACAGGGCTGGAAATGATGATGATGATGATGATGATGGTGGGCAAAGTGTTCGTAGAAAGGCTGATGGGTGTCGAAGGGGCAACAGGGGCAGAACAGGGCTGGAAATGATGATGATGATGATGATGATGGTAATGGTGGCTGGGCTTACTTGAGAGATGAAATATATAGATAAAACCCTTTGATGAGCAAATTGGATATCGTGGTGACAAAAAGCTAAACAATGATTCAAGGTCTATAGTTTTTTTTGTCCCTCTTTCTGAATGATGATTTCTGGTATCTTACAACAATGGAGACAAATGCTCATCAGTATTTAGGCTGACATGAAATAATTTCAAGTTCACGGTGAATGGGATGTAAATGTCCCTGAAATGAAAGCCTTCCTGTCACTCCATTTGAGCATGGGCCTGGTACATAAATCAGAGATTGAGGATTACTGGGCAGAATTTTATATATCAATATTGTTCTTATTGTCTCTGTGCCTTGCAGTGAGAGGCTCCACACTCTACAAATATTAAAAACTTTTATCTGGATAGATGGGTACAGATAAGTCCTCTGCAGCTAAAAGACGCCTACTGTTATGATTATCATATAATAATAATAATAATAATAATAATAATAATAATAACAAAGAGAAGAGAAGACAAGAAAAAGGGAAGAAAAAAAGACAAGAATAAGAAAAAGTGTCCTCCAATGGGGGTAAAAAAAAAGCGCATACTGTTTACATGAGTTTTGTGGTGTAGAAATAGTTCTAGTTTACAACTGTTGGCTTACAATTTACTTTTTCCTTGTTCACTTGATGTGTGGACAACATAACAAATGGATGGAGGGGATGAATCTGATGAAACAAGTTAAAATCTTTCAAAAATATCAGGTATTTCATGGAAATTACATAATCCAATATGGCGGCCACCATATGACGTCATAATATGCAAATTAGATAGGACAATTTATTCCCTATATAAACTTTAGGTCATTCTCAATATTTGTCTCATTTACACTTTGTCTCTATCTCAAACTACATTCAAGCCAGAGCTTTCTGAAATTTAGATGTCAAAATCTAGATTTTTTTTTAAATAAAACCCGGCGCCTAAAGGGTTAATCCACTCATAAACGTTCAAAGATTAAGGAAAATGAGATGGAGGGAAAAAACAGCAAGAACCAGAGTTTCTGGTGAGTTTTGAGTTGAGTCAGAGGCTGAGCTAAACAGTCACACACAGACACTCTGTAACATACAGTCGGTAGGGGACATTTTCTTAGAGTGTGAGACTTCCTCAGTCCCTCTTCAGAACTCACCTGGATAAATCCTAATCTGTATTCAGAAGCAGCCAATCTTCATCTCCATTGGTCTTCATATAGACGCATCAATATTAAAGTGAGACTGCTTCAAAACCACCTAAAAGTTCCTTGTCATAAAGACTGATTATTATGTTTCTGATCATTGCAATCTTTTATAATCCGGGTTATCCTCTGAGGGAGCCCAAACAGACTCTCTGGAAGTCTGCAGAAAGTGTTTTTGAGGCTTGTGGACCTGATGAAGGAATGTGCCTGCTGCAGGAAAATCAATTACATTAATATGATGCATATAAAAGTCATGGAAAAATGTCACTGATAAGTGTTAACTGTCTCATATAGATGACTGACAGTCAGCTCTCACAGATCCTGATTTTAGTAAACAGGTAATGCATCGGAGCAGATTTCTCATGATTTCCTGTTCTGTGTGTAAAACTGGGCTAATAGTGCTGCGGGGGGAGAAGTAGGCCAGAATTTAAAGTTAATAAATAAAAGAGGATAATGTAAGAGCAGTGAAGCCTCAGAGAGCTCAGCCTACATTCAGCTCAATATTTTTAGTTCATCTGACGCCAGAACACTGACACATTCAGCTGGTGAATTCAGCGGGAAAATGTCTGAAAACGTCTGAGGGCTTCGGTTTGACAGGGCGACGACTGAGTCTGTAACACCCGTCAGTCTGAGGAGCCAGCTGTGGATATAAATCACCTGTTTACAACGAATGGCCTCATCTGTGCATCTACAGTGAAGCACCTCTGCACTGCAAGAAACATGATTGCTATCTGTGTTATCTCTGTTGTCTTTGTCTCTGTGCTAAATTGTTTTGTGCTGAACAGAGTTGTCTGAAGGTCGGGACTTCATTATATCGTTTTGATCTCAATCTTGTTGAATAATTCTCATTATATAATTCTCATTATCTGAAGATATCAAACCACATACGTCATCCTCAAAACATTACCTCAAGGTTAAATCTTTATCTGTTCATGAGCTAATTCGTTTTTAATAGCTTTTATACTTCTTCAGTAATCGCAGTATGTTTTGTTTGTTTTCCGCTGGACGGCAGAACGTTTTGTCACATTTACAGTTAAGAAAAAAAGGAGAGAGGACGCTGGCGAGATGTCCCCACCACTTTTTAGAAGCATAAACTGTTAAAAAAGTATAATCTTCTCTATAAATAGAGGAGTTGGTAAACATATGAGAATTCTTTGCTCTACATCAGCACCTGCAGATGAAACTGTCTGCACAAAAATGTAACCCAGGACCTGATCTGTAGTCGTAGTAAGCAACAGCTTACAACATGTGCAAGAAAAGTGTGAAAGCATATGCTGTCAAATCAGAATGTCATACATTCAGTGGCATGAACAGCTAGGTTTGCAAACACACTAAGATCACTGTGTTTTCTAAAGCAGATTTTAGAATTAGAATTAAAGATGTATAAGATGAAATATTTAGATAGGGAGGTTGTGTTTTTTACTGCACCTGCTTAACATCGACAGAACAGCATTTAAAACATGACTGAAAATAAAAGGACGTCACTTTGTTCCTCTTTTCATAAATAGTAAAAGACGTTTCAGAACTCGGAGCGAACAAATATCACAACTAAGAATCTCTCGATGACCACATCCCTGTGTTGAACACAGTAAACATATCCCCCCATGAATATACCTTTGGTGATGATACAGAGAAATCTTTCGGCCTGTTTCCTCTTCTTGTCTTCATTACCAAACTCTTTAATGGGACATTAGAAGAAAAACCTTTGAGATGAAAGACAAACTTGTGTTTTCTGTTTAATGAAAAACATGTTCATAATGGCAGAGCATCAAAACAGAGACTTGACTCCATCTCCTGCAGTTATGATGATGAATAAGGCAATGACCTACGGACACACTGCATTATGGGATTTGGTGTATATAACTTATAATAACTGAAGGAAAAATCAATCCCACTTTCTCCTAAACAAGATTTATAAGTTGTAACGAATGACTAGATGGATGTTAATTGCTTAGTTTTCCCTCTTTAATTCAGGAAAAGAGTTATTTATCAGCCATTTGCTAACATTGACTGCAGAGTTGATGAGTTATTGTAAGAAACCTAAAAACAGACTTCACTACAGACAGAACCAGCAAACGGGATTTTTTCACTACCAAGCAAATCAAAAGAACTGACCTAAAAGCGTTGGTAAATCAGCAGTTAACTATTCATAAAACCATTAGTTACAACTTATAAATGCTTTAAAAAGAGTGATTTATAAGAAAGTGGCATCAGGACTCTTTTCCTCCGTCCCTGCTGTCTGAAACCGTAAGCGAGCATTGAGCAGCAGCGAGGTTCAAACTTCTGCAGCTGGCTGTGAATCCAGTTCATGACGAGCACATCAGAGTCAAATAAGATTTTCTACAAAGATACAACATATAAAATTGTTAAATATAGAACTTTAGGCTCTTGAAAATACATTTAATGCCTCTTTCCCCTCAGACAGACACGACAGCTCGGCTTCTGGTGTGAAATGGTTGCTTCATTGAAACCTCCGGCGCCCCGTCAAGCATGTTGTCTGAATGTGGCACTGAGAAACGTCAAATCTGTTTTAATGCATATCGTAGTCGGCTGGAGAAGAGCAAGAAATCAGTTAGAATTCTGCATTCACTATGATAAAAAGTGAAAACTTTGCACACTGGCTCTAAACTCAATGGAGAATATATTGAAGTTGTTGTAGTGTGCGTGGAAATGTCATCTGTCAATGTCGACAGACCACTGACGGATGACCAAATTACTAAAATTCAGCCCGTGTACCTGGAATGTGAACATAATATGACGCGTACTGTAGAAATGTTGATATGATAGATGACACCTACAAATTTGAAAACGTCTGTGGTTTTCAGAAATGTGAAATTCAAGTTCTTGTCTGTGCTGGAAACAAAAAATATCTGTAGGTATTTTATTTTATTTCAAATTCAGTCATCAGGATGTTCTTTCAGGCTCATTCAGCAGCTGTTTGGCTGTCAGTTCACTAGTTACAAACATAAACACAACAAGACTTTTTGTCGAGTCAGTGTTGTGATGCTTTGTATGTTTTCACAGATGGGAAAAATGATTGAGGAACTTCGAAAGATTATTTTGACAAAACCTTTTTTTTCTACAAGTCATAAATACAGGAGGGAACACAATTTAGACGACACTTACAAAATAGATCACTGGAAAAAAGTGTCTCCACTGAACCCTCAGGGCTTCTGTAGTTTTGTTTTGAAACAATGCAAAAACAAAACACATGAAAATGTTATAATATAGTTTAAGATTATTGAGTGTAGTCTCGAATGATTGCTTAAGTTTAAGTGGTTTCCTATAAAAGTACATTCACCTGGTTGGATGTGTTTGCTGCCCTGGTTAACTGGCAGTTTTCCCAGACTGCCTCTAATCTTCGAAATATGTCAGAACCGCGCAAAGTTTTATGTTCTTATCATAAAAATGTCTTCTGTGATTTCTCACTTTCTCCATCTGACTGACACGCAGAACATGAACAGCTGTGCCGTCCCAACAGAAACATCCAAAGCTTCTCTCCTCGCTCAGATACTTAGATGTTTTATCATTAACTCATATACATGTTTTACTTTGCTTAGTTAAGTCACTTACTGTATAATAACACAACGTGTTCATTTCTTTACATGGATGGTGGTGTGTGTCTGGGAGGGCTTCTGAGAGTCTCTGCCCCTATAAGAACGTCTCACCGTTTGCTCTGTTCATCTTTGGTCTGTAAAAACGAAACAGAGTTTTGTGCCAAACAAAAAGAAATCGATCCAGCAGCTAGTCATAATCCACTTTTTTAAAATCTCCTGGAGAATAAAAGGAATCACTCCCTTCCCAGACAGAACTTCGAGCTGCAGTTTCCACAGGTCACCCAAGCATGAGGGAGGGCGTGCCGACGCCTCGCTCTGTGGCTCTGATGGCGACTGATGGTTGGTCGTCAGCAGCTGCTGCGGCGTCGGTGGATGCTCCGCTTGGTGATGATGGGCGATGGGCGATGGGAACCAGTCTTTCTCTGGGGAGCGCCTGTCCTTGCCGCCGCTGTCAGGAGACCTGGAGGACAGAAATGAGTGACGTTAGAAGAGAATCTCACAACCAATCAGTGAGATTGGCGGCTGACCAGTCCTTCAATCCCGAAGCATCAGTTTTTGACGAGTTGGGAATGAGAAAATGAATTTAGTATTTAGTAAATCTGGAATTCAAACATCAGGCACATGGCTCTGCTTAAAAAAGACAGAGAGAGACTATGAGTAAGATGAATACAATGAAAATACAGTCTAGTTCTAGTTCTGCTCATTAGATGTAAAAATGTGTATCAGTTCCAGTACTTCGAAGGTGCTGTTTTAAATGAAATGAATACATATCAAGTATAAAAGTAAAAGACATTGATTTGGCTCAGGCTGGTTGATTAAACCTGTCTCCAGCAGCTCAGTTTGAGCGTCCTCAGCTTCATGCTTTCCTCCCGGCTGCTCTTGGTGAACGTCTCAACTCTGCTGGGCTTCATTAGAGAGAACGAGCCTCACGCCGTCCGCAGAATTAAAAACCACACAGCCCTTTATCCAATTACAGCAGCTGAGCAGGAGCTGAAACTAAACACACTGACACGATGGGAATTCATACGGCAACACATCTCTGCATGCTAGAGACACAGAGGGAGGAGGTAACGAGCCGAGTAACATTCAGAGAAACATCATCAAAGTACGACTGGCTGAAGAAAACAACCAGTTGTAAAACAACCAGTCAACCAGTCTCACCGATGAACTTTCTATGTTTTGATTTACAAGCACACTAATTTTCCACTATTATTCCAACAATATATTAACACAAGATAACACAATAACAAGAATTAGATACAGTTATATGGGCCTCAGTTGGGGTTTTTTATGGCAGTTTGTGACGCACAACCTCTTGCCCGTTAGCGGCATACGGTCGGCTCTGCGCACTGTAAACAAACCAGCCAACAGTTTGCAGCATCGAGGTAGAGATGCATGAACGTGAGAAAAGCCTGCATTTTTGGTTGGAAGGAGACACCACCAACTTTTAAACATTATTAAAGACTTGGATGTCAACAGGAACAAATTAATATAGAGGCTGTGTTCCCACAATGGAACAAATCTGCCACTGATGGTAAACTCTATGGATGTTTGGCTCCACCCAGGACATCAGGTAGGCCAGGCCTGATCTGATATCACCTATTTGGTGCTGTTCCTGAAACGTCATAATTGATGTTGCTCCAGGACCATCGTTTCAGTGCACAGGTAGACTTTTGGAACCACAGATACATCCAAGGTTGACAATTGTACCAAATGTGACATTACACTGTTCACATTACATGTTTATTAACCATCTGTCGAAGGAGGAAGTGGATGGGTAGGTGGGGGTGTTAATACAGCCAACAAGGCTGCCAAACAGGTGACCACATTTCGAGTCACACTGCCGGATGTGTTTAAGGACACCCAAACCATGTTTTACAAAACCTAAACCAAAGTACTTTGGTTGCCCAAACACTAAACAAACAGGAAGAGAAAACTGAAAAGAAAAAGAAAATAATGAGAGAAGAGTATAACGATATGTTCCTAGCAGGATACAAAACTTGTTCTCAACCCATTTATCCATGATGGCTTGTTCCAGATGCAAACTTTGTTGCTTTTTGCTTAGTGGAAATGATGGTCCTGGAGCAACTATAATTATGACATTCAAGGAGCATCAAGACAATGGCATATAGATGGGTTTACATATGTTTGAAAAACCAGTGCATCTCAATGCCAGTGGGCGTATTTGACAGCCTGCGATTGAGAGCAGGCTTGATCCACCCTACACGCTCACATGACAGCAGCTCCACCCAGTATGCAGAGTCTGCATCTCATGAGGTGCGGACATATGGTCCCCCTGAAGGCTCTGAGACGGATCATAAATATGAAGCTCTGGGGACAAAGGAGCAGGGACACTTCATCTCTGTCCCCTCTGTGGAGGCAGAGCTCCCTGTAATTGCTATCAGGTAAGGACTCACAAAAAGAAGAAGTAGAAGAAGAAGAAGCAGAAGAAGAAGCACCTCTGAGCCGCTCACCCCTGAATTATTCATGGGTATCCTGTTTGACTGCTGCCGGAATTCAAAAAGAGCTGGAGGAGTCAGACAAGGACAAGTTGGATTACACTGAGAACCATACATCACTCTGTAACAGCATCAACATTCAGACCGTCCCTAAACGCTCCGCTAACAGCTGATTAAACATAGAGGTGAAGGTGTGTTTGGAACATTTTTATTGTGTTGCGCAAATGTGGAGCGTTTTTGTAGGGAATAAAATAACACTCCAGGCTTTCACTGCTGCTGTGAAACTCTGAGCCCAAGTCACCATCAGACCTAAGTGAACACTGAAATAATCACACAGCACAACACAGCGGGTAGACCCTTCAGTCCTCAACTTCAAGTGTTTACACGATGTGTTAGGGAACCGAGTGATTGTTTCTATGGGAATAGTGCAGACTGAGACTGCGAGCAGCGAAGTCAACATGACCGCTCCTGGTGCAGATTCAACAGAAACACAGCCTCAGACAATAATGAACAAAATGATTCACATGGCAACAGTGTGCGTGTTAACGTTAGCATCAGCAAAAGCAGGAGGAGGAGCGTGCAAACCAAAAAACGTTTAACTTAGCCTGGGAGCCAAACCAAGCTCATGTTTCATGTCCTCAGGCCTCCTGCTCAGACTGATTTAGCTTAATGCTGGTCAGTGTCAGGCCAATCACAAATGTTTGTCTAATAATAGGTGGGCTTGATATACTGACTTTATATTCAATTAACAGGGCAACTTGCCTCGACAGCAGATTATTTTATGGCTCAGGGCCCGGGACAACTGACCTGGTGCTCCGCCCCTGTGAGCGATATGTGATGAAGAACTGTTAGGTTCAAAAACAAGTCAATTTTGACTTCACAGGAACTTTAAACTGGCAATAGACACATTTTTTCCTTCAACTTGTCATTGTAATGTAAAAACTGATAACAGCTTCCCGCAAAAATGAAGGTGGCATATAGGCACAAAGGAAGCGTGTCTGTCGCACACCCAAAACAGGAAGAGCCAAAAAAATCTCACCAGATTCAGTGTGTAGGTCAATAGCTTGGAAGTTGAAGTTTTTTTTTATGTGATGGGGGTTTTGAAGTACATACAGATAGCGGAAGGAAGGGGTGAATAGGTGCCCAATGACAGGAGTTATAGCGGTTGGTAAGTCGGACTACATGGTTTGTACAGTGTTGTGTTACAGAGCGACAGTGCAGCGAGTTTTCTTTTCCCTCACAAACAATCTTTAGCTGAGCACAGACACCTGCTGCAGAGAGCTCATTGCAGAATTAACATCAATTACCCACAGCTGATAAAATCTGCAGCCGGTGACGCTTATCATTTGACTGAAAAAGTGGCGTTGTCAGCACCGTCTGAAAATGAGACGCTTCTACCTGAGTTATTTCTACAGCTTAATGAATTTGGATTTCTGCCATCCTGGACCTCGTCTTTCAGGACGCAATCTGCTGACGGCCTCAGGAAGCGGTCAGTTTGAAGTGAAAGGAAAACAGATGATGTGATGTGACAGCCTTCAAACTCCTCCTGAGTGTTTACAGGGAGGTTTAAGTCAAACTGACCAGTGACAGTTTCCTTCTGATCAGAAGACAAGGTGAAAACAGCAGCTGTAATCGTTTCCTGTTAAAAAACAGAAAAAAAAAGAAACTATTTACAGGATATTCGGTCACTGAATTTGCATCATGCCGTGTTCACAGTCACCTTCTCTTCAAGGAGAATTGGATTTCTGTCTGATTGAGCAGACTGTGATTTGTTCCTCTGTCTTTTTCTCCCGGTGTGACCGAAAATAAATTCAAAGTGTTTTCTACCAGACACGCACAAACGTACAGAAACATACAGACAGGAAAAGTCACACACTTTTTTCAAGGACATGTTGTGATGAAACAAACAAAAAAAAAAAACCCCTCCAGGTGAGCCAATGCAGCGGGACACAAATGAGTTCTGCTTTGAGCTGCGACGCCTGATTACACCTTCGCAACGGCAAATTACACCCTCGCTTCACAGACTGTAATGATCATGTACGAATGAAAGGGATGAAATGAAATGCTGAACGCTCTCAGCTGCTCCAAGCCACGCAGCTCAAAGAGATGAACAGATGAACAGGAGCGTGCGGGGTTCACCTCTTCAACTCCAACACCCTCCTAAAAAACACACACCTGAGGCTCCATCATTACCGACTGATCCAGTTCAAACTCTTTACTTTATTTTGATTCAGGTGAAGATCTCAAGGTGTCCACAGATACTAAATCTGTCAGACTGAAAGAGATCAGACAGAATGAAATGAAATTAAACATGTTGATATTTACTTTAATGCTTTTTAAACCTGCAATAACTGATTTATTTGGACACTTTGGAGAAAAAGTTTTGAACACACATCAACATATCAACTTCCAAGTTGTGGCTGCTGGGTCGATTCCAAAACTCTTCTTGACTATTAATCATTTACAGACCAAAACATGTCAATAAAACTGACTTCAGGCTGAGCTCTGAATCATTAGTAAAAACAACAAACTCCTCACATATCAAATATTAAAAAAACAGCCGGACATCGTCAGGTGCCCGCATCTCCAGCAGGACCGACCAGACTGATCAGACGCTTCCTGTCTCCCGCTGTCGACTTCACCAAAGCAGCTGTGACCACACAGTTTAAACCGTTGCTTTGATTGGCTCAGGCTAAAGCCTGGCGGCCCAATGGGATCAATTACATGAAGAGGATCAGAACGCAACACCTGTCATGCATCGCTTGCTCCTTTCCCCTTAGTGGGAGAGAGCTTTTAATTCACAGCCAGGTGTTTTGACGAATAACCGGAGATTCACTGAGCAGTTTACTGACTGTGAGCACAAACTGAAGTAAGCGGACAACCAAACTGTAGAGTCCCTGTGTTTGGACCTGTTCTTCACTCCGATGAAGAGAAAGCTTTAAAGCAACAGCACTCAGTGATACAAACATGGCCACAGTGAAAGGAGGAAGAGGAGGCCAGCCCGGTCACCAGGACATAGGACACAGTAACACAGTAAATCCTCACCTACCCTTTTAACATACTAAACAGCAGGTTTGTGAGAGTTTTCAGACACAGCCAGTAGCTCTGCTTTGGCTAATGGTAAAAATGCTCAGATAACGATGAACCAAGGGGTGATCAAAGCCCATATTATCTCCGACTACCTAGTTAATAACATAAAGATGCTGATGAAGATGTTGACGCCTCGTCGTTCATGTAGTAGTGAACTGGCTGCAGGCGTGATCGGGATCTGGCTTTCAGGCATCACACACAGCACACTCTATGAAATGTATTTGGCACTTATTGATTTCACCTTTCACCTTTCCATGTTATTCACTCAGTATCCTTTAAAAGTACCGAGTTGGTACCCAATCCCACTGGGCACATTGCATTTTCTTTAATAGCTCATTATGTAATTGAAGTCGGCTCCTGTTTCACCAAATCTTTTTTTCAACCTTTCTTTAATCGAGTGCTGTCTGCGGGCTTGTCAGTTAATGGCAAACAAAATGAATAGTAGGAGAACGACTCAATAACCAGATATGATCAGAGACTCTGAGGAGAGGAGAATGTGTTCTCACGAAGGAACAGAGACAGCACAGATGAGCTTCATCGTGTTGTTAGTTACACATCAGCTTAAATCACTTTACTGCTCTATAACAGCAAATACAGGCTTCAGTTATCAGACGTGTGCGTGTGTGTGTGTGTTATCTGCTGTGTCCATGATAAACACAGCAGCTGGGAGTAAACTGGAAAGCAGGCGGCCTTGTTTTCCAACATAATTGCTTTATGATGAATTGCAACTGGTGATGAGAAACAATGAGCTCCGTTTCTATTTATTTCACTTCCAAAGCAAAAAAAAAAACAAGCCAGAAGTCGTCTCATTAATATTGCAAAGCTGCAGCTTCTTAAAAAATTAAAGAGAGCTAAAAACCCATTTTTTAATACTCTCGGAGCCTATAGATGTTTAAAATCCTCCTGGGATGTTACAGTCCGGCTCTGAAACACACAGGTGAGCAGTCAGGTGAAGCTTCTCTGAGATATCACCAACATGAAACTGAATCATTTGCATCTGCATCTGAAAGTGAGAGCTGCTCCACCTCGAGTCAACGTAGACCAAAATATCAGGCAAATTTAAATCTGATCTGATGATGGCGTTTAATCGACCAAAGTTATTGCAATTCATCCTGAGAAGGTCGTTAATGTAATTGCAATCCCTTGGGTGGTACATGAACCACGACTTGTGTATACACCCTGACTAAAAAGTGTTGTGACTAACGTCTTCACCCATCTACAAAGGGTTCATGACAACATTTGAGTCTCCATCAGCCTTTGAGAGGAGAACACTGAGTCTCATTATATATCAGCAATTAAATCCTCTACACATTCTGTACATCCCTGTAAGCCTGTAAACCTCCTCGGGGCTAATTGAACGTCATTTGTTCCTCTGATCCTGCTTTCTGAGCTTTAATGAACGCTGATTCCTCTCCTCGTGTAAACACTGTAGAGCTGCGTGTCGGTCCGCCCACTCAGTGCTGCATCTCTGTAATTTAATTTGCATTACAGCGAGTCAATCAGATCTGCTGTCCTTCATTAGCAGAGGAGCTTGTTTGTGTGAAGCTTCCTTTTTTATGTAAAAAAAAAAGAAAATGGAGATTTCCTCGTCTGTGTATCTGTCGCAGAGCTGGAGGCGGCAGGCGCAACAGCGCACTGACGTGTCTCAGCCAAATGAAGACAAGAAATGAGAGAGTGTTGTTTGTGTGCGAGACACCGGGGAGACATTCATCAGCCAGAGGACAAGCTCAGAGGATCAAACATCTTCTCCCAGCATCCTTTGCTTCCAGTCAGAGTCAGGATTATGGTATAGATTGAAAAGAAACCATCATTCCTACATGATATCACGCTGTGAGGCTTGTTCCAGCATCATTTATACCTAAAATGTTCTGCTCAGGGAGACGCTGCGGTGAATGAAGTAACATTTTTTATTAACAATTGATAACTTAAATAAAGATTATGTTTATTTTAGACATAATAATAACAAGAGCATAAGGGTTATGATAAAATGGAAATGTTGTCATTGATTCTGGTGGTTGGGTTGGAATAAAACTGGAAAGTTTGGTGTGTTTTCGTGCTGAGTCTGAGAAATGTTGTAAGCCATCTTGAAAACGTCAAGATCTTAACTTAAAACATATTCTTCAAAGTTTCAACAAAGGAGGTAAAGGAACCACTGAAAACAGTCAAAAAGAGACTAAATCCCCCAGTATGTGTCCGAATTCATAGGTGCTGCAGTGCTGCAGGAGTGTGTGTGCCCTCAAGAGGCCGAGAGACATCGCTCCAACGATCTGACTGAATTTCACAACGGCGGGCATCTCCTCGCTCTGCTGTCCATCTTTAAAACAACAAGTTCCCAACGGAGGAGAAACTCTCAGACAGGGCAGAGAGGAGGGAGGTTTGTAAGCCTCCCGAGGTGTGAAAGTCAGCAGCGGTTTGACAGACTTCATTATTCAGAGAGCGGACCGACTCGTCACAAACCAACCAACCAGAACGCAGGAGTGAAGGAGTGAAGGAGTGAGCGGAGGTTTGGTGTGTCGATGCAGGACACTGCCCATCAGCTTTCAAACACTCAGAGGAAACACTGCTCTGACATGCAGACAGAAGGTTACAGTTGTCTTTCTGCGTTTATCTCATTCCTTAAACATCCTGAGTCCTGTGTTTGTAATCATAGCAGCCGGGTTTCTCCTGGAGAACGCTCATTTATAAATTGTTTAATTTATAAAATCTCTGCAAAGGGCCATCCCATCCCCATCTTCATGTCTTGTTCTGTTAAACCAATAGTCCAAATCAGGGATGTTAACGGCTAACAGTTAACTGCTGAGGATATTTCTTATAGTGATGCATGTTGGCCTGTAGGTTAGTTTGCATACAGACACAGTTCACAACTGAATGTTTTCAATAGACAGTAATGATAATCAGCCTCATCAGGCTAAGAGTCCTTAGCTGAACAGAAAATGACAGAGAACTGGAGGAAGACAAAGACCTGTGTTTTAAAAATCGACAAATCTTGAATGAGGTTTGGTGGATGTGATTATAGCTGCTGCATAAAGAGGCTCTTGAAACAACTCCTGTTAATCAGCCGCTGTGAAGAGAGTACTCATGGGTAGCAATTATTCAATCAAGACGCACGCACACACGCACACACACACACACACACACACACACACACACACACACGCGCGCGCGCACACACACACACACACAGGCTTTTGGCTCTAATTTTGATAAGCGGTGTCCAAGTTAGATGATGTCCTCACGTTATTAGAAGCTGATGGTAAATTCAGATCTTTGATTGAAATTAAAAAGCCGGGGATGAAAAGAAAGAAGGAAGGAAAGAAGGATAAAAGGAAAGGAGGAAAGAAATAATTGACCTATATCACTGACAGAACACTAGCAAAGTCAAAATGCCTCACCATAAAACATGGGCTCAAATAAGAAAAGCCAGCGTACAGAGAAAACCTTGTTGAAGGACAACACTGGGGTGAGACAGACAGATATGATTTCAGTCACATGTGAATGAGGCCGAACAGGTTCTGGTTCTCTCTGGTCCGGTTCGGTTCTGTTCTCACCGTGGTGGTCTTGACTCGGCCTCCTGGTTGCGTGCAGGTCCAGCCCGACTGGTTCACCAGGAGATTACAACCTTCGTCGTCCAAACACGGCGACATCTCGCACCACTGTCGACTCCACACGATACGAACTGAGGGAGAGGAGGAAGAGGAGAGACAGGTGAGTTGTTTCGTCTTTATTTCTTTTTTATTCTATTCTACGGGCGGAGAGGATGTGTTTGTGTTGAGCATTAAATTTGCATGCTTGTTTTTTTCTCACGTTGCTATGACACCGCTGCATGACCAGGCAGTTCCTGTCTTCAGTGATGTTTTCACACGTAATTTGAGATACATATATCTTTTAATCCAAGCTCTTCTTAAAGTCTGTCAGCAGACAAACAGCTGATTTGTTTCCTTCTTCCAATGAACTTTTACTCCACTAGTAATCCACGTATGCAGCTTATACATCATTATTCATGATCATTTCTTTTAAATATTTAGGTTACCTGTATGATGTAAAGTCGTTAATACACCACCATACAGAATATCATGATAAGTAATGTCAGTGACTCCATCATAGGGCAGGGTGTAATATAACAATGTCGTATCTTTTGCCTTGGAAGATGAACACTCTTTCTATTATTCTCACTGTTTTCTGGTAAACATCCTGGAATACTTGAGAAATGACACATAATTCCCATTACATTTTTGACCTTTTCTCCTCCAGTCTAACAACATCACGACAGCAGGAGTCATTTTTACAGAATGAGGAAACTTTTTCTTGTACAACTATTTCTTTATTACTTTTGCTTCAAAGTCATTCTGAAATGACGACCTTTTTCTTGTGAAATTCCAACTCACTTTCATAATTTCCAAAAGAAATGGCACACAGTGAACCCAAACTCAAAGAACCAAAACTGAACCAAAGGGAGGCTGTTTGGATTCATAGACTGGATGCGTTGGTCTCAGTGAGGGCATAGATATCATGTTTTCTGTTCCCCCTGTCTTTACAGCCTTTTGGGATGTAATATTATGTGTATAAGTGGCTATTTTGTATGTTTTAACATTGTGTGCTCTCATCTCTTGTTTTGTCATTGCTTGTATCTGTTTCGCCTTGTGTCATGTGAGTGCCTCCAATTGGCTGTGACAACTGTAAAGGTGAGGCCACACTATGTGTGGAGCCCTGATTAGATCCTGATGGTTGAAACGTGTTGGCTTTTTTAATGATTTGGCCACAACAGTAAAAGCTTTTTAAATTTCCTTACTTATTCTTAATATTTTCTTTTTTGGATTGTTTTTGGAATCTCACAATTTTTTTTCCGACATTTTGTTAAATAGAGCAACCAGTCATCTTCTCTTTTTTACATGTAAGCTAGAACATCATATAATGTCTTTCTTATACAATTTAAAAATAAAGTATGACTTTAGTCTGAAAACATTACAACTATAAAAGTTGTTTTGACTTGCTGACTTGTTTGTGTCTCTGTACAACTACTTCATGTGCTTTATTTGCCCCCCAGGGACAAATAAAGTTTTTCTTTATTGAATTTAATTGAAATGTTTAAATTCATTTTGTCTTAAAGTAACAGCTATTTCTTGTAAACTTACTTGTATTTTCATAATGTGCAACTTTGTCTTGAAATTACAACTTTGTTCTCACAAATATATGACTACCATTTCATTTTCATCAGATTTTGTTACAAATAACAACTTTGTTATTTAGTCTTTATTCTTTAAATTGCCAAAGAAAATGGAACACAAACGAACCAAACTAAACATCCGAGTACTGATTCTGTTTACTGTACACACCTCTCTCAGCTATTTATAAAGAAATAGGACATTCTCACATCTGCATTTGCATATTTTGGCTCCCTGATTGGCCCACAGAGAGGAGGGGTGATGAAGATGAGGAGGAGAACAAGGAAGGAGCAAACAAGGAAAAAATGAATCACAGGACGTTTGGTGCCATCAGAGGCATAGACATCCTGGCTTTTAGTCCCTTGTATGTGTTACACTCCAAGTGGAACAGTGGATCCTACATTTCCCATAATGCAACCAGGTGTCATCTCATCATCAGTCCCTCTTGGCCTGGTAAACATCTTTCAACTTCCACACCTCCAGTAACAACGCAGGCTCAGATGATTTGATGATGTCTCTATGGAATCATCAGGGTCATTTTTCCAAGAGCCACAAAACACTTCTTAGCATCTAAATATAACAAACCCTGAGCTTTATATGTAAAAAATGTTGATGTGACCCCTGTTTAAATACCCTGTTAAGAAAGTCATGTGTTTGCATTACTGATGTTCATGTGTAAAAACAGGTGGATTTTCCCTTCGATTAAGAATCAAATCTCCAGATAATAAACATTACAAACAGTCAATACTGAGAAGGTCAAAGTGAGAGTGACAAAGAACATGCTGTTCATTTTTCAGCAGAATCTGGAACGAATATCTGTCAGCAATTAACTGTATGTGCATCTCATTAAAGATGGCTGCTGGCCCCAGAGGGGGAAAACACACCAGGTAGAAGCGAGAGCGATGTTCATCATTATGGAGAGGAAGGATAAAACACAACAAGATGAATGAGAGTGTGTAGGTACGAAGATCAGTCTTCTCATATGATGGTAATGACTGACATGATAGTCCTAAATGAACAGCGTTGGGTCTAAAATACTGATATATGACAAACTGAACGTGATAATAATGAGCTCGCTTAGTTGATAGTTGCTGTAATCACTCAGGTATCCAGAACAAACATGTTACATCCTGTTTAACAAGATTGTCACACATTTGACCTGAATCATACCTAGAAAAGCTACCTGCAAAGTGCTTTTAAAGAATCCAGTTTTCTGGGAATTTTCCTTTAATGTATGCATATTTTAACCGGACGTTACATTGCAACATAAAAAGCAACACAATGTAGCCTTGCATGACGAGTACAAATACATTGACAACTGTATTTACTTGTTACTTTGCAGACTGCATGCGGAATCAAAGTCATAGTAGCTAATTTAGTTTCATTTAATTTATATGGTCGTCAATTGGATGTCAGGCTTCAACAAAAAAGGGGAACCAAATGCAAGACACTAATGCAGACAGGTAACTGTACGAAAAGTAAGCTTTTAATAACAAAAGCCGAAAAACCAGATTCCATGACATAGGAAATACAATCAGACAATCAGAAATGCAGGAAACTTGGACAAAGGCAAGGCAAGGCAAGGCAAGTTTATTTGTATAGCACAATTCAGACACAAGGCAACTCAAAGTGTTTTACAGGCTCACACAAATTACATTAAAAGACATAAACATTTCATTTAAAAGACATTAAAAATTGCATCATAAGAAAAAAAAAAAAAAACTCAGAGTAATAATGCAGTTCAAAGACTTGAATTGCTTCAGTTAAAAGCAGTGGCAAAAAGAAATGTTTTAAGTCTTGATTTAAAAGAGGTGAGTGTTGGAGCAGACCTGCAATTTTCAGGGAGTTTGTTCCAAATATGTGGCGCATAGTAACTGAAAGCTGCTTCTCCATGTTTACTTCTGACTCTGGGGACTGAAAGCAGACCGGTACCTGATGATCTCAGAGGTCTTCATAACGCGGCAGCAGATCAGAAATGTATTTTGGCCCGAAACCATTCAATGCTTTATAAACCAACAACAGGACTTTGAAATCTATTCTTTGATAGACAGGAAGCCAGTGTAAAGATCTAAGAACTGGAGTGATGTGATCTACTTTTTTGGTTCTTGTTAGGACTCGAGCAGCAGCGTTCTGAATCAGCTGCAGCTGTCTGATGGAGTTTTTAGGGAGTCCTGTAAGGACACCATTACAGTAGTCGAGTCTGCTGAAGATAAATGCGTGAACAAGTTTCTCCAAATCCTGCCGAGACATAAGCCCTCTTATCCTGGATATATTCTTAAGGTGATAGTAGGCTGACTTTGTAACTGTCTTAATATGGCTGCTGAAATTCATGTCTGAGTCCATAGTCACACCAAGGTTTCTGACTTGGTCTGTAGTTTTCAACATTAATGTTAGTGAGGGCTTCGATAAAGGACTGTATTAAACTCTTTATGCTGATCCTGATTTCCAGCTTCGCCCAGGCGTGTCTATTAAAACACGGATCCTGACAACTCTCCTTTAGTTTGACTGCTTTAATGTTGTTGAGCAACAGTACAGAACATGGGCAAACTTGTGTGTGTATGTGGTTCTGTCAACAAAGAAATAAAAACATTTTGTAGCCCTCATGGCATATGCATACATATAGATACATGCACTCTTACGTACTTAAATCTATGCTATATATACACATCTCTTTACAATATAAGCAGGGTGATCACTTAACATAACCAATGCACTCATTAACTCAAATACAAATACACATGGACAACTAGCACCAGCTAATCAATTAACAATCACGTGCATTTTAGCTAGCAAGAACAAGCTAGGTGCCAATATAAACAATATGACTTACAGGTCTCACGGACGCACGCACACAATCATGGGGAATAAGTGAGTCTCTGGCAGCACTCGCTCTCTATCTCTCCACTCAGCGCTCTCTGCTGTCTCACATGCGCTCGATCCCGATGCGCGTCTCCACCCCTGCCTCTCCACTCTGCTCTCACAGCTGTCTCGCATGCGCTCGCTCCCGATGCGCGTGTCCACTTCTCATCTCCGTCACTCGCCCCGCTTAATCAGCATCAATTAACAACCCTTTCGTACAGCCGCCCCCAAATAGCGGTAGCTGTTTGTACCTACGAAAGGCTACTCGTCCTGAGGGGGCCCAAGTTGATCTTCATCATCGGGTATGGCTGGGAGGATGACCATGCGGGCGACAGGCCTGGTGTAGATCTTATCCTTTATTTTCACATCAGCAGACCTCACATGACCATCCGCACTTGTGTGCACCTTAATCACCCGTCCAATAGGCCAGAGTGCCCTTGGTAGCTGGGGGTCTACCAGCATAACAACCTTGTCTTCTGTGGTGTTGACTTGGATGGCGTGCCACTTCTGGCGAGCTTGCATGCCAGGGAGATAGTATCTGATGAAACTTGACCAGAAATGATCTGTCAAGATCTGAGAGTGTCTCCACCTGCGCCGGCTGAGGAGTTCAGTAGCCGGATACACTACCTGAGGAAGAGACCCATCTCGCCGCCCCATCAATAAAAGATTTGGGGTCACAGGGTCAGGGTCGGCAACACTGGATGATACGTAACCCAAAGGCTTTGAGTTCAAAAGGCCCTCCACCTCGATTAACACCGTCCTAAGAACCTCTTCGGCTTGTGCCTGAGCTCCAACAGTTGTATAGAGTGCCTGTTTGACTGAGCGGATCTCCCTCTCCCAGACTCCTCCAAAGTGAGGAGCCGCAGGTGGGTTGAAGTGAAAGGCTATCTTCTCCTTGGCAAGGCTCTGTTTTAGCTCTGGAGACAGTGCAGTAAATGCCTCTCGTAGCTCCTTCTCTCCTCCTCTGAAATTAGTCCCTTGATCTGAGAACAACTCGGCTGGGGTCCCTCGGCGGGCAATGAACCTCCTCAGGGCCATTAGAAAGGAGTCGGCATCAATGTTTGTGAGGAGGTCTACATGCACTGCGTGCGTGGTTAGACACTTAAAGATTATCCCCCATCTCTTTTCCAGACGACGCCCCACCTTCACCTGGAACGGCCCAAAACAGTCCATACCCGTGGAGTGGAAAACTGGCTTAAAGAGGCGAAGGCGAGCAGCTGGTAGGTCGGCCATCTTGGGGACCACAGGTCTGGACTTCCACCGATGGCACTCTGTACAGGTGCGTTGGTGTCGACGGATAGCCTCACGTCCCCGGAGGATCCACAAGGTACGCCGTATTTCCGCAAACACCCGCTCAGGGCCAGGGTGACACAAACGGCTGTCATAATCTTGTATCAGGAGCTTGACAGCAGGGTGACTGGGATCTAGAACGATCGGATGCAGGGTGGCATACTCTAGCTCCTCAGATCTCCGTAGTCTTCCACCAACTCGTATTACTCCGTCTGATTCATCAAACTCTGGGGACAAGGTAAGTAGGCGGCTATTAGCTAGAACAGGTCTACCAGCTCTCAGGAGACGCAACTCATCTGGAAAGCTGTCCTGTTGGGCTCGCTGGAAGATGAGGGTCTCCGCTTTCAGGTAGTCTGCGGCCGTAGGACTGCTGGGCTGACCCGCCGCCCCGCGAAGCACCTCTGCAGTAATCTCTACGAGCTCCTTCCATGTGTTACACTTGTCTGCATCTTGAATTTGGGGCTCCATCACTGTTGATGCGACTCCGCAGAAGGTCGTCTTCCGAAGTTCTGATACCTCCTCCTTGGCAAGAGGGGGAGGGTTTCCTGTCCACTTGTCCTGAGCTCGAAAGAGGAATGGTGGGCCCTGACTCCACCTGTTGGGCTCTGCAAGATCTTTCAGGGTCTTTCCCCTTGTAATATCGTCTGCGGGGTTGCTTGCTGAATCCACGTAGCGCCATGCCTGGCGGTCGGTGAGCTCCTGGATCTCAGCCACCCTTGTCCCCACGAAGACTTTAAAACGGCAGGAATCAGATTGTAGCCACATCAACACTGTTGTGGAATCGGTCCACAAAGTGATCCCTCTGATCTTCAAGGTGAACTCCTGTTGAATCACAGTGGTGATCTGTGCTCCTACCACCGCTGCACACAGCTCAAGCCTTGGCATAGACAGGAGACGTTTGGGTGCTACTCTAGATCTTGCCAGGAGGAATGATAAGTAGGTCTTGCCCTGATTGTCTTCTGTTCGTAAATATGCTACAGCCCCGTATGCCTTCTCGGAGGCGTCACAGAATATGTGAACGTCACGAATGCTGCTGGCACTGTCCACTTCTTTGGGGGTGTAGCACCTTGGCAAACTGATGGATGGTAGGACCTGTAGTTCCCCTTCCCATTCATTCCAGGCATCTAGAAGCTCTTGTGGGAGGAGGGGGTCGTCCCATTCTCTGTTTTTGTCCCAGAGACGCTGGACAAGAACCTTGGCTCTGGTTGTATAAGGCAAGATGTATCCGAGAGGGTCGTACTGGCTTGCCAGCACCTTGTACACATTCCGCATGGTTGGCACTCCACACTCCACTGGCCGCTGTTTGTACCCCAGGGTATCTGACTGGAAGTGCCAACTGAGCCCAAGGGCTGATTCAGGGACATCTGCTTTCTCTTGGGTGAGCCAGAGCTCCAGGCTATCTGATCGGGCCTCCTTTGGAAGGTGACCAATGACATTGGGGTCATTGCTGGCCCACTGACGCAGCTCGAATCCACCAGAGGCTAGGAGGGCCCTTAGCCTGTCCACAAGCTCCCTGGCCTCCACTGGGGTTGGAAGGCTCTGGAGGCAGTTGTCGACATAAAAACATCGCTCCACTGAGAATCTGACACTGTCTCCTGGCTCACTGTGGTCCCAAACATGCCTTTGCAAGGCATAGGTAGCACAACATGGGCTACAAGTAGTGCCAAATGGTAATACCTGCCACTCAAAGACATCAGGAGGATCCTCTCTTCTCAAATCTCGCCACAAAAACCGCAGTAGAGGCTTGTCTTCAGGTAAGAGGCGGACCTGGTGGAACATCCCCTTGATGTCTCCACTGATGGCCACAGGATGCTCTCTGAAACGAAGCAGCACCCCCAGGAGTGATGCACTTAGTGTTGGTCCAGGCAGGAGGGCTTCGTTGAGGTTCAGGCCTTTAAACTGGTATGAGCAGTTAAACACAATGCGGTTTTTTCCATTGTGGCTCACCATGTGGTGCGGTATGTACCACGATTCTCCATCTTGTGTCAGTTCACTAGGCTGTAGTTTGAGGACGGAGCCTGTATCGATCAACTTCTTTATCTCAGCTTTGTATGCCGTGACTTTCTCAGGATCCTTGGCCAACCGCCTCTCAGTGCTTCGAAGGCTTGGCATTACGGCCTCCTTAGGGGCATGGAAGTGTGACATGTCCTTCTTACGGAGGAGTGGTGTGGCATAACGAAGCACTCCTTTCACATCCACCCGTGTAGTCTTCTTATCAAGTAGAGTGACAGCTTCCTGGTCCTGTCTTGACCGGGTCACTTCTTTGTCCTTCCTGTATGGCAGTGTATCAAGCTGCCACAACTTCTCGACATTTCGGAGGAGTTCTATGTTAGTAGGAACGGTGGACGTTAAGAGACACTGCTGCGGCCGTAGTTGTTGCTCCACTATCCGTGCCGGGCCCTGTAATGTCCACCCCAGTCTAGTTCTGATAGCGACTGGTCCACCTGGAGGACCAAACTTCACTGGCTCAATGGGGGTAATGAGATGTGGGTGATCCGCACCAATGAGGATGAGTGGTCTGGCGTTATCGAACTGCTGTAGGGAGAGACCTGCCAGGTGCCTGTACCTTTTCTGAAGACTAGCCACTGGATAGGAATGGTCTGACAGTCCCAGACGAGCAGCTGTAAAGGCTCTATTGATACGGAATCTCTTCTTAGGCTGTGAGGCGGGAGATACACTGAATGCTACAGCTGCCCCCTGCAGTGTCTGGACATCCTGCCGAATAGTTCTGAGGGCAAGATTTTCTGGTGTCCCTTCTAGACCCAGCTTCTCTGCTGCAGCGGAAAGAAGCATTGTGCGCTCTGACCCGTCATCTAGTATGGCATAAGTGTCAAGGGTGTGCTTTCCGTTACGCAGGATCACCTTAATTACCTTCAGCAGCACACGATTACAGTCAGTTGGTCGATCTAGGTAAAGTACCTCGGTGGGTGTGTTTACAAGGCAACTTGTCTCTGCTGACTCCTCCTTAGGTGCTCTGCTGTTAACCTCATGAAGAACTTGCAAGTGTTTGCCTTGGCAGAGGCCACAGAGCTTCTTAAGGGTACACTGCGCAGCCTGGTGAGACCGTCCGCAGCGCCAGCATTTCTTGTTGGCCCGTATCCATTCAGTGATTTGGGCTTTGTTCAGCTTCTGAATGGCTGAACACTGATTGAGGTAATGGGCTTCATTGTCACAGTAAGGGCAATACGCCTTTCCCTTAGCATTCCTCTTCTCTGAAGGGGCATAGGGGGTAACTCCCTTTCCCTCTACATCCTTAGCTCCATGGAAGACAGACGTCGTACGGTTTCCATAACGTCCCTCTAACCTCCGTCCCTGGTTTTCTTTCAGCCCTTTGTTAGGTGTGGTGCCACCAAAGTCTTGACACCATGTCTCATACTGGAGCCAGTCTGCTAAATCTTGGAGCGTGTACGTAGTTCCTGGATTGCGGAACATACAACGCCGGAAGTCTGACCTCATTTCTAGCGGTAGCTTACTGAGTAGGCGTGCTACATGTGATCCACATCTCAATTCACTCTCACCTGCTTGACCAAGCGTCTTCAACATTCCCACCAACGACTGAACCTGTAAGGCAAACCTCTCGAAGTTGGCAGTGTCACCACGACGGATATCAGGTGAGTTCATAACGCTGGCTATCTTATTCAGTGCAACCTGGTAAGGCTGTCCAAACTTCTCATTCAGAGCAGCCATAGTGTCTGTATATGGAGTGGGGGAGTGGAGGTAGGAATCTGCCACTAGACACGCCTCTTCCAACTTCAGGTGGTCTGTTAGAATCTGATATTTGAAGAGCTCTGTTGCATCAGCTGGTAACAGGTTCTCTAGTGCTATCTTTAAGCGAGCGAACTGACTCGGGTCTCGCTGGTGGAAGTTCGGAATAGTTGGCCTGGGACCCCTGTAGGCTGACTCTGATCGAGAGGGTTCACTGTAGGACTGCCTGTGTGGTGGTTCTGCAGGCCCTGGCTTATGGGCAGGTGCATCTAGCCTCGGGTACTCTGGTTGAAGCGGAGCTCCCTTTACTGTCGGTATAGCACGCTGCAGGCTCGGCTGGTGCTGAATTGGTGTGGAGCTGGACAGTGGAGGATGATACTGAGGCTCTCCATAACCTGGCGGTTTAAGGAGTCGGCCAACCTGGTATGGACATTCCCCATCTGATGGAAGAGCACTCATAGCTGCTGCTCGGCTCTGGGTAGGAGCAACGGAGGAGGTACTCAGCCTGATTTCCTGGAGCTCGTGCATCACTTTGTCCAGGAGGTCTGCCACCTCATTCCGTTGAGGCTGCTCTTCGGGCTCTGGCCATGGTGGTGGGGGTTCTGGCCATTCCTCTTCTTCTTCATGTTGTTCTTCTGCTGGGGGTGGAGCATGAGCAGGTGGAGGTAGGTAGTTAGGCCACTCATCTGGACCTGGCTGTTGATTAAGG
This sequence comes from Sparus aurata, assembly GCF_900880675.1. Classification (NCBI taxonomy): domain Eukaryota; kingdom Metazoa; phylum Chordata; class Actinopteri; order Spariformes; family Sparidae; genus Sparus; species Sparus aurata. Next base: position 23,626,961 of record NC_044194.1, on the reverse strand, counting down.
GACCTCATGGGGGCGTGACTAACTGTAGCTGCCTTTGTTTCCTGAAGGCTTCGCACTGTGTCCACAAGCAACCTCACATCTCCTCTGAGTGAGCGAAGCTGCTCAAAATCCCTATGCATGGCTGCCTGAGATTCATGAAGCTGCATGTTCTCCTCCCTTATCGTCTGCAACTCCTGATGGAAGAGAAAGGGGCTATACTGCACTTCTTGATATCTCTTACCTCGGCGTGGATGAGGTGAATGATTATAATGAGTGAGAGAGGTCATCTCGGCTACTCCCTCCAGCTGTTGATACTCATCCTCTTCTCGCCCATGTTCGTACGGTACTGTGCTCGAGTAATGTGTATTTCGGGATTTACTTCTCTGATAGTCCAATTCGTAATCATCTAGATGACGTGGTGGATGCCTGTCTCTCTTTGGGCGTGCTCCACTGTTATAATGTTCCATCCTTATCCTGTGGTAAAGGCCAGAAATCCGGCTCGAAGGACCTTAATGTTAGTGAGGGCTTCGATAAAGGACTGTATTAAACTCTTTATGCTGATCCTGATTTCCAGCTTCGCCCAGGCGTGTCTATTAAAACACGGATCCTGACAACTCTCCTTTAGTTTGACTGCTTTAATGTTGTTGAGCAACAGTACAGAACATGGGCAAACTTGTGTGTGTATGTGGTTCTGTCAACAAAGAAATAAAAACATTTTGTAGCCCTCATGGCATATGCATACATATAGATACATGCACTCTTACGTACTTAAATCTATGCTATATATACACATCTCTTTACAATATAAGCAGGGTGATCACTTAACATAACCAATGCACTCATTAACTCAAATACAAATACACATGGACAACTAGCACCAGCTAATCAATTAACAATCACGTGCATTTTAGCTAGCAAGAACAAGCTAGGTGCCAATATAAACAATATGACTTACAGGTCTCACGGACGCACGCACACAATCATGGGGAATAAGTGAGTCTCTGGCAGCACTCGCTCTCTATCTCTCCACTCAGCGCTCTCTGCTGTCTCACATGCGCTCGATCCCGATGCGCGTCTCCACCCCTGCCTCTCCACTCTGCTCTCACAGCTGTCTCGCATGCGCTCGCTCCCGATGCGCGTGTCCACTTCTCATCTCCGTCACTCGCCCCGCTTAATCAGCATCAATTAACAACCCTTTCGTACAATTACAGACTGAAGCTGAGCAGAGACTTTAAGTCGTTCTTCCTTGGATCCAAAAACAATTATTTCAGTCTTATCTTTGTTTAACTGAAGAAAACTCTGACACATCCAATCATTGATTTGTTCGATGCATCTACTCAGGGTATGTATGGGATTATAGTCCCCTGGTGATATGGTTATGCAAATTTGTGTGTCATCTGCATAACTATGGTAGCACATTTCATTGTTTTCCATTATTTGAGCTAGAGGGAGCATGTAAATGTTGAATAGTAGAGGCCCCAGAATGGAGCCCTGGGGTACTCCGCTTGTCATTTTCATCCGTTCAGATGTGTAGTCACCAATAGACACAAAGTAATCTCTCTCATTTAGATAAGATTTAAACCACTTTAGTGTTGTACCAGAGAGTCCAACCCAGTTTTCCAGTCGGTCCAGTAGTATATTATGGTCGACTGTGTCAAACGCAGCACTGAGATCCAGTAATACTAAGACTGAGATTTTTCCGCTGTCTGTGTTTGAATGAATGTCATTGAAGACCTTAACGAGGGCCGTCTCAGTGCTGTGATGTGGTCGAAATCCTGATTGGAAAACATCAAAACAGCCATTTATTATTAAGTAATTGTTCAGCTGTTGAAAGACAGCTTTTTCAATTATTTCACTTAAAATTGGGAGGTTTGAAATGGGCCTATAGTTATTCATTACTAATGTGTCTAGAGTTCTCTTCTTCAGGAGTGGTTTAATGACTGCAGTCTTAATGGCTTGGGGGAAGACACCTGAGAGAAGAGACGTGTTAACAATCTGTAGCAGGTCTGGAATCATGCAGTCTGAAACTTTTTTGAAGAACCCTGCTGGTAAAATATCCAGGCTGCAGGAGGAAGACAAAGGGAGGACATGTGAAGTGCAACAAGACACAGGAGGATATTACTTAAAAATAAAAACAGGAAATAATAAAACCACAGATTCAAGCTATGACATTGGATGAAGGAAACACTAAATACAATTCTAAATAACAATTCTGATAATAACAGCTGAATCAATCATTTAGTATACAACAGAATTGATGCCACACTGCCAAACTGACAGATTTGCCAGTTAACCTTCCTTTCGTGGGAGATTTAGCTCCCGGTGGCAGAAAAAAAATGGCGGTTTGTAAGGAACCAATCTAAATGCTAACGGCCAGTTTAAGTATTACTTTTTGGTACTTTTGAGACAGCATAACATGCCGTAGCATGACATGGCGCGATGAAGTGCAGCGTTGTAACACAATGTAGCGTTACACAACGTTATGTAAAGTATCATTACATGACATAATAAACACAACATGACATAAAGCAACACATCTCAAAATAACCTGCCAACACCTGTTTTTCCTGGGTTTATCCAGTATTTCATGGTCAACATGCCCCCATTTTGTGGTTTCTCCCATTAACTACCCGATCCTAAAACTTTAACATTAATAACTGTCATACAAAATTGTCGCCTAAGTTGCTTGTCCATGAAAAGCAATCTACAAACACAACACACACACTACGTACAATTCCAACCCAATTTGTCACCTCAACCTGACAACCCAGGACCTGATTAAATATCGGCATTTGCAGGCAGATGGGCCAGGCAACTTTGCTGTTGTCTAAATGCCAGGGCAGGGTGGCATCTGAACAAACCCAAAAGTTGGGAGGTAGGTTGTGACTAAGAGGTAATGTAATTTAACACAGGACAACATATCGCCATTTGAGGAATTGTGAAACAGCGACACATTTTTTTACCCAGAGAACCCATAAAAGGTTCTGTGTAAAGTCACAAACACACACTCATGTCACCTGTCAGGTCAGTCAGCTGATCCTGTGTCCAGCCTCTCTCCTCCTGTCGTCTCATTTGAAAATGAATTCTTCACTCACAAAGATCTCCGGCTGTTTGTGTGACAGTTTACTGACCAAATCATTCCTGTCGTTCCGGCCTCGCTCTCATTCCCCAAACTAAATTACACTCCGTACAGAGCCCGGGGAAAGATGAAGAAAATGAAAGTCTGTAATACATAACCAGGTAATCAGTCCTCCCATCGGAGCAGCGGAGCAGTGGTGTGATTGTGATAGCCCGTTAGGCCCCAATTATCAGACCAATTTCCTATTGAAGAGCTGCTCCTCTCAGCCATGATACTTAATTAAATTCTCACATGGCTCACACCTCTATCAAGATGGAGAGAGAGCGATCCTGCTCCAGACAGAGGAAATGCTTCAACTGCTTATGAAAGATTATTTTTAGAATTTAGGTTAACATTTACAATTACAAATACACAAATGTGTGAGGAATATTATAAGACCGAGGTAAGCCGAGGCTACCGACAATCACTGTCATTATGTGTCATCTCTTGCAGGTGTAACTGTAATTTGATCTATATAAAATAAAATGTAGTGCATTGAAGCATTGCATTGTGGGATTTCAAGGAGAATGTAGAGTACATGTATTGAACACAACTTTTTTGGGGGGGAACTAAGAGCATAAACTTCACACTCAAATAAAATGGCAAAAGGTAAATATTGTGCACTACTGCATAGAGCAAACATAAAGGTCACAGCTCTTCTTCTCTGCTGATAATGTCATCAACATTCTTACTGTCAACAATCCCCAGTGTTGGAGTGTTGGCTTTGCAAGCTGCCAATTACTAGCTGAATTACAGCAAAGATACCCGATGGAGGAATTTACCTTGGTTGGAGAAAGTTGTTTAAACTAAAAAAAGTTACAAGTGATGAAACTCTACATGCCAAGGCCAAACAGACCCCTTTGATTCAAACTTGATAGCCCTGTATCACTTTTAATCGTATCCTTCACTGCTTGAAAAGCATTTAAACTCACCACATCTGTAACAGTGAACCACAAGGACAGCAAAACAATGCTGCTGGAATCATAATCTCTGTTGTGTTTTAATAAAATAAGAGATTTTTATTCGAACCCGCATCAAATTGTACTGACCCATAGATACCAGCCACCTGCATACTCCTGATTTTTGCCAACGAGATCCCTGCACTGATTAACTAATAATAATGCCCACCCTTTAGCTGGATCAACACCAAAGGTCTCCCACTTTGTGAAACACATGATTGTATAAACAGTATTAGTACATGGGCTCAGGAGCACTTGGCTGTAGTTGGCTTCCTCAACACTGACAATCCTGTTAATGTCCCTGCTGCCCGGTGTGTATGTGTGTGTGTGTATGTGTGTGTGTCATGCTGCTCAGGTTTGTATGGAAACATTTTACCACTTCTCTCCCTGTGGCTCAGCGGTGCAGCACTGAGAGCGCTCAGATTCCCCCTGAGACACAATGAATGGTGTCAGACAGCAGAGCGACAGGAAACAGCAGCGCCCTGTTAGTTTCTGAGAGGACGACGTGTAATCACAGCTCCTCCAAGATTCCTGCTGAGGACGAGGATGGAAGCCGACAGCGGCCGCCGCGTCTGTTGATTCGTCTCGTTTCTCCATCGTCCCAGGACGCCTCGGCTGAGTGAGCACGCCGCACGCTTCCCTCTGTAACACCTCCATTACTTCTGTGGTGTCTGTGCGTTTCATCAGATGCCTCACTGTGAGGCTATAAATGCTGCTGTTTCCTGAAATCAGCTGGAAGTGTTCAGACTGGAGGACAAAATGTTCAACCAGGACCTGAAACAGTTCTGATACATTACTGAACTGTTCAGCTCCGGACCAAGGTCAAATAAATATTTGGATCTAAATATGTTTCATTTGATATCAAAGGGGACAGTTCTCTTCAATTAAACAAGGATAAGACTGAAATAATTGTTGTTGAATTGTGCTATACAGATAAACCTGCCTTGCCTTACTACTGTGATGGGGTCTTTACAGGTCTCCCAAAAAAATCCTTTCGTCTGCTGCAACTGATTCAGAACGCTGCTGCTCAAGTCCTAACAAGGACCAACAAGTATGAACTATTCAGACCTCTGAGGTCGTCACGTTCATGATAAACATAATAAAGTCGTGTAAATAATCCAGAGCCTCTTCAATCAGTTCTGCTTCTTTCTGCTGCCACCTGCCATACCACCAGACTACAGAGCAGCTTCACTCCTCGGGCCAGGTCCTCTTGAACGCTTTCTCAACAATCCAAATAGATGTAGAAGTTCTCAAGGACTAAACCCTCATTTCAATTTTGAAATGAAATTTAAAAATTATAAATAAATCTACCTTGTACCTTGTAGATTGAGGGTTAGGGTTGCACCTAAATGCTGGTTGTCACTGACAACTAAAAGAGAAAACAAAGCAGAAGGAAAAGACGCAGTAACTATAGCGACCTAGTACCACAGTATGTGGCTCCTACTGCCACACAAAATCCCTTCAAAGATGACATACGAGAGTTAGGAGAGAAAAAGTTCCAGTGCGGGAGCTTCTTGGATTCCTGAAATTCTTTGGAGATCCTGCAAGAACATCATTATTGTCCAGCCAGTATAATCGTGTAGTGAAGAATTAATATTGTGATAGTCCCTCTTCAAGCATTACATAAAATGTACATGTAAATTTTGACAGGAATGTGTGAGATGTAGCTAAAAATCACAACATCAGTGACTGTTTTCATATAAATTGCCGTTTCCTGCCTTTTCTCTTGTTCAAAACCCTTAAACTGTAAAACTGTGAAAAGAATTTCCATCAATCTTGTAATTTAGGGCTCAGTATCTTGCTCAAGGTCACTTCAACATGCGGAGGAACCGAGGACTGAACCCGCAAAGAAACAGAGTCTGTGTGTTTTCAGGTGTTAAATATAGAAAAGAGTCAGAACCAGAGAACAGACTCTCACATTAACCAACAGTGTTGAGGATTAATCTCAGGTATCAGTGAACACCTGAACACCTGCGAGCGCTGCATCACCGTGCTGATTAATGAACGACCGCAACGCAGATCCATCCGCCGCCGCTGCCGCTCAGCGCAGTTCATTTATCCGAAAAGAGAGGAGGCCATTTTGTAATCGCTTCATTCATCAAACACGCCATCCAGAAGGAGGGACGCCACTTCGTCCCCCAAGGACGAGAGGAGCAGAGACAAAGGAACGAGGGACAAACAAAGAGGAAACGAGGCAGAGAACAAACAGATGGAAGAAATAAAAACTGCGCTGTGGTGTAAACAGGAAGTGAAAACAGAGAGCATTATTCCTCTTTTAAAGAACGGACAGATAGAGTCTGATGAGCCTTTCTATTCTTTTGTTATCTTCCCTTGTTTTCTTGCACCGTTTTTGCTGACTCTCATTTTTGCTTTTCTCTTTTTAATCAACTTTTCGTCTAATCTTGATCTTCTCGATTTGTTCGTAACTTGTTTCCTTTTGTCCTTCTTTAAACGTCTTCTTTTCTGAGGATCTGTCTCACTTATATTTCTGCAGAAGTACCTTGTATTCAACAAAGACATCTCCCTCTTAGTTATGAGGGATTGCACTTTAGCTTAGGTAGGATTACAATTATAAGATCAAAATCTTTAAATCAAGAAAGAGAATAGAAAGCCTTTATCTTTTACATACGGGATCATTTTTCTCACAGAAATCCCAAAATAGTCTCTCCATATACAGATTTTATTACCACAAAAAGTTGATTTAAGTGCGGGGCATATTGTAGTTGTTTTTTTTTTGTTCTTGTGTAGATCTCTTTAATTCATTCTGAGATCAATGTCATAATATTGACACACAGAAGTCATTCAAAATAGAAAATGTGTGTTTTTCTTTTGTGAAAAATATCTGCTGCGCCTATAATTTATCTGCCTTCCCTCCCTCCATATTTTTTCCCCCTCTGTTCTGTTGTCACGTCTGAGATCAGAGCAGGTTAAAACATCACTAAGACTCCTGAACACCTCACAGTCCCTGAGCGCACCACCTCTCTGCCCTTTTCAGTTCATCTCCACCCGCTGAGAAACAAAAAGGTTTCATCTCATCAACAGTTTTTTTTTTCACTATACCCTTCACTATGAACAGCTGTTTGGCCTTTTCTCTTAATTCATCGCTGACAGTCTGATAGAATTAATGTCTGACTCAAAACAGCAGTGGGTGATATTCTAAAACAGTAACATCTTTCTGTTTTATATGGGGTGTGAAAAGCAGAAGGGGTGGAAAAGATTTATGTGTACGAGCTTTTTAAAATCAAAGTTAGAGACAGAGTCGTGATTTTCGAACCAGAGTTAATTAAACTTTTTTTCCATCCTGTTTAAGTTTCCGTATCTGTAAACATGTTGGTTTCCTCTGTGTGATAAGTACAGTGTGACTTCCTGCGGTGCATGCTGGGATTATCCCGCTCACAGTGGGAACGCCACACTGGAACCACGACTCAAACTCATGGTTTAGGGCAGCCGAGCCAGACCTTTGCGATGTTCAGAGGACAGATATGAACTGACTGCGGTCTGATCTGTTCCCTTGAGCTGGGCTGGTGGATTTCAACAGCAGAACAACACGAAGCAAAGCGAGCAGATACAAACTGACGTAAATACCAACATGCAGTTCTCGTCGGCACTGGAAAGGTCAGCCATATCAAAATAGAGGTCTGAGTTTTATTCAAGGCTTTCTGAGCGCTCACTGCACTTCGGCTCTGACCACACACAGTAGAAATATCTGGAAAGCTGGTTTGATTAAATAAAATAAGACAGAACTTTATCCATCACACAAACACAATGCTGTGCCTGCTCCATTAACATATTTGAAAACATGTCTAATTTATCTATTTGTTATCTATTAAAATAAGGAGGTGCATCTATGAAAATATGTTGTATAAAATGAAATACGAGTAATAAACCGTTTCATGCATGTCATCCACTAAAGTTGATGGGTATATAGAAGACATTTTGAACCATATAAGTTTAGGTACCATGTCCAAATCAGCATGAAGCAGATCCACAATGCCTTGTCCACAGTTTTATGTGATTACTGTCTACATATCTTTTTATCATTCTGAGTTATGGCATCATAAATCAAACATGGCGGAGAAAGCATAAGAAGCACCAAGCACATCTGGGACAACTGTTAAATCTTATTATTCTCAGAAAATAAGAACTGAAGTAAACTATTTCAACTTAAAACACTGTTAGAAATACATTTTTCCAGATTTTACTGGAGTATTTTGTTTACATTTTCTGCTCTTCTGGGAATAAATCTCTCCATTCTGCATATTTTGAATATGCCTTATTTTGTATGTTTTATTTAATATCATGAAGTAATTAACATTTCAATTAATATTTATTTGAAGCTAACTGACATCAATATTAAAGAGTTTTTAGATTTTACCTAAGTCTACAAGGCCCAGTTATATCTAAAAATAGGTCCAATTGGCAGAATATAGCCTTTGGTGCATAAGAGTAGACGGATGTATTTCAACTGCAGAGGAAAATGTACAAGAATATATTAATACAATCTGGATAAAAGTATTTCTCATTTAGTTGAAAAATATTTTTGTACCTGAATAAAGCATTTTACAGCTATCCTTATGTCTTATAATGTTGACGCATGGTTGATCAATAACTTCTTCAAAATGCCACATTTTGAAAAAAGTTGTTGGTTGTTATGAATGTTTTTTCACTTTTTTAAGTTTCTAAACAAACATTGAAAAAAAAAGTAACACTTAAATTTTCAGGTCGGGAAATGTCAAAAGTAAGTTGAGCATCGTATTTCAATGTATTTGAATATTCTGATATTTTATAACAAGCAGGTAATAATAGCTGGTCATTTCTTTAAAACATTTCCAGGAACCTTTCAACTGTTTTCTGTCAAACTTCTGGTCAGTCAATTGAAATACTTTCTTGATAAACGCAGGCAAAAACAAAACTGTGCAAAAAAATACTATACTTTTTTAATCTTAACACTACATTTCAGAGGGAAAAGAAATTATAAATATGTACTTAAAAAACATAGGAAATTGTAATGAAATATGTATATAATAGCACCTACAACATTAAAGAACATCTGACATGTTGATGCGTCAGTAATTGTTTCCAACTTTGTGACAACTGTGCGCTGACATGGACCATTTGTTTTAATGCAACTTTTGCTGAAGTGAATGATCTGAATACTGAACAGGTGTTGTTTACCTCGTTCTGGAGACACTTTTGTTTCTGTTTTTTGACATGACTTTTCATGCCTCCCCCAAAACGTCCCTTGGGTTGAATGAACTTGTATTTTATCTGAAAAACACCATTATTTTTCTCCCTGAAATGCTGAAGAGACTTTGGAGTTTATGTTACCTGAGATTGCAGCAGTAAACACAAACTGACTCAAATACCAACATGCAGCTTTGTAAAGGTCACAGAGAAACTCAGACGAAGGCTAAAGTTTGCACTGAATACAATTCTTACTGTCGGACAATTATTACAGCCTCAGTCACCTTGTACATTGTTAACATTTGTATTTGTGTCTCTATTAAACGAACAATAACACCAAGAGATTGTATATTTCCATAAAAGTATCCCATATGGCGAGAACGTCTGGCCGTCCACATACTTTTGTCCATATATTGCCTCAATATTTATTAGTTATTATTTTGTTTTCCAACAAATAACCAATTAAAGGACTTTATGTAAAACATGGAGAGTTTTTTCCCTTTTCATCTGTTGAAATGAATGAAATCTATTTCATTTTCAGCCGACCAGCTCCAGAGTTTTTAGCCCTACATCTCCTGCTTAAGAACCGGCAGCACCTCCAGGTCATCCACCGCAAACAAGAGGTCACTACGAGTTTAAGCAGATTTTCCTTTTTCTGAGACGTTCAGGGAGGACAAAACAGGAAGCTGCTGATGAGTCTCTGAGCTCGGAAAACAGGTCGCAGCCATCAGCAGCGTTCTCACATCGAGTCTGCAGCTGAAAATATCCTCCCAGAGCAGCAGAGCACGTTCAAACAGCTCCGATCACTGACAACACAAACTTTAATTCAGCTCCAACAACACAAACTTTAACCTCTTTAGTCCCAGCCCGCAAACTATCCATCTGTAAGATATGTGAGGCAACATTTTTTTTTTAATTAAATAAGAAAAAAAAGGGTGTACAACAAAAACTGGAAATGGGGGGAATCTGCTATCCTGTAGCTCTGTCAACACTGATTATTGTGGGTAAAAGCTGGCTTTCCCTCTGGAAATTAGCTTGAATCTGTCTGCTTGGATTTAAAAGGTCACTTCAGATGAATACTGCATAGACACCTCTCCACCTTGCAGTCCGACAGTAGAGTTCCGCCAGAGCTCAAACCTTTTCAGTGGACAAGATGAAGTTTTTCTGCTGATGAGGTGAAAACACAATCTTCATCACATCCTGTTTGATGCGATAATGTGGGATAGTTTGTCCTTTGTAATCATCCTGACCACAGGAAATCATCGCTGATGTGAGGAAAAATCTATCGGAAGACGAATCTGAGGGGGAAAACATTTGAAGTTCTGTTCAACTGAAGCTTTACTGAAGAGAAAGCAGCAGGAGAGACAGCGGCGGTTCTTTAACTCGGCTGAGCAACTGTTCACAGTCCCCGCCTGCAAATCCCTGCAGTGTCCCTCCAGCTGTTGCCATTGTTTTCCAGATGGCAGAAAGAGAAATAGGAAGAGAAAGGAAAGAGACAACCGGTGATGAAATGAAATGCAACTCTGGGCTGTTCCCATCTGGGCCGTGACTTTATGAACCTCGCCGTCCAGATGAAGAGATGCGGAGGATTTAGAGGGAGGCTGCAGGTGTGTGTGTTTGTCTCCTTTATGAAGCTCAAGGCTCAAGCTGTGAGCTGACGGTGACTTTCAGAGAAGGTTCACAGTTCTGACGGCATCTCAACTCACAACGAAATGACACTTCCTTAAAATAACATTAATTCACTCTCAAATTACCCCCAAAGACCCAACACACATCAGAGATCTAACTGGTGTTTGTGAAGATTACCAACAATCAAAAACCGAAGAACACGGTACACAACGTACTTGATCAATACATCATATTGTGGTCCGGGGCGGAGAAGAGAGCAGTGAAACTGTCCCCAGAAGTACAACAACATCACTCATCTCAGCAGATGCCCAGAAACCACATTTGTTTACATTCAGGTGACAAAGACCTTTAGGAAGTATTGTATTTATGACAGACGCGAAAGAGGAAGTCTTGGTGATCGGCAATAACAAAGCTAATCGAATCGCTGTGTTTCCGTTGTGCCTATTCCTTTTAAGATGATGCCGGAGGTCCCCTAACTATGATAAAGTAGTCATTTTAACCCAAAACCGCACCAAGTCGATATGGAGCCTAAACCTTAACTCCTTGCGACCAGTTGAGCAACATTACCACGGAAGAAAAAAGTTGAAGTGAGCTGAGCCTGTTTAGTAGAATCTGATGATTTGCTCAATAAAAATGGCTCCTGTGTCCTGACCTTTGTTGAGTCAGGAAGGCGTTTGTTCAGTCTTCAATAAGAAGAACTCAGACAGAAACCATCTTGTGAGGAGGTAACTGCTTCCAAGATATTGTTTCAGCAGGTTAAGAGGATTTTCCCCGATCATTTGAGCTGCAGAATAGTTGGATTGTATGGACGAGTTGAGTTGTCCAGAGAAAAGGGAAAAAAAGAGTGATAAAGACATTAACCAGATTTAGGTGAAGAAAGAAACTGTCTTAGAAAGTAACTGTACATAATGAAAAAGATGATGTCCTAATGATCTGTCATACCTGTGGGCCTGTGTGTGTCTCAAATACACGACAAATGTATTTTTATTCATGACCTAATGAAAGTTTTGCTCCTTAGACCATCGTTGGCTTGACAGACTTTTTTTTCAGAATTTTTCAAAGCAACTTGTAAAGGGTTCATGTCAAGATGGACGTGGACAAACTGACGATTTAATGTATAGTTCCAGTTGGCAGCGACCATCAGAGGACAACAGGCATCTTACCGTCAACGCAGGCCGGTCTGGCTCGTGTCGTCCCGGCGATCTGTCCCTTCCTGCAGGCGCAGCGGGCTGTCTGACGGGCGATGGTCCTCCTCGGCTGGCTGCTGTCCCGGTCCAGGGTGACGATCTCGCAGGTTCCTGCTGCCAGCTGACCTGAGGGATCAGAGGAAGCAAATCATGTTAACATACTGCATGTTTTAACTGTTTGTCAACATACAGCTACAGCGCTTGTCCACCGATTCACAAGGTGTGACCTGAGGCTCACTGTATGACTGCATTGAACTGAGTGGTAAAAACTGACGGGGCTTGTTTGGAAGACACCAAAGAAATTTTGAGAAAGAAATGGAAGTTTAGCTTTCACTTGAAACTCTATTACTCTCATTTACATTCATTTTTTGCCAAAATAATGGAATATCTTGTTAGCTCCCTAGGTGTGTGAAAATGTATTTTCCTGCTGTTTTCTATTTTCTCTCTGAGACACATTTGCTTATTTTGTCATTTCCCTCATTAGTGTCACCTCTGACAAACTGCTGCAGTTTGAAACCGGAGCACAGTTTACAGGCCGACGGAAAATAAAATCATTTTTCGTCAACTTCTTGTGAATAAACAGAATTAGGTTCAGTACACAAAAATGATTATTGACAGAAAAAAGGAGTGTGTCAAACAACAACATTAATAAACAGGTTTTTTCTGTCCTCGGTCTCAGCTGAAATATGACAATTAAAGGCCTGTGAAATAAGACGCTGGTGTAAGTTCAGGTGAGTCAGGAGGAAGAATTCGTCTGCACTGCAGCTGCGAAGTGGAACGAGTTTGAAAAACTGTTTGTCTGACTGACAGCAGCTGGACGTCTGAACTGACTCACAGCTGATTATTTCCTGTCAGTTTTGTTGCTGCACGTCAGTCAATCTGTCAGTACACTGATCACATCCACACACATACAATATTTTACATAAATCATACCGGAGTAACCATAGAAACAGAATCCGGCTCTCTGATAGGCTGACAGGCATCTGTTTAAAGTCATATCTTTTCTCCTCAAACTCTAAACTAGAGCTTTAATTAAACAGTCCTTCCAGAAAATGTTTTTTTGTGATTGTTGCGGGCAAAAATCGTTGATTATGCGGCACGTTTTCTCAAAAAATGCGATGGAATATGTGGGATATTTATGCAATTTTATGCAATGAAATTGCAGGAACTTGCAAAAACTGCAGTTTGATGAAAAAGAGAAAAAAAAGTGATTCCCCCAACACCCTGTTCTCACTATGCTACTACCTTAATGTAAAGAGTCATTTCTTATTACTTCCTATGACGCATACTACATCACAGAAAGTGCTGGGAATATTGAAATTCATGATCTCTTAACATCTCAAACCTCCTCAATGACTTCTGGAACCTCTTTGAATGAATGCTGGAATCTATTAAAGACCTCTTATAGCTCCTCAAGGAGCAACAGCTTTTCAGGAAATTCTGCGATCTCCTTGAGGCATCTCTGAAACCTTCTCAAGACGTTTAAACCTCCAGGGTCTCTGAAGCCTTCTCAAGGACCCTTGGGACCTTTTTTATGATCTCCTAAACCTTCTCAATTAAAGCCATCTCAAACCTTCTCAAATCAAGTCAATAACAGCTGGAATCTCCACAGAATACACAGAAAACCTTCAGGGACATACAGTCTGTCAAAGGATCTCGCAATCCTCCTCCAAGACCCCCGCAACCATCTAGTCAAAGCCTGGAACCTGTTCAAGCCCTCTTCGACCTATATGGAAAACCTTTGCAAAGACCCCTGTAATATATTCCAAGACAGCTGACAGCTTTTCAGGGAACTCCTTTAGGTAACCCTGGAACATTTTCAAGATCTTTTAACTTCCTTAAGAACAGGTAAAACCTCCCCAACGAACCCTGCAACCTCTTCAAACACAGTCAAATCTTTAAAACTTTTTCACAACTTTCTCAGGGACCTTTCCAAACTTTTTAAGAACCACTGGACCTCCTCTTAAACCTCATTGAGACCACACTTGCAGCTCTGAACAGTGTTTTCATCAAAATGGCATTAAACACACAGCAGAGCTGATGATAAGTGAAGTCTGCAGGTATTCTGTCAGAGACTATAATAATTTACTGGATTTTTTTTTAATGACACAGGACAAGTCAGGAGACCTCCGCAGCAGGGTTAAACTTCTTGGTGACATGAAAGTATAAACAAAATCATATATTCAATAGGTCAAGGATGATTTAAATGTGGACCGATACTGCCATGCTGCCAGCTGAGATAAAAGTTTAAAGAAATACCATAGACTCTGGGAATGTGGATAAATTCAAATCTTCACCTAGTTCAGCTGAGGCAGAGACTGAATGATAGAAGGATGAATGTTGGGTGACTCAGGCAGGAAGCCTCAGGGGTTAAGGGGAGGTGTATTTGGTGACAGTAGAAAATCATCTCCAATTCAGCATCAGGTCATTTCCTTTCTCTTCCCATCAGTCTGGAAAATGGTTTAAAAAAAAAAAAAGGGGGAAAATTTCCCAGTAAGACAATAAAAGACGATCACCAGGAGGAACTTTGTCCATCCAACTAGACCTTAACAAATGGAAGAACAGAATTCCAGGACACGGTCATGTGTATAGGAAAAAGTGAATCCTTACCACATCACCCAACAAGGCTGCCGAACTGCCAACCGCAGCTTGAGTTACACCAGTGGATATCGTTAAGAAAACCAACAGACATTTCCAGACGTTTTTTGTGGAGTCTAAACCATCTATTTTTCACAGGAAGTCGGACCATCTTCACCCATGATTGATTGATTGATTGATTTAAAGCCAAGCCATGATTTTCCTCACCTTCACCAAGTGTCTTTTTCTTGTCTGAACCCAACCAGACCATAAGCACAGTGTTTTGACACGAGAGGAATAGAAAATCCAACCCAAACTATTAAAAGTTGCAATATAAAGAAACACCCAATTTTTTGTGGTTTTGCAGAAACGTACCATGCTCACATTCATTCTGGTGATTGTGTTGGATTCAAAAATCATCGATTTTTTAAACCTTGTATGTTGTGAAAGCAAGAAGAGAGCCTCCCCTGTCAGAAACACTTTGTTGAGTGTTGCGTTTTTTGAAATCTATTCTGTCATTTCTCCAGCTGAAGCTGTTTTAAGTCCAGACTGTGGAGGTGAAAAGCTTCAGCTGACACATGATGCAACAGCAGCAGCACCACTCAGGAGCTGAGAGATTTTGATGTGGTGAGCGGCGTTCGCTGTCAGCAGCATCTTTGTGAAACATGACTAAAGACACAGTGTTGTTGTTGTTACTATTGGCTGATGTCCATCAGATGAGTTACTGTTCAGGTGGAGGATTAATGTCTGTAAGGCAACCCAGAAGACAAACAACACCTCTATAGGGAAATTACATAATCAAAACAATATGGAAACAAAGAACTTCCTTAAAAAATGGTGTTACACTATTTAGATGGGAACTAAAGCAGTTTAACACATTAAACAGTACTACTCAGCCCTGGCGGAGCTTTAAGTCTGTGAAAAGAAGCCTGATGGTGATGTGATGTTGACGAAAGCCACCAAAACATGAAGCAAAGCATTACAGTTCTGTGTAGTTCTGTTGTGTTTTCCTGTAAACAAAAAAAACTTTTGTTCACATTTAGCGTTACTCATCAAAACACATTTGTGTGTGTCCTTGAAGTCTAACAAATCAAAACATTAGCAAAGCCAACCTTCAGGGTACCTTAAATACAGAATTGTTTACATTCATGTTTACCAGCTTGCAGACTTCTTCTTGTTATGTTACCGCCGCCTGTCGTGGAACACTGTGACGCCATCGGTAAGGACCAGAAAGACAGCTCCATAGCGCTTCTGGTTTGAAAACTCCAGAGGGAAACTTGAGCTCTGCAGACGTGCCATTTTATATATAGTAATAAGTATGACACAGTGAGAAGTAACACTCAACTTACTGGCATTTAAAAGTCACGTTAAAGGGACAGTGTGTAATATATCAAGTATTTAGCGCCATCTAGCTGTGAGGTTCTACATTGCAACACTCCTTTGCTCACCCCTCCCGTTCTGAAGACGTTGGAGACGTTCCAGAAGCTACGGTGGCCCCGACGGACAAGAAACTTATTTTCAAAATATGGACTCTTTCCCAACAGCGTCGAGTATTTCTACTGATTCAAGTAATGAGGTAAAGATGTAGTTAGTTATTGTTATTGTTAGTGATGAGCGCTTTCGCTGAGCTCCCTCTCAGTTCCGCAGTCAAGCTGGCTCCGAGCGAAAACGCGTTTAGCCTTACTACGTAGTACCACGTAGTGCTTTGTGTCCCTCTCGGCAGTCCATAGTTTTTTTAAAACCGGAAAGACATGGCGGCCTCCATAGAGCTTGCCCGTGCTATGTATATTCAGATAGGTAATTCTTCGCTCAGGAGGATAAGTCAGATTGTTGGCAGAGGTAATTGTACACCAGTGAGGACTTACTTATGAACAAAGACGTTGATTTGATTTAATAAATTACTTGAATCGTTACACACTGTTCCTTTAAAGTTATAATTATTTTAAGTCCAGGTTCATTTGACAAAACATTTGGTTACCGTGGGAACAGCAAGTGTGGTTCAATACTACAAAAAAAAGAGAGAAAACTCTCTGAGCAGCTGCTTTGTTAGAGATGGTGCAGAAGAGCAGCTGACGTGCAGCCAAACAGAAAATGTAAAATTATCTGTGAACAAAAAACGTTAAAAATGATCAACATTGTTTTGCAGGCACAACCGCACAGACAAATATGTCTCCTGTCCCTACTACACAATAAAACACTTGTGCTTTTAGTGTGAAGCTGCAGCAGTAGGAAATGTTTAACCTGTATTAGCATTAGCCGTGGCTGATATCAATGGGATACGTAACCCTGGGTTACATGCTGTATGGTGTCCTGTGAATCCCCCGAGGGTTACTTTAATTGAGCAAAGGAATGGCGGACTCCACCACTGATGACAACTACTTTATAGAGGTAATTAATTTAATTTAAATGAAATGTTAAAAATGTTCCCATCTTCAAAGCTCTGTTTAGCTCCTGCCTTTTAACTCTGTCAATTATGTCCACCGGTGAAGATCACTTTTGAAAGGATACTGGAGCTGGATTAAAATAACCGCAGAGGTACAGCAGCTTTGGACTAACTGGACCTCTGTGAGCTACAGTTTAAAGGATTCATGTAAAACATTAAGTAGTAAGCGGTTCTAATTCATGAAATGCAGATTTTACAGTTTGAAGTTTCCTCTTAAAAAACACCGGCACTGTTCACATCTCCATGGTGAGACTCTGCAATTTTCATGAAGCTCATAATTACATCTGACAGCCTGCATTAACACGACTTCTGCTTTCTGTCTGATGTGTTCACCCCCTCCTGTTAGCCTCCAGGCTACATGGGAGCTAATAAACTATCTCATCGCTGTCTGAGACCTCCTCCTCTTCCGCCTCCTCCTCTATGGATGAATAAAGACAGCCAGACCTCTGTGAGCTTTGTGGAATCAGCAGTTTGTGTACATTCATGTTTAAAGTGTCAAAGGTCACAGTCTGACAGCCAGTGACACGACATGCAGAGGAGAGGACGCTTTTAACCTTCACTTCTCTGCTTGTAGTCAGACCTAACACAAAGGTCAAAGAGTGGAAGCTTATACACACAAACCGCAGACGAGTGAGAGGCTGAGGTCACCAAAGAGGAAAGGAGGAGAGAATTTGATGGACAAAGAAATGAAAACCTGAAGTCTTCATTTAACTTTGTCCCCGCCTAGAAATAAGTCAACATTCTGCAACATGAATTAATAATTAGCAAGAAAGAAACATGAAACCACCCAGCCCATATTTTCTTCATGAGGAAGTGTTTTTTTTAATGAACATAGACTACTTTGATAAATACAGTCATTTTACCTCACAGGACGTGAGAGTTGCTGGTCTGCTGCTGCCTTGATTAGATAGTTTGTTTGTGGCTTCAGTGTTTTACAATTGATAGCCCCTGGACAGTCAGCTGAGATGAACCTAGTGACCTCTCTCTACCTGTCAGTGAGATGTTCATCGTTGCAGTGTGACACCAGAGATCCCGGGGGCTCTCTCTGCGCTTTCTTGCTTCAGATCCTGCATGCTCTAATGTGATATTATACCTCTGATGCAAACTTGCATACTGGGGCCTACTATCCCAAATTTGCATTGATGCTGCTGCAATTCTTTAGATGTGAAATATTTGCAGGCGAGCATTTGTGTAAAGACCTTAATTCATATAACAAACCAACTCCTATTAGTTGTTTTGCATGGATTACGTTCTGCAGTTTGTTGGCAATGAGCATCTGTGAGACAACAGACTCTAGACAGTTTCGGGTCTGAACCGTGTAAAAAACAGAAGATACAACATAAACATGACAGGCCTTTAAAAGTGCTGGTACTTTTCCTGTCGAGCTGCTTCTAATCTATCTAGCTTCATATTTAACAACCAAACATGAGAGCAGGAATATTGTTGCCTTTTAATTATTTTCCAAAATGTTGAACTATTCCTTTAACAGTTTTCTGAGGCCATCGTGTTTTCCTAACGTTCACTACAGTACTTTCGTTTGTCTAAACCTAACCAAACACAGGACTCAGGATGTGAAGCCTGGTCTGCATGGCTAATGAGCTCAGAGAGCTCCACTGTCCAACCTCATTAACTCTTTATTGAATGAAATGATGTAGAGTCCTGAGAGAGGAGTCAAAATAAAGAAGACGCAAAGAGCTACTGTGCCTGAATAATACTGTCATGTTCGCGCCTGTCAAGTGTGTTTGCGGTTAGCTCACTAGATTCGCTTCTAGATAAAAACATCTCACAAAAATGTTCAGATTCATTTTGCTGCCCAAGTTTGCCGTCCAAAAGGTGACAAAAATAAAAGTTCAGATCATCTGGATCACTTTCAGAGCTGCAGGATGTTCTTTAAACATCGCAGCTCGTTTTTCCTACTCCAGTGATCATCGACCCTCGGAGCTTCTGAGATTGAGACGCCCCGGAGCTTTCTGCAGTAATTGGGATTCAGCCTGCATATAGATGATGTAAGAGACGCCGCTTGCTAACAGGTATCCCATGGTAACCAGAGACAGCAGCAGAGCGACGGGCTCTGTTTCCTCGTTAGCTGCAGCTCATCACCGGCCTTCTTTAATTCTCCATCTGCTGCAGCACACCAAGATGAAAAAGTTATTGTTTGTCATCTTCGACAGTCTGAGCAGAGGATGCTGGGAGAGGAGGGCTGAACGGTGCGTCTGCTGGAAACATGAAAGAGACACAGCGGCTAAATTCAAAATAATAGCTATCTGCTGATATAATCTTCAAGAGAAAAGAAATCCGATGACTGAAGCTTGAAGCTGCGGGTTTGTTGTGGAGCTGCACATTCAAATGTTGCTGCTTTTTCATTATTGAAATAAATTTAAGAGTGCAACATAAAGGACTTTGGACTCAGCTGAAAAAGGCTGAGGGAGTTTAACAGCTGAGAGTTGACACAAATTCTGAACCAGCGCTTCCCGACCGACTGCACTTTAAAGCACGTTTAAAGGATGAGGATAAAATGTGTGAGTTTTTAACGGGCATGAAATAGCTTGTGAACAAAATACAATCAAACCCTTTTCCAGAGGGTAGGACGTCCACCCACCTCTGCCAACGATGTACAATCTGGCAAACTTCCTCAAAGTTTTCAAGATCGAGACCAAACATTCAAGCTCTTTCTCTGAATCTGTTCATGTTCCCAAAACTAAACATCCTGATAAGGTACAGACTGACTGTCGGGCCCGATATTCAGCATCTCACGATTATCAGTATTGGTGTTTTTTCTGTCAGATTGCTGACAAAATAAATGTATTTCATAAATGTGCCACTCTGTTGCATCCACTCACACAATGTCCCGCCCACGACACTATCTGATTGGCAATACATCACAATGACTATCCTATAAACAGTAAATTAATTTGAATATGCAGAGTTGCAATTCAATCTATTAAATGAATGTAGTGGAAAGGAAGTATAAAGTAGCAGAACATGGAAATACACAAGTAAAGTACCTCAAAATCGTAAAACTACTAACTAAACTTGGGTAACTTGAACTGAGGTTCATTCCTTCACTGGTTCTCCTAAAATCTTGTCACGAGGATTTTCCTTTTTACTGCAAATCAATATTTTCCCCACATATCCGTTATCGGCCTCCCTGATTTCTAATAGTTGATATTGGCCCTGAAAAATACATATGGGTCGACCCCCATCCTGATGTTCCACTTTGCTGCTGATGAAAACTATTTTTTACGGGTCAACTGAAACTCAAAACTTTCTATTTTGAAATGCAGTTTGTCCACCTGCAGCAGTGCCCAACCAACCAAAAAAAGAAAAAAAAAGTCTGACATTGATGTACAGTATCAGTCGATATACAGATATTTTTGGCCGAGATCCGTCAAATGAGATTATCAAACACTTTGAAACAACATCTGTTAACTGAAACTGAAACAGTATACTTCACTAATGATTTAATAATTATAAAATCACCTAAAGAATCGTTTTCTGCACCGTGTCCATTAACACCAAAATATTTTCTGTGGTAAACCAACATCAGCAGATAATATCCACCAACTGACGTGCTGGTCGGGCATAAAGAAATTCTCCCAAAGTCTTATTCAAGTTTTTATATCTTGTATAACTTTATTATTATCATCATTATTCCTTTCTTTCAGTAAACTTGCTGTGATGACTTCCTTCATGCTGAATTGATTTCCTCCCTCTGATCCCTGCGGTTTGCCTCTGCAGTAAAACATCCATTTGACTTTATGATTCGGCCGAATGAATCCCGTGTGTGTGTCGCAGCGCAAAGACTGCAAACAGCTCGCTCACATCACGGCAGAATAATGAAATTACAATGCGTTGTTTTCTCTGCTCGGACTGCTGTTTTCTCAATCACGGCTGACATGTAATCTATTTATGAATGAGAGGAAGGAAGACAAAGTGACATGTCGCTGATAGCTTCTGTTTGAGCTTTTATTATCTGTCATCTCCTGTAAATTCCCAGCAAATTGAAAATAAGAACAACAATCACAGAGCAGGAAAACCGGAGTCACTGTGTTTGTCCCGGGAGTGAAGACAGAAGAATAATGATGAGGCTGAAATTGGTTTAGACGCAACACGACGGCTGTTTTCTGATCCTCTGAAGACAGTTAATGAGTCGCTGCAGCAGGAGACAAATCCGGAATCCAACTTAAGGGTGGAAGCAAAAAGGTGTTACTGTTGGGCGTGTTTAACATGATGACTGAGAGCAGATATATGACAGCAAGTGACACGACAGGCACCGACACAAACACATCAAGGTTGCTGTTTTTTTTCTGTTAATACCTTCTCCAGCTCATGACCCGGAAAGTAATTCAAGTCCACCACTGTCAGGTATGTTCAGAGCTTTCATATGTCTCGGAGGCGACGAGGAGTGTGAGGAACCGGTGAATCCCGGTTGTGAGTTTTGAACAGGATCAAAATAATGATGATGAATGAATTAAATAAACACAGACAGACAGATGCTTATAAAATAACTGTAAGAAACTCATCAGTTTGTGTTGGGCAGCTGCTTCTCAATCTCCTCCTCGTGTGCATATGTTTCAGCTGCTGCAGAGAGAAAAAAATCATAAAATCCAGCAGCTGCTCAGAGCTCAGACAGACTCAGCTGAGCAGGTTCAGATCTCCTGTGATGCTGCAGAGACTCTTATTTTGAAAAGACTGCCAAGTTAAGCAGGTGAAATATTAGATTAAAATTCCGAGAGTCGATTACCGAGTGCAGTAGAGTTCCGCAGCTCAATGATCATTACTGCGGGACTCTACTTGGTAATCGACTCACAGGGCTTCCCCACAACAAGGAAGGCTTCTCGGATGGTGAGTTTCATTTATCTATTCCGTCTAACACACAGTTTCACGGTGTGTTAGACCATGGATTAAATTTACACCGGAATATCCCTTTAAGGTTGAGGGGAGAATAAAAAACAAACAAAAAACAAAAAACAAAGTGGGCCCTTGAAGCTGATGTGAACTCTCAATCAAAAATCTCTAGAAGAGTCTGGTGCAGAGCCAGAGCTTCTGGAGGAGTAAACAACCGTAGTCATATTGGATTCTACTCTGATCCAGAACCAGTCACTGACAGTAGGAGAGCTCAGAGATTATCTTACTTTTTACCAACCAGACTGCAGCAAAGATATGCAGAGGTGACCTCCGTTTTCGGATGTTTATGTTGTGTAATGTTGACTGCTGACTGGAGCTATAGAAGAAATGTCTTTGACTAGCGTTAACGTAGGGTTACGCAGAGGGCAGGGGGGAAACAAAGTGGACATACACACACATACACACACATACACAGGCATACAGTAAAATAACCTTGCTAATCTGGGGCCGACTGAACACTCACACGAGCACCACTCATAAACACAAATGATCCCGCAGTCAAACAACCACAATTGTCGCTGATGATCTATCTGACGTGACTCAGGTACAAATGATCACGGATTTTGAATTTTAGCTCACGAATAATCTCCTTTGCCGACATCGACAGCGTTGCCTTGAGTAAACTTGTGGATATCTCTTAGTTTGAACATTGTTGGAAACATTTGAGATGATGTACGCAACGACTCTTTACTCCTCAGCTTTAAATGTAGTTTTTCAGAAAGTATTCGGCCCTTTGAGTTTCTGACTTTGCTTGCTGAGTTTAAATCCTGACTTCGCTGCTGCAGAGACTCTTATTGTGAAGTCTGTTCGTGTCAGTGCTGATTCCACCGCCACACAGCGTTTGATCATCTTGTCTTTGTCTTGAGGGTTGGGACGTGTATTGTAGTGCAGTTGAGGGTGTTTAAATTTTTAAATACAGTTCCAGTCGTGCTCAGTGTTGAATCACTCACTGACGTTCCTCCTCCGGATGAATTTATTCAAATCCAATTACACCCTCCGCAGCTTTTTGCTCCGTTAATTTCTGTTTGTGTTTCCCTTTTTCTTCTCAGCTGCTGATTTTCTCTCTCATTCAGACGCAGTGTGTTCATAATTCCCATGAATATATGCTCGGCTTAATGGAGCATTGAGAATTCATTTGGACTCTGAAGGCTCCTTTAGGTAAGCTTTCGACACTGCAGGCACAACAGTGTATCTGCTGCATAATAGGCTTGTTTCCAGGATCTAAATGAGCTTCATGAGCAGGCAGAGAAGAGAAAGGAGAAACTCAGTAAACAGAGAGCATGAGGGAATTAAATTCAGTCTGTAGTTTGTGCTCATTAAAGCGTTCCACACTGAGGCGATTAATGAAGAAAGGACAATAACAACAGAGACTTTATGCTCTTTAAAAGGGTTAATTTCATTTCCCATTTGTGTTTTTTAACGGAATCTTAATCTGATATTTCACCTGTTTAACCTGACAGTCTTTTCAAAATAACAGTCCCTGCAGCATCAGGGGAGACCCGAACCTGCCTAGCTCAGTCTGTTTGAGCTCTGACTGATGAATTTCAATGAGCAGCTGCTGGATTTTTATGATTTTCTTCTTTCTGCAGCAGCTGATTATCTGAAACATCTGCACATGAGGGGGAGAGTCAGAAGCAGCTGCCCAACACAAATTGATGCTTTTCTGCATTAAACTAAGAGAGAGCAGTCACTGTATTAAAATAAATCTGTTTTACAATGTGATCACTCTAAAGTTAAGGTTTGGTTCCGTTTAGGCACAAAATTGACTTGGTTAAATTGAGGGAAACACATTGGTTTAGAATCAAACTACCAACTAAGTTAAGTTAGAGGACCTTTGTTGTCAGGGTTAAAGGTTGACTTAAAAATTTAGATCGAACAGGCCTTTAATACTGATGATTTTACATTTAAATCCATGAGAAACATCACTGCCTCCTTCATGCCTCTTTTAAAAAAGAACTGCAGGATCAGACTGGAATATAAACAGAAAAAAATGTTCTGTTGATGTTTTATTAAATTAAAAACTCAGTCTGACTCTTTGACTCAGCCTGTGTTTAATTCAGTGTTTGTACTCCAAACTGTCCTCTTCACTTCGCATTTAGAATTTGCCGAAGTTATTAACGCCGCTGCTCTCCTGCAGAGCCTCTCTCTGAGGGATAAATTCAACATTACAGAAAGCTCTGATAACGAGCTGCGGACAAACCAGCGAGGACACCAAAAAACCATCACAGACGATCATTACTGCAGCCAAGGAAGGAAGACGAGACTGTTTGATTTTATTTTGTTCCTGTCCTCCCTAAGCAAAAGCCGAGCAGATCTTCCACATGGATCACTGGGCAGTTTTACATTGATTCTGTTAATGTAGGTTGAAGCACAAATGAGACTCTGATACTCAAACTGGACTTCAGGACAAAAACAGAGCTTTATGTTATACAGATGGACCTGTGCTGCACTAAACTAACTAAAGGTTAATATGCATATATATTTATGTTATCCATTATTGCGACTTATGTAAAAGCATCCCAAATTAAAACAACTCTGTCGATATGCACCACAAAAGCAGCACAAATTATATATCAGGTTTGGTATAGAAGAGGGGCGGACCAATCAGACTATTAGAAAAAAAAAAAAAAAGCCAATATAAATAATACAATCAAATGTTATCAAGTTTAAACATATATTGTATAGTGAGAAAAAAATTATTTAAAAACAACTAATCAAGGCGGTGCTAAGGGCTGCCTTCCAGGGACAAGAATGTAAACATGGCGTCCACCATATGTTCCAGTCAAGGATGTTTCATTGAACACAGGAGACAGAAGATGTGTCCGAAATCACTCACTACTCCCTATATAATGCATCACATAGTGACAAAGCCATTTTGTAGTGCTGTGCAAATGTCGAGTGGGAAAAATTATACCCTATATAGTGCACTCAAAGTATCCCGCAATACATCTTGAAAAGTAGTGTACAACCGATGGTCACTAACCAAGCAATATTTACCATCATGCATTGCGCTGCGGACGAACGCATGGAGCTTTCAATTCACGTTTCAACTGCGCAACAGTAGTGACGTCATTATAGGCGCCGGAGTAGATTAGATAAATTATTTAATCTTGTGGCTCTTCTAGACTTTTTCAAATTTTATTGGACCAAATGGCTCAAATTTTGGCAGTGAAACAAATCATTTTGAGGTTGTTGCGAAGCTAAAAATTTTCTTACATTTTAAAGCACTTCCCCCTTCCTGGGGGCTTGTTCACAGCGCCAACAAAAATGTTCCTCTTTCATTTCATCATGTTTACATCTGAAGAGAACTCTGCGCTTCTATTGGTCAACGTCTCTGTAAACTTCATGGAATTGGTTCGACACACTCGCCAGACGGATGGGGGAGGGACACACTGCTGTGCGCTGTGCTGTGATTGGTTGTTACGTAAGCTTAAGAGTTAATAGTTTGAGTCAGGCATAGGGATTGTCTGATTGTCTAACGTGTAGCTGACGTGTAGTTTGTTAGTGGTTGATTGGTAGAACAAACAGCCAGCAGCGGCGGTGCTAATACTGGGATTGTGATCTGCAGTTTCCCATCATAAACACAGCGACTTCTTCAGCTGCTGCTCTTCTTGGGTTACACTCCTGCTTGGCAAAACTTGCCTTGCAGCGGATTGGTAATGTGAGTTGGGCATAAAAGCTTGGTATATGTGCAGAGGCATCTTCTGGGGAGAGTCCATCTGACAATCAGCTGCGCCACCACCACCGCTGGCTGTTTGTTAAACAGACCAGCTGCCACACAAACACAGAGTATTTGACTTTTTGCCAGTGCAGTCAAATACAGTTGAAGTCCTCCATGATGAAATCTCAGTCAGAAACTCTTTAACGCTGCTGTGATTATTTTTTCCACCTTAATCTACTGATGAGGTGACAAACAATCACAGCAGTGCACACAGCAGAATGAAAGAAACAAAGGAGGGGTCCTTTGTTTCTTTCCGGTACTACAACCGCAACCTTCTTCGCTTCATATTTGAAATATGACGGTAATGTGTCAGCCAACCACAAATAATGTTTGGAATTGAGTAGGATTCATTTCTTGTTCTCTCTTTGATGTGTGTGACATCAATAAAGTGGTTTGGTTGTGACACAAATCTGAAGGACCAAAACAATACATGAAACGCACCCATTCCAAGCCCTGTGTGTTTAGCAGGTAAGGAAGCGCATGTGCAGTTCACATGAGTTACAGATTAACCCATGGAACATCATAATACATCAGAGCTTATTTTGTGTGACATTTTACGTGGGAGATTTCTGCAGGAAAACAACTCCCTGCCAAAAAGCCCACAACACTCAGCATCAGAGGGTCAGCTGCAGCAGTGTTGACATGAGCTGGCAGTAACGACCTGTAGTTATGGAAAGGCTCCCTCCAGCACGGACAGGAGAAGCAGTTTCAAACAATTTAGAAGCAATATATATATATATATATATATATATATATATATATATATATATATATATATATATATATATATATATATATATAGATATATATATATAAAGGAAAGTGTGTTGTTGTTTTATTTAACATTAGCAGGTGTGTGTTCTAGTTAGAGATGGGATTGTGACTGGTTTTGAAGGTGGGTTTTGCATGAAAGCTGTCTGCGTACTGGCACTAAACCTTCCAGTGGTGCTGAGGTCCTGAACAGTCCTGGACGTCTTTCACCTCTGAGCATCAACCATCAAGAAAGGAAGGCAGGAGGACCCGAACCTTCACCCCCTCACTGACTCTGTCTTCTTAGTAAGTACTGACATCAATGAAATATTCTAAAGTAAAAGTAGGCCTACTCATCATTTAATGATCATACATATCCTATTTTGTATTTGATTTATTGTTGTATTGTTGTGTTCATCGCTTAAATGTTGCAGCTGGTAAACTGGATCTCAACTTGTGAATTTACCCTCAGGAATCATCTGATCCAAATCTCTAAAGAATGTGTCAGAATGGTTTCTTTAATTATATTTGATTTTTTATTAAATAAATGTAGTAGAGTAGTAAAGTATATATGCTGGCTCTACACCTGATGCTTCAGGGATCAGTTAGTTGACTGATAGGTGTGTAAACTTATCCTTATTTTAATTATTAATTAATTAATTAACGAGTTTTTTGAAAATTAATCAACTTTTTTTTTTAGGTTTTTGAGTGAAACTCTGTGTGTGCGTGTGCGTGTGTGTGTGCAGCATGGTGTGAGAGTGTCTGTAATCTCTCTGGGTTCTTCTAATGAAAACCAGCGGGCCTGCGCTGGAGCTCAGCCCTCCTCCTGACCGTCTCAGCCCGGGGACACACTCCAGTCCGGTCTGGTCCGGTCCGCTGCGACCCGAGGCTGGTGTTTCTGCTTTTGCTGCTGCCTTATCTGTATCTGATCACCATACCATCCACTGCTGCATGCACACACACTGGACTACATGTGCGCAAAACACGCACAAGTGCGGGCACACAGAACGCACCCAGAAAGCAAAAAATCAAAATAATAATTGATTCTTCTTTTCACCTCGTTGGTGACCTGCTGAGGCATTGACCCGCTGCAGACACACACACACACACACACACACACACACAGACACACCGTCCCAAACTGCAGAGCCGTACCTTCTCTCAGGATCTCGTTGTGGAGGAGCAGGAGGAGCAGGAAGCAGACCGCAGCGGCAGTCAGAGCCCAGGCCAGCCGGAGGAGCTGCATGAGGGAGAGCCGCGAGCCGCTCGGGAAGCAAGAAAGTCCAAACTGTGATTATCCGCCGGCTGTAGCCTCCTCACTGAGCCTCACCCATCCCGATCCGACCCAGAGGGGGATGGAGCCGAGATACGGGTGGCATCTCCGGGATATGAAACCACACAATGGCCTGAAGTGACAATTCCACAGTGGAGGAGATTTTGAGCTGCACAGATGTTTTTGTTTCCCCTGCCTGGACTCTCCGGGTGAAGCCACCGGGGTCCTCCCCGCGCACTCCGGCGCGTCACGGTGCGCAGCGGCGGCGGGCAGCAGCAGCAGATGCCCGGGCTGATCCCCTCCACCACAGCATGTTCATCGAAACACAAAATCTACTCCGGAGATCAAGTTTTCCAGTTTTCCACCTGCAACTTACAGCTCTCTGCGCCTCGCATCCACCAGGAGTCTCCGTCCGCTTGTCCGCGTAAATCCCTCCACAAGTGGAAAAACCGACACCGGGCCCAGCTGGAGCTGCTCAGCGGGCATGTTGCACGTTTTTCCTCCGGTACTGGCTGCTCGGTGCCCGGTGGAGAGGAGAGGAGAGGAGAGGAGAGGAGAGGAGAGTGAAGAAGGAGGAGGTGCAGCTGCTGCCTCCAGGTTCTGGAGGTCCACTGTGATCTGCAGCCTCCTCACCGACTCTCTCTCTCTCTTTCTCTCTCGCTCTCTCGCTCTCTCTCTCAATCACAGACTGACGTCACACCGGTTACAATAACGTGTCAAATCCATCCACAGGCTGAACACCGGGACTGGGGTACGGAAGATGCGGAAAACCGGAATATGATGGGGACCAGGTGTGTGTGGTTGTGTGTGTGATCGCGCGCGCGCGCCTTGAGTAACTTTTACCTGTAAATGCTTTTAAATCACTCTTTATGTCATACACTATCAATAAGCTGTAATTATTAGTTATAAATTATCAACAAATGCTGTTTTTAAAAATTATTCACCTTGATGGGTTATTACAGGTATTACAGAAAGTTTAAACAACAGCTGAAAAGATTTCCCACAACCTGGTGACCCAGTTCTTATCAGGGCAGCAATTAAAATATGTTTTCACTGTCAATGAATTAATCATTTTTGTGTTATTTTTAATTGTCAGATTTTATTTGTTTCTTTGCGTCCTGAAATATTGTAGTCTTGGTTCATTCAGTTAACGTTTCCATTTGCTTGTTTTGTTTCAAGTTAAATTAATTTGTATTATAAGTCCGAGCAAACAGTCCAACCCCATCCATAAACTATTCAGTATCTTTAATGTAGACAAGTAATAAAAGCCAAATGGAAGTCACATACAATCTTACACACAGCTACATTACCTTAACCTTTTACAGCCACAACCTTATTGATGCTACAATAATTCTCATCCAATAATAAAACATTTCTTATGTCCTATATGTGACACTGACATGGAGTCTTGAATGCATGACTTTTACTTTTCACTAATTTGGGTGGGCATCTTATAGGCACAAACTTTAAAGATATTCTTTAATGTGACATGATGAGTTTTGCAGAAATGTACAAATCATCTTTAAGTCACTTTTAGTGACTTCTACTTATCAGTGCGCTTCAGTCTTCCTGCTTCTTCCATCATGAACTGAGCACCTTGATATAAACCAGAAGTACATTTTTTTTGTAAATACTCTGATGTTGTCATGAGAGAAGGAAAATAGCTTCTCAGTTGTTGGCAAGCGGCTCTGACAACATGAATTATTGCGGTAATCTACCAGTCAACAACTATTTTTGTTTTCCCTGAGCTCAGATGTTGTTGTGATCTGCAATCTGCTGCTCTTTACCTTCTGCTCTAATTAACCTAAAGTCTTTCACCATAAAGGAATAAATTATTCACAGTTTCTGTGGAAACTGAATCTACAGACAGCACACAGAGTGTATAATGATATGAAAATGTACCTTCCATATGGCCAAATGACACACTTAATAACAGAGACATGCATGTAATGATTCTAGAAATACACAGCATAAAATCATATATTTTTACATATGTTCAAAGGATCTTTTATAAAACACTATCTTTGTATGTTATATGTTTCTGTTTATAAGTAAAAGGAGCTCCATTCATGCAGAAAACAAATATAAAGACGAATGAGCAAAACAAAACAATTATTTGACCAAATACACACAGACATATGTACAAATTCTAGAAAGTTATAGAAATTAATAAGGTATAATAACACGTTTCCTTGTTATGAGTTAAAATCCGGATTATATATTATATTGTATTATTTTGTTGTTACATTTAAGGGGAATTGTAATTATTTATTTTATTGATTTGCCTCTTAATTTTCGCTGTTTAATTTCCGGTGTCTGATTTTGAACCACAAAACCTGCTGGGGGCTTTAAAAGACATATTTTCTTTTAAAAAATCGTCAAAATTACACAATTTATCAGATATAGAAAGTGTAAAAGATAAGGATTTATTGTTACATTTTTTTCAGTCTTTGAACCAGCATTCCTATGACCACTTCCTCAGTAACACTAACTCTTTTTTTCAAATCTTAAAATAAGAAATCCCTTTATTCGAAAGATGAAAGAAAACGATTCAGTACACGTCAGTTGAAAGCTATACACATAGTAGCATTGATTTACATCGTATATATATTATAATTTCAAGTTTCATCTATCTATCACTTATCTGTGACACCAGGGTTTCAATACAAATGTGAGTGTGAGTCCCTGTAAGGCTATGTTCAAAGTTAGATATGGATACATTTGTCCATTTCTCCACCTTCATTTCTTCTGTATTTCTGCAACGGAGCAGTACCTCTGATAGTCTTGGGGTATATCTTGTCTCCAGTTGGAGAGAGGTTTATACGTGTGTGATGTTATTTCACAGAGTCAAACAGTTACTACAGAACATTTCGAGAGCAACATCTGTCCTCCATGTTCAGTGTTTGGAGGTGAATGATGGCAGATAAAATTGTTTGCTTGTTGACGGTTCGTCCGATGATGATGGCAACAGCAGCGGTGTGTCTCCTCCTTCTCCGAATGAATCCATCCGGCTGATTGATTGCTCAGTTTTCGAGGCCTCAGGTTACATTCAGACTCTTATCAAAGCTCTCAGCAGCTCTCGTCTGTAAGACAGACTCCATCACCGCTGCCCTCCTGCTCTGACGAGGATCTGTCTCCGTCGGGTCGCGCTCTCTGGGCCTGTGGCGGCGGTGATTATTGCTGATGTTTTCCTGCCATCGATTAGCTTTCCACGGAGCCGTCAGTCAGCGGCCGGAGGCGTCGCATGAAGAGAGTCTGGAGAGAGAGAGATCAACACAAACGCTGTCAGGAGTCATCTGGTGTCTGTAACAGCACCGGAAATTAAACCTGTCCATGTGACAGGATGGA
Organism: Sparus aurata; assembly: GCF_900880675.1. Classification (NCBI taxonomy): domain Eukaryota; kingdom Metazoa; phylum Chordata; class Actinopteri; order Spariformes; family Sparidae; genus Sparus; species Sparus aurata. The sequence continues at coordinate 23,595,885 of NC_044194.1, read as the reverse complement.
GAGTCGGAGATGGAGATATTTCAGTCAAAGCAGAGTCTGAAGTTAACACTTGACACAGAACTGTGTCCACAAACTCTGTCAACTTACCAGCCAACACAGAGGAAGTTGAATCCATGTGTGCATCTGTCTGGAGGTAACTTTAACTTTCGCTTTCAGCTCAGCGTTTGATTCAGTTGATCATTTTATTCCAATAGATTGCCTTCAAAAGTGGGTTGGCATCAGACACACCGCTCTTCACTATTTTGACATCAATCTCACTGAACAGAGCTTTTTCAGTTGTGGTGATGCCTCCTCTTCTGTGACTTCTGAAACCTGTGGCATTACCCAAAGCTCCGTCCTTGGCCTCCTGTTTTTCTGTGTACACCTGGGACATAAACACAAAATTAGTATTATTTATCAGTTTCGCAAATCTTCAGTTGTTGGGGTGGCAACATAGCCTATGCACATAACTGCAAATGTTCAAATTTAAATGATTTATTCAATGTATGTATGTAGTATCAATACCTCACCAGACAATTGATAACTAAGTGTTGAACATGACACCAAAAAGAAGGCAGAAGATTTTTTGAAAACACCAGTTTGAGTTGTCTCACCTGCAAATAGCTGGTCCAACACTGACTCCTGTACTTAACATCTCTCCACATCCCACTCTCGTTTATCTGCTGCTGAGACCTTCTTCAGATCGTTTATAATACTTACATTTCTATGGCTGCTGTGTGTTATCAGGCTGCTGCTGTCAGAGACTCATATTTCACACTCACACACAAACAAACACATATAGATACATTGGCTGTTAGTAGAAGACAGGAGGGGAACTGTCTCCTTTGGTGTCAGAGTGAGACGTGTACAGATGATTTCTGAGATCAGGAAAATGCTCCTGTTATCAATTTTAACTGAATAAATACAGTCTCCTGTCTGAGCTTGGCTGAACCACAGGGCTGACATGTGACTAACATTTCTAAAGGTCAGAGGGAAAACACAGCGAGCACCTCGACTTCAGATGAAGTTGGTCCATTTTGATTAAATGTCATCTTTACGTGTCACAGACTGAGAGCCATCGAACAGGTTTCCAGCTGGCTGAACTTCACTGAGCGGCAGTGAAACATCCTGAAGGTGATGGAGCCACTTCAGACGTTTGGACTGGAGACTTTCGGGAGGAAATAATCAATACAGCAGCTTAATGTGACAAGTTCTGTCTCTGCTGAGGGAGAGGTGGATCCTGACTTCACTGCAGATTTCTTAAATCCTACTAGAGAACACAAAAAGCTTCATATCACAGTTGGTTCACTTGTAGTGGCTTGAGTGCTTTTAAGCCACAGGAGCATCAAAGATATCTGGATGGCTCGTCGGTCAGACTTTGAATCACTACAAAAATCATCACTAAGATATCCAACAATAACATAATAACATACTAAGAATAATAACGTTTTGGAATATCCTCTGTTATTTATTGTTCTGTCATTCTATCCCTCTGCATATCTTGAAAGATGTATGAATGCAACACATTTAAAAACAGCCTTTAAAAAGAACCTTTTCATTATTCTTCTGTTTCCCACATAACTTCGCATTTTAATGATTCACTTCCAGTTCCGCCTGCAGTAAACATGAAAGATGGATTTTTTAACAAACCGTCTTAAACAACAAGCAGAAACAATTCAGAGAGCCATCTCGACTGCAGATATTGCAGCTGTAAAACAACGCTGGGACTTAAACATCGTCTGGATGAAGACTAGTTCAGTTGTACGGCTGAAACAAGTTTAATGTTCCCATAAAAAGAAGAAGACGCAAAACTGGCCTCAGGTCAGCAGTGAGCACATTTTATCCAAATTCAATCTGAAATTTACATTCTGGTTCTTGTCATTGCTATGCAGAGCACAGAATTTCTCAAGGCAAAACATAAAATATCTGAGAGAAATGAACTCAAACTCGACTGCGTTGTTCTTTCCTCATCTCTAACTCAGTGTCTCTCTGCCGGAATCCAGCAAGGAAAAATAAGAAATTGTAATATTGTACCCAAAAAAAGATGTAAAAATCTGTTTTATTTGCTTTTTATCCAAAACACACATTACACATGGAAGCATGGCACAATGACATGGATGTATTGCATTTATTTGCAAGTTGTCAGTTATAATAAAAAAATATCAGCATGTTGCACCCATACTATAAATCATTTCACCATTCTTTTTAGGTGAAGAATATGTTGTTGTATGTTGTGGTTTGTACCTTAAATTGTTCATCACTTGGCTGATAATTGAGTTAGAGAAAATGAGTAGCTGTATGGGAAAACATTTTTAAAGTAACACTCCCAATCCTGATTATTAATCACCACTGTTGGGGGTAACGCGTTACAAAAGCATCGTGTTATGGTAATATGTTACTTTTAGCGGTAATATAACGCGTTACTAATAATATTTCAGTTATATATTGCTACAGACAGAAGGGAAGAGTTTATTGTTGTTTTTTAAAGAATCCATCCACAGCAACAGGACCATATTAATATAGGCTCTGTGTGTGTTTAACGTAGCCAAATCTAAAAGGTCTTTGTTAAGTCTCTGTGTGGCTGGAATGAGGCGTATTTCGTAGGCTTAATGATGAAGCCTTATTCCCTGAGCGCACCTTGTTTTAAATGTTTAAATCACATATGCCCATACAGTCCTTGTTCTGTGGACTAAAATAAAAAGGTAAAGGTGTTCTTGTAAGGTGATTATAGACTACATTATAGAAGGTATAGGTCTATTGTGTTTCATATGACTTTGTCTGCCTGCTCTTATCCGAGGCTGTTTGTTTATTTAAAAAGATCTGGGCTATTTCATTGACCAATCAGGGTTATTCAGGCATTGTTTTAAAGAAACTAGAAGTAGTGTAATAAGTAATTTATTAATCTCCACGGACCGTTATATTGTAACTTAATATATTACTTTAAAATGAAGGTAACTAGTAATATGTACTATATTGCATTTTGAGATTAACTTGCATAACACTGGTAGTCACAGTTCAAAAGTCTTAATTTGTTATAATATGTGAACCGTCAGCAAGTTTTGTTTTGAAAAGTCTGACCAAATGTTGCATATGTATTATTGCTAACATAAATGCGGCGCCCTTCATATTTGATGAGTGGGGAGTTTAACGAAACGTCAGAAGCGAGACTAGCTCTGAGCTTTAATATGCACAAATTAATTGTATTCTCACTTTGTCACACACCTTTGTCCGTTCGCGTCGGGTATCAATCCCACGTCTCCCGGTCGTGTCTGTTTCCACTGGACCAACTTCAGCACTGATGAATGAATACAACCAGAGAGACTAAGAAGATCAGACTGAAGGAGTCCGCAGAAAATTCACCTTCATGAATCTGCAGAGAACAGAACTTCATAAACTTCAGACTGAGCAAAGATTCAGATTTAGATTATTAAAGCTGAAAAACTGACAAACCAAATTTGGCTTCAAATTGTGGGAGCAAAGTCAGATCAGGAGTCTTGATTGCTTTGCATGTTAATTAGAGGTTGAGAGAGGCAGATGCTGTGGGTTCAAATCTCCTTGGAAATGATGTGTTACTTTTCTCTGTCCATTAGAATCCAACCATTTGGTTTGTTTTAGGTATGATGATAAGTTGTAGTTTTATAGAGGCTCCACCTGTGCACCATGAGGCACTCCTCTGGCTCCCATTATTATCAGATTACAGAATCCATCTGTAGGTGAAACTCAAAACATTTGCTCACTTTTGCCTTTAGTTTTAAGCTTTTTCATTATCTATATGTTTCAAGGGTAGCACACTGAGGAGACTTAATCTATCAAGACTCCTGATTTGACTTTGTAAATCTCATCTTTGTAAGAGTAATAATTTGAATGCAGTCATGATAGCTCAGGATGATCATTTGATTATTATAATGCAAAGGTTGTGGGTTCAAATCTTGTTTCGAACATATATGTGTTACTTTCCTTCCATCAAAATCTAACCGCTCAACATTTCCATCCTGATCATTTAGGCTGATGTGGAATTTAGATTTATACTTTTAGAGATAAGCCCATCAGAGCATCTGCTTCATCTGTTTCACCTCTTGTCACGTTTGTCGAGGAACTGTTAAGTCCAAACTGTGGTGACCAGTTTAAGTCCCTTTCAAGCTTTTGTGAGTTTAGGGAAAGAAAAAAACCACGAAGAAGACACCTGAACAATGGTTACTAGCCTTATAGATTATGATATAGATATCAGCTTCCTTTTCGGAAATGTGATTCTGATCTTTGAGGTTCCTTCAGAGGTCGACGACTGCAATTCAGGTGAGTTTCTCTCTCACGTTACCCAAGCCCTTCCCCTCTCGCCCTGACCCCACCCCCTGCTGCGTCCAATCTTATCATCTAATAGGTACATTATTCAGCCGGCACCTCTGAAGGTTCTGCTGCGGCTGGATTTATGGTTTGGCTTTAAGTCAGAGGTAGAGCAGCACATTAGGTAGATCAGAGCTGCCTGTGTGGAATTATTAAGCTCACTTTACTGCACAGGAGGAGGATTAATTAAAGGAAACACAGAGGTGATACATCACCAGGCCGTCACTTCATTTCCCAACGCAGACACACAGACTGTGATTATACTGGATGCAAAACACAGTAAGGCTGCTCCTCTGAGAGGATATCTGTAGTAAATAAAGTATCACAAAAAGTGCCCCTCTCTGAGGTACAAGGATTCGAATATCAGATTTCATACTTCAGTGTAGTCCGGAAGAATTATACCACACAGCTCCTGCTGTCTTTCACGAAATTATACATATTAATAAAGAGCAGAGTAGAAAATAGACCACTTAAAGAAAAAGGGCTCAGATTTTTTGCAGAGCGTGTTAAACTGTGGTATCAGTAGCAGAGATGGTTGGTGGTGGAAAAACTCACACAGCTCATTATTTGTAATTAGCTCCACATTTTCAGCCATGTTACGGCTCAAACACACTGATGAAAAACGGTCGGCCTTGTCAGACAGAAATTATAACACTTGAAATCTGTCAGAAAGAACTGCCTTTGTAATCTACACTGTTATATCATTTTTCAGTTGGATCAGCTGGCCGGCCGAGAACATGCAAGCTTTAGCCGACCACAGTCCCCCAGAAACATTTCTTTTAGCCTAGCTAAAAGAAAGAGACATAAAAATAGATTTGTGGTATCTGTGTTTCATCAGCATTAAAATTCCTAGTAGTTGCCCACCCAGACATATATACATAGACGCCTCATTGAGCGGGTTGGCCCGTTGCTGCGATACGTCGACGTCGCCGCCATGTTGGATGTGGCTTCTCTGCCCAGTGAACTAATACAAGTCAATGGAGTGAACTTTATAAAGCGCACTTCTACAGTGCTATAAGTTAATGGCACTCATTTACACATTCATACATGTACGGATATATTTGGGGAACAGATGGGAACCAAAAACAACGTATGTAACGTTCTCTGATGTTTATAAACGTCATCTACTCCTTATATGTTCAGTATACAGGTCGGAACCAAACAACAGGATGTATTTTTTATAATGTTTTTATGGGTGTTTAATGGCAATGTATACATTGGTACCTGTAGATTCATACAATACACTTTGTAGAAGTGCGCTTTATAAAGTTCAATCCGTTGACTTGTATTAGTTCACAGGGCAGAGCTGCCACATCCAATAGGGCGGCGACGTCGACGTATGGTCCAGGGCTCAATGAGGCGTCTATGTGTATATGTCTATGGTGGTTCATTTGTGGGGAAATAAAAACAACAACATAAAATGGCTGATTTCTACAGTATGCACCCAGCATAGCAGGAACGTTAGCGTTAGCAGTGTTTACTATAGCTAGTTAACATTAGCAACACGAACATTAGTGAGCTAGGCCTTGCAACATTAACGATAGCTAGTTAGCGATAGCAGTGTTGACGATAACAAGATAGAATTCACATCATTAATGTTAGCTGGTGTTAGCAATGTTAACATTAGCAAAATTAGGTAGTGCAACGAATTGGCAACCACTTTAAGGGGGCAGATGATCTGAACAACAATGTGTTGTGATGTGAATGCTATGGAATGTAAAGATGGAATGACACATTTACAGGCTGGACGTTATCAACAACACCTTTACTACCTGTGCTTACTAGCAAGCAAGAAGAAGGAAAAGCAAAAGCTAGCTGGCTTTGCACTTATCAGGTCTTCATCCGAGCTGATGAACAGAGAAGATTAGACTGAAGGAAGAATATGCAGAACATTCTCCTTCATGAATCCACAGAGAAAACTTAATAAACTTCAGAGAACAAAGATTCAGATTCGCATCGTTAAGACTGACAAACTGAAGTCGACTTCAAATAGAGAGATGTATCATCAGGCAGATTCCCTGATAGCTGAGCATGTTAACAATCTTGGTTTAAATCCCTTTGGGAAATAAATGTGGTACTTTTCACTGTCCAAAAAACATTTGTGACGTTAGAATTTAACCAATGAAGAATTTTAATCAGGTATTTGACGCCTGTATGAGATTCAAAGATAAGACACAAGATGAGTCACTCTCTTTGGCTCCATTGTTGCCTCCCATTATTATCAGATTACTCCCTTTGTAGTTGAAAATCCCCCAAAAAATGTATGATGTTGATTATTTTATGTGAGTTTCACTGATTTGGAACAAGCCTAATTGCTCAGGAAGTTAGGAGGATGGTTGGTATTACAAAGACTTTGTGTTCAATTCTCAACTGTGACTATAAATGTGTGTTGCGTCTTTTGTCTAATCAACAACACTCAAATTGTTGTTGTTCACATTTAATGTTCATTTCACTCGCTGAGACGTAGCAGCAGTTAAACCCAGAGTAGGAAACCTCTGCAGGATGTTTGATGATTCTCCCTGGCAGACTCGTTCGTCTGAGAATAAGCAGTAAACAAAAGAGCAAGATAGTGCTCTTCTCTGATAAGACTTTGATTCATCCTGTTCTCTTATCACCTGCTTTTCAGAATCACCTGCAGCCCTTACTTCCACCAACACACCGAACATTCCTCGCTGCCATTTATCTGAGGAGTTTACATACCGTGCCGACAGGAAGAGGCCGCCCTGCGTGTCACGAAAGATGATATCTGAGGATTTAACTGACAGGCTGTCATGTGAGGATAAAACATTTGAAATGGCTTCACACCTGCTGCATGGAGGACTTAAACATTAGAAAATAGCTTGAAAGCAGGAGAGGAGGGATGCTTAAAAAACAAAATCATGCATTATACAGAAGAGTATGGGAGGAGGAGGGGCAAAATAATGTGTTACCATTTCAAACCTATGATTTATAAACACTAAGAGAACATATTTATGTGGTAGAGAAATGTGAATATCTTCTCAGACGTGGGTCAGCTGTGGCTGTAAATAGCCAGTTTATTAATTTATTTTGGTTCATTTGACACAGAGACAAAAAAAACATCAGACTGAAGGAGGAATCTGCAGAAAATTCTCACTCATGAATCTGCAGAGAGAAGAACTTAATAAACTTCAGACTGAACAAAGATTCAGATTCAGATTGATTGATTGAAGCTGACTTCAACTTGTGAGAGGCAACTCAAAGCAAGAGTCAAGGTAGCCCAGAGTGATAAGAAGTGGTTTGGTATTATTGAACGTGTGGGTTCAGATTCCTTTTGGTAATACATGGATTACTTTTATCTGTCCTAAAAACATTTGGGACACTAGAGTCTGACTGATTAACATTTGTATTCAAATTATTTATGCTGATAGTAAGTGGTTTGACTAGTGGTTTGATTTCACTCTCTGTACAAATCTATTTCACAGCCATTACACTGTGCAATCAGTATAATGATAGATGTAGCAGTACCAGTACTAAAACCATATTGTAAGGTTACAAAAGTCCTGCACTGAAAATGTAACTTAAGTAAAAGTATGTTAGTATAACCAGGAAGACTTACTTTATGTATCAAAAGTAAAAGTACTCTGCATGAAAATGGAATACTAACGAGATGCATCTCGTTATAAAGAAAGTACTAATGTTGATAACATGATGATCACAAGTAATACCGACTGACCGACAGCTGAGATTAACAGTGGATTGAATGTAACTGTATGAACCTGCTCAGCAGAGACTCATCGCTTTAATTCAATCAGCTGCAGCTTCATATTTCTCTAGCACAGAAACCGTAACAGCAGCTCATTACACAAATTAATTCATGGGAAAGTTACAAATGGCCTTTATTTCTTATTTCTAAATGGACGTATCCACTATGGGATCACACAGTACTCCCAGAAATTAAAAACCTGACGGAGAAACTGAATTAAAACTAATTCTGCTCTTGAAGGAGAGTTTGGTCATTAAAAGACAATAGAACAGCCCCAATCTTCTGAATGAGACCCTCAGGTATAACAGCTGGCGGTGACTCTTATGCAGAGGTGGGAAGTACAAATACTTCATTAATGTACTTTGTACTTTACTTGAGTATTTTCTTTTTTCTGGTGACTCTTGACTGTTCCTCCCTGCCTTTGAACACGAATATCTGTACTTTTTACTTCTTACATTTTCAAAACAGGCTTGTTACTTTAGATGGAATGCATTTGAGGGGAATCAATTCTCAACAATTAACTGTCTTTGTGGTGCGTTTAGGAACAGCTGGGACAAGTCCTACCGAATCTACCTTTAGGTTTAATATTCTTACATACATTGTATACATTAATTATATACATTTGACATGAGCTTCAGTTAGCTTTGCACAGAAGTGGACAGTAGAAATGTCCTTTTTACATTGATCATTTGAATACATGTCAGAGCCTTTTGCTTGAGTAAAGAAGCTGAGTCAGTACGTCTACTTTTACCAGAGTCTTTTTTTAAGACAAGCATCTGTATTTCTACTGGAGTAAAGAATGTGTGGACTTTTGACACCACTGCTCTTATGTTTTGTGGGGTACCACAAGGCTTGATTCTTGACCCATTTTTTTTGTCTGTATACTTATTCATCACATTATCTGTAAATATTGTGTGCCACAAAGTCAGGCCACTAAACACAATCTAAGTTTTCGAGAGTAAAATAGAAATTTCGTTGTCATGTCAATTACCACCATTTAAAAATGACATATAATGTTTAATGCAAAAAAATTTGATATTCATATTAAATGACAGCTCACAACAAGACTGTGTTACCCGTCTTTTGGTTTACACTTATTATTTTTGGTTTTGTTATAATTTGTTGTTGAGCTTCTGATTTTTTTTGTTTGTTTTGGTTACTATGTTAAATAGATGATAACGGTATTTAATTATACTCAAAGTCTAGTTCTCCCTCCTCTTCTCTAAAGTGAACCTGCGAAACTTCACACAGGGAACAAGAATCCATTGATATTGTGATATTGATTTAGTTATTAATTTTTTTGACATTTTCAGTGCGCTTGAGATCACAAGATCCCTTAAAACTTAAACTGGACGACTGGCAACCACCTACCTCCTACCTCCAGTAGAAAAACAAGCTTTATTTGATGTCGTGTTCACACTCTGAAGCACGAACAGAACCAGATCAGACTCTTTATGATCTCCATCAGAGAAAAACAAAGCCACTGACCTGCTCTCGCTGACTAATTCCTGCATGGCAGTACTCACTTCACTACCGAGAAGTCAACTCGGTAGTTGAAGAGTTGAACCCCTGCCTCTTCACTGTATTATCTATATGTCTATATATAGCTTCTTCACATATAACACATTAATCAACATTAACACTAATTTTCATTTGCAGTTTGAAAGAGGCTCTGGGTGTCACTTGAATCCGTAAGTATGTATATCAGCAGCATTCATTATGTCACAGTAAGTCCTCTTGTTCTCCGTCTTCTCTGGAGTCAGATTAGTTTCATCTCTGTGCATCCAGTGCAGTGATACGTCCGGGACAAATTTAGCCTAGCTTAGCACAAAGACTGGAAGCAGGGGGTAACTGCTAGCCTTGCTCATTGAAAGAGAGAAAATACACCTTCAAACAACTATGAAGATTGTTGCAATCCCTCCTGTAGTCAGCTCTTTCAAAGTTTTATGTTAATTGTATAAACTAGTAACTAGTTACTACATGTATATGTAAATAATACTTGAGTAAATGCAATCAGTTACTTTCAGCCACCTGCTCCTCTTCCATACAGAGTGAAACATGTCCAACACAGCAGGAAGGTCTTATTCTCTTTCTGTATAGACGGTGATGTTCCTGCTGAGACCACAGTCAGTCTGTGAACCCAGACGGTGAAACAGAACTAAACAATTTTATTTCCTGGTATTTAATGACATGAAATGCCTCGTGGAGCTCAGTTGTGTGTGGATCTGATTTACAGAGCTGTGTGTCTGTCTGAAGGGAAGTGGATTGTGAATATTAAAGAAAAAGTTTCCGGCAAACTTCCACCCTAAACTCAAACTGTTCAGATTCCTGCTGTAATAAGATATCAGGATAAATGTCAGCGTGGATTAACTTGAAACAGAAGGCAAAGTTGATAGTTTATCTTTGTTCTCAGCTCTGTCGAGGTGTTTAATCTCAGGAAGCCTCAGAGCAGAGTGCCTTCGAGCAAAGTACTGACCCCGAAAACTGCTCTGCTCCAGCAGTAGGTGGAGCTGTACTGGTCATCTTCACTGTGGGCTTAATCTAACAGATTAATAATGAAAATGATGGTTTGTAATAGACCTTCAGGTGACGATGCAGCCATTAGATTTACTCTCGTACGTCAACGTTTCATTGAAATGTTGACATGGAATCTCAGAGGGTCTGTAAAGAACTGGTTCATTCTGCCTCTCAGGGGCGTCACAAGTAAAATCCTGCTTCATGTCCCCTTTTATTCTCTGAGTTCTGTTTCTGTTTCAAAATTATTATTATTTTTTTTGGATTTCAATTCACGCTTTTAATCACAAAGTTTATATATATATTATTGGGCAAATCAAGTGAAGATGAACCTTTTCTCAAGAAAAATCCAATTATGTCTAATCAAGAAATAGTTAGACGTGCTGTAAAGGAAGGCAGAGAAGTAGAGAAGTGAAATAATTGTTAAGAAAAGAGAAGGATGATAAGGAACAAAAAGGCTTTCTGACTGAATCAGATTACAGACGAAATATTAAAAGAGTGAAAAATGTTTTGTTTCAAAAATAGAGTGAAGTGACTGTAATGAGTAGATATGAGGATCAGTGCACATCTGCTGCAGACGACTTAAATAGCTCCGGTCTTTAATAAATCTACCATTACATAAAACTGCTGTACATGAAGGAGGCTCTGGATCCAGAAGCACGCAGGTCTATTAAGAGACATAATATCTTTTTTAATTTTTTTAATTTCTTTCTTTAAAGAAAGTGATATATTTCTCAATATCAATCGATACAATTTAATGTTTTTTTAATTTAATGTTTTAATTTAATGTTTTTTTAATTTAAATGCTGTATCATTTCTTATAATTCTCAGTAAGAAGAAATGATTGGGCCTCATTCATGAACCGTTCTTACGAACAGATTTGTTCTTAAGTCCCACTTACGAGGATTTTATGAAAGATTGTGGAATTCATGAATTTTTTCTTATCCAGGATCCAGGATCTTAAGGAACCTCTTAAGAACAACTTAAGAAAGAATCTAAGAAGATTCTTAAAGAGATATTGGTGAATGAGGCCCATTGTTAGTAAATGATTATCATGTGAACGTTCAGCTTTAATCGTCATGAAGATCAACTTATTCATGTCTATCGACTATTGTTGGTCCAGTTTAGAACATCTGGAGCAGTGGATCAGTACGCTGTGATATGTTTGAAAGTCTGCACCAAGTGGAGGGTTAAGTGTTACTATGTGTGTCAAAAAGTCCTGCAGGAATTTAGCGGGTCGACTAATCTTTTATCAATGACTTAATATAAATATATTTATTTATATATATGTATACAGTATATATTTATTTTCAGACCACTAAAGAATTGTACACGATTTCTAAGAAGTGCACCACTGTGTTTTCAATCAACCTTTAAAATAAACATAATCAGCCTATTAGCTGACCACATTCATTGCTCTTGAGTGTGAAATAAACACTGTATACATGATGGAAACCTGCTGTGTGTCTTTACTGGGCTACTCTTTGAGATAAGTCATGGTTTTTTCTTTCACAATAACTAAAACATTTATGACCATGATAGAGGTGAGTACTGACTACAGCGTTTAGCCCCTCATCCCTTGACTCTGTAAAAAATAAACTTCAGGGTGATTTCATCTTGGCACAGTATCATTCTATGGCTTTATAACTAGTGTAGAAATGGCTTCAACCACATGCTGGGACGGCTGTTACTGTGTGCACTTCCTGTTTAAAATTTCTTATAGAACTGAATTGTATCTGAATTATTTTAACTCATGACGAGTGTTTTCACTTAAACTATTTGATCTCATTTTGGATGTTTTTTCAGATTGTTTGCAATCGTTTTCAATGTAAAACACTTTAATTTAATTTTGTTTTCAAAGGTGGAAGATAAAGTTAGCCTAACATTATAATTACTGCTTCCTGCCAGCTCTCCTACAACAAAGGGACACATGAGGGATTAACTCCATGAAAGGAGTTTTATTTAGCAAAGAAATTCTGTCAAACCTGCTGAGAATAACGTACACAAAGTCAACACAGAAGATATCAAATAAAGCATACAGAAAAAAAACCTCAAGGAAGAAGAGGTGGTACCAGTGGAACGGACAGACTACACTAGCAAGGTGGGGCGGGTTATATGCAGCACGCTAAGCCTGAGCAGAGGCTGATTGAAGAAGATATCAAAAGTAGAAAACCTCCTTCTGAATCAGACCGTTGTAACTACATCAATAACTACAAATACAGTCGACCAAACAACAGTAATTCCTCCGACGAGCACTTTCCAGCTCAACATCACGGCTTGACAAAAGAGACACGTTCCTTTTGATTTGACAGGGTGGGAGCAATTTCTGTTGAATAAAGCACAAAGACAAATCTTGTCTTTCTTGTAGGTTTAATCCAGCATCTGCAGATGAACTCAGTTCAATGAAAGAGCTGAACTAATGAGCACAGAACAGAGGAGATGTCAGTGGTTTATACACACTTTCTACTGCAAGGTCAGAGAGATGCCGAGTTACACATTATCTTTAGCTGGTGAAAAAAAAAAAAGAAATAATAGATTGGATGGAACACTTGGAACTGTAGTTTCTTTCTGCGCTCACACTTAAACTTCTTATAGCACACGTGTAGTGGATGCAGATTTGTTCTCAAATATGGAATATGTACTAAAGACAGATTTTTCTTGTAAGTCGGTTTTTACTGAGAAATCTGAGTGTTTTGTTAACTCGGTGTCTGAACAGCTGTTTTAACAGAGCTCTGTTGCTTCCTGCAGCGACGTTAAAGGTCTTTTACTTTCACATCTGACTGCTCCACTCTCTCTGGAGTCATTGAGTTAAATATCCAAATTTGTTTAAACATGAGACATGACTCAGGCAATTGACTCGAGGCCATTCAGTTTTTATAGACCAGTTTCTTCCGATTACATCACCGACTGAGAGCTGAGCGTGGTCAATGACATGAAGCTGATGACTGTCGGACGATCTGCACAAAGAGGAGACGACTGTAAGAACGGTCATAAAGAAAATGCTCGCAGGGTCGTCTGTTCACTTCAGTTAAGTTTTACCCGCTGATTAAATTGATTTATCTTTTAACAACAAAAGACTAAGAGTCTGCAGCCATGCCATCAGCTCTGTGAGGCTGTACTTCATCAGCATGCTAACATGCTGGCAATGAAAAAGTAAAGAAAGCAGTAAGAAAGCAAAGTATGATTTTTGGGGAGATGCTGAGAATCGACCTTTTCACTCGTTTATGTGTGAGGATGTGTAGCATCATGTTGTTCTGCTAAATGACAGGTATGTCATTTGTTGTGTTCTGACCAGGACTATGACTTCGCTTCACTTTAGCCAAAAGACATGGCAGACGGAGACGGGAGAGAAGGGACAAGGCGTTGGACATCAGCAGCTGATGAGAATGGCATGTAGAGCCAGAACTCTTTCACCAACAATACTGTGTTGGTGAGTGTTATTCAGTTCATAAGTTTATCTTAGTTTGGTAGAAGAGAGAAACTTGAATTCAGAAGGTGTACGGTTGTATTTTTCTGTTTAGTAAGGCAAAAAAGAAGTGAGGCTTTTTTGATATCTTGTGAATTTATTTTGTGTGTGTGTGTGTGTGTGTGTGTGTGTGTGTGAGAGAGAGAGAGAGAGAGAGAGAGAGAGAGAGAGAGAGAGAGTGTGTGGGGGGGATTTAATCCATTCTTTATCCTTTGAGATGAGATGAAGTGTCTTGCTGCTACACTGACCTCTGGATTCAGAAAAACTCAGTGCCATGTCCACTGCAGAGAGAAAGCCACGAAATCTTCAAAATAATAAAAGAGAAATTTTGAAATTCAGATGAGCCACATGAGAAGATAGTTCTCAGTTAGTGAATGTGTCTACAAATCTACAGTATATCTGTGACTTCCTGTATTTTGACACGACAACACTAAACCTAAACTGGCAAGTAGCAACAGTCTGATGGTCTGACTGCAGCCACACTGACGCTAATGTTAACCAGCAGGAACTCCATAAATCCATCACTGATACTGACTGATCGGTCTGCCTTGTCGCCTCCTGGAGCTCTAAACAGCAGCTTCCAGCAGTCAGATAACAACCGTCATCGTCTCAGCAGCAGCAGAAATAGCAGAGCCATTATCCTGCTGTGTGTTATCAGGATGAGGAGGCAGGATATCAGCTCCTAATCTCCCCCCGCCGCTGTCCCTCACACTGCTGCTGCCACCACAGCCGCAGCACCAGCAGCAAGCCAGGGAAAATGGATTCTTCATGCTCACCATCAAAAAATTCCTCCTCCTCCTCCGTCCTCCTCCCGGGCCAAGGGTTTGGTGAGAAATGAAACCTGGCAGAAGAGAAAGAAGGAGCGGAGCTCTCTAACCACAAACAAAACAATCAGTCTGACTTTTAATTAAAGTTAAGAGAAACAAACTTGTTTCAAGAAGGCCAGGGAGAGCAGGAAATGATGTACAGGACTGTCAAACAAACCACACACACACACACACACACACACACACACACACACACACACACACACACACACACACACACACACACTCACAGAGGTGTAGAGGTGAGTTTAATATAACTGCTATCTTCATCTACAGAAGCCAATTTCTTACTCTAGCAATGACTTCAAAATCACGATTGTGTAAAGAGTTTTATGTGAGATACAAGTCCAAATTTACAAAATAAAAAATGTGTCTTCTTAAGTCAGATTTATGAGATAAACAGTGAGAATAATTCGTTTTGTAAAACCAGAGAGAAACTATATCAATTTAGCTATTTATTTCCATAAAGCTATTACAAGGAGTTTTTAACTGATTATTAAACAGTCTCAGTTTAATACTGAGCCTCTACATGACCTACATGATCAAACGAGCCCCTCAGCAGGAAGATTTACTATTTCTCTTTAGATTTTCTTAATGCCAGCCACCGGGTCTGCATGCAGACTGGAAGACCTTGTGTTTACATTTTCTCCGGGGAAAGTTACAGTGAGTAGTGTGTTAACCAGTTTAAAAGAAGCCGGAGGAGTTTTCTCTTGAGATAATTCTATTTTTTACATTATATTTTGTGGTTTTGATAGTGGAAACACTACCACTTTTGTCCATAGGGGCCTCCAGAATCAACAAAATATCAAAGTTCCTTGTTGAAGCTTATCAAGGACTGCTGATAAAAACTGTATTTTCTATCAGGTCTCTCATGCAGATCAGGATTGAAAGTGGACTTGGCTAACATCAGCGTGAGTTTCCTCACTCTCAGAGTTGAGTTAACTGAACTGAACTACTGGACATGAACTGAAACTCAAAGAAATATGCTGCTTCAGTGTGACATTTTACATTTACCACCATTCAATATTGCACCACATTGTAAACAAAATTGCGAAATGCACTTTAAAAAAGTGGGGCTATTTATAGTTTAATATAAATGTGTAGGTCATCTTGAGATGTTATATCCTGGCAAAAAAAATGGGCTTCCATGGATACCAAGTATGAATGAAAGAATCATCGGCCCGTGAAACGTTTTGTTATCCTTTAGGTACGAACACATGCAACGGAGACTCTGTGAAGCAGAAGCAAGGAATCCTCCTGAGAGATTTGTAAAAATGTCAAAGAGGTGGAGACACAGGAGGTGAAGATAACATATAATGACACAGATGGCAGCAGGTTTCTGACCTTTGAACGCCTCACAGAATTCAACAGTGAAGACATATGAAAGTGTAAGAAGGATGACGTCTCCCCTGATACTCGCACTGACGGTTTTTAAAGACAGGGAGCCTGTGGAGAGCCGGGGCTGTTTCTGTCCCAGTTAGTCGAAAACACCTGCTGGAATCAGACATTGTTCCTCTAACAATGTAAAGGTTAAATCCAATGTCATCAATATATATCTATATATATTTCAAAATAAAATGTATTAAATATATTTTTCCAGCTCGTTGTTTAGCTGTTTTTTATTTTCACTGGCTTGATTCTCAGCCGCAGCAGGCAGCTTTTCTCAGAGAAAACAAGCTTTCATCTTCCAAGCAGCTGGAGACTGGCTACCTGCAGCTCCAGCTCGAGATGGGAGACGTGACCAAGGCTTTCCACGCAGTACAGTTCCTGGAGTGGCCTTACGTCTACTGCCAAGCAACATCCATAAAACAGGTTTGTTCAGAAAACCACATTAAGCTCTACCTCTGTCTTCTTATATCAGTGACGCAATTAATGGTACCGCTATCCAGAACCTGACAACATGGAAGACACATCAGGTTGACTGACCCATTTAACAGTCACAAATGCTGCATTCAAGTGCTCCTCGAATGGTCCTTGGGAAGCCCATATTCTGACTTTGATGTGTTCATCTACGTCATGTTGGAATGTGTGACCAACATGGACGCCATATAGTCGTTTCGCATTTTATCACTCTGCGCATTTTAGCCACACACTGATGGCTGCTTCTGGTATAAGAGTGACAAGGAAGAGCAAAGGAAATGAAACAATGACAGCACAATACATGACTTGGGTTAAAGTTTGTTACCATCAACCCAGTGTTTACTTTCATCTGGCATGCTTCAGTATCATATGACGTCAAAACATGCACATTTCACAAACGTTTTTTAATTAAGTCCAATAGCACATCATGGCACAGGTATTTTTAAAGCTAACAAGGCCACCAAATGGCCAACCGCAGGTTGGGCCACACCAGTGGGTATTTTTAAGAACACTTGCAGACATTTCCAGCGGTTTTTGTGGAGACAAAACCCAGTTTTCTTTCACAGGAAGACAGACCATCTCCATCCCTGATAATGGCAACCAAAAGGAGGTACTTAAAGCCAAACCACATTGTTCTCCTAACCCTAACCACATGGTTTTTGTGCCTGAACATGAGCAGAGCATTAGCTGTTGTAGTTGTGATGAGAAAGAAATTGAAAATTCTGCCTAAACAAACGTGAACTTGCAACATAAAGAAAGCTCAGAACATCTAGAACTATGTTAGAACTATCGGTGAGGACGGCTGAGTGTTGCGACGCCTCATGATGCCTGTGTCTCCAACTGACCAGCACAGTTGGATCAAAACACACACACACACACACACACACACACACACACACACACACACACACACACACACACACACACACACATACATACACACAAACATACCACCAGGTGATGGTAGTCTGCATTCATTTTTAATAGGGGAAGCTGGAAGACTCAGGACTGCAGATAAACAAACCAAATCGCCAGAATAAATGTTAGCCAAGTACGTTTACGAGATGGT
Source organism: Sparus aurata (assembly GCF_900880675.1). Taxonomy (NCBI): domain Eukaryota; kingdom Metazoa; phylum Chordata; class Actinopteri; order Spariformes; family Sparidae; genus Sparus; species Sparus aurata. The sequence continues at coordinate 23,578,105 of NC_044194.1, read as the reverse complement.
CCAACTTCCTGTAGAAGTAGCTGGTTTCGGTCACCACAAGAACACCAGGAAAAGTTGCTGACATTCCAGGTGTTACTCAAACTCCAGTCCTCCATTTGACAGTCTTGTTGGCTTGTAATGAACCCGCCATCTTCCCCTCCACCATCAGCTATGAGAGTTGGCAAGTAGGTTTATGTGAACATGATATGCCACCTTTGGTACAAATGTCAACCTTTGACGTATTTGTGGTTTGCAGAAATGGTAACTGCCAACATTGTATCGGGGCGACTGGGCTACAAAAATGTGACAGAAACTGCACTAAATGGATGAAATTATGTCTGTTGCATTAATGTAAATATTGTAGTAAAAGTAGGTAGAAACACAAACAACTAGAAAGAAGCTCCAGGTTCAGTCACAAGAGATGCACCAATGACTCTAAACTATACAGAAGCCTCCTGTGATAAACTCTGCTGCAGTAATTTCATTCTTCGTGTTGTTCCTCTGACTGCACTGCTGTTCAATCAACCTACTGTCACTCACAATCTTTTCTGTCTGCATTTATGAATCATTTGTAACCCGACTGTCAACAGCTGATGTATGAATAAAGATTAAATCACAGCGGTTGAGTCTTACAGCAATGATTCTGATTCTGTTTACCAAATGAACGAGGGAACCATTAACATAATGCTGCCAAACACATTCAGACAACAGTTTATTTATGAAGCTGGACGCCGCTCTGAATGATTTATAATGTTCTGAATTTCATCCTCGGTTAATAAATGTTGATCAGCCACAGAGCTCAGATCGGAGCTGCAGGTTCTCAAAGGTTATTTATCACACTTATTAGTGATTGAAGCCATGGAGGATTAAATGTGGAGCACTTTAACAGTGATAATGTTATTGTCAGATCACAATATGCCGTAATTAACTTGTCATTATCTTTAAGAGCCTGTGATGAAGGTGATATGACACCATGTCTCACAACTCCACATAAAGACTGCATTTCTCATCAGCCCGACGGCTCTTTATAGACAGCGCCAACAAGTTCTTGTATTCCAGCTGATAATACTTGTGTAGTCTTATAAAGCAGGGACAGACAACTTTACAACATCCCCCAGTCACAAAGACAGCATTAGAAACATGGCTACCACTAGTACAGTGGCAGCTAGCCAAAGCAAAAAAAAGACCTTAGAATCAAGATTTTGCTAATAAACCCGGACCTCAGTGATATGACCAAAAGTTAGAGTGGTCAGTCACCACTATCACAGTAGTTTTAGACAGCTGGGAGGCAGGTGTTGAACCAGAGCCAGAGCTGGTGAGCAGGCAAAGGAAGAGGAAATCTCAGACTGGCTTGTAATGTTTGGCAACAGCTCTTTCTGAATAATAGGCTGCAGACGGACTCTGAGTTCTCTCTCTGTTGAAGAGGGAGTATTGGTTGACTTGCCAAATTATATGTCCTGCGTAACCTAAGTTTTTGATCATAAGCCAAGTCAGCCCATTTCGTCAGAGTTTTAGCTAGCGGCATGATACAGCCAGGTGTTACTGTCTCCGATTCATGTTACGTTAGCTGTGTGTGCTGTTACTGTTCATCAGTTACGTTCAACGCTTGGGCAAACGTACGCTCTTGCAGTTGTGTTTTCTGACTAGCGGTTGTGCTTTTTAACTTGAGGTTTTTATTCGGATTTGCTCTTGTGATTTGAGATCGCATGAAATACCAATTGATCTAAATGAGACAAAATCTCCCATTGTGAGACCTGTCTACAGCTAAAAACATTTCAATCCATCAGTGTTTCTGAAAACCTATCAGCGCAAAATTATTTTAGTTTCCTTCATTCACATCACCTGTGTGTGTGTGTGTGTGTGTGTGTGTGTGTGTGTGTGCACCCGAGGCCTCCGACTGTTTCAAGCTTTGATGATTTTATTTGATAATATTTTTAGACAAGGAGAGACAACGAAGATAAATAGTTCAAAGGTGAGAGAGAGAGAGTTATCCTCCTTCCAGTTTATTGACCTCAGTGTGGTGAACTGATCACTAATTCATCAATACCACACACCTACTCTTCTTCCTCCTCCTCCTCTGTCTTCTTCTTCTCCTTCTTCTTTTTCTCAAAATGCCTCTATGCTCGTCTTCGCTCTGTTGATATAAGCTAAGCAGCCTGATGCAAAGACGATTGGTCGTGTTTGTCTAACCCATGTGCGTTGTATCAGTTGATATTTTATTTATCCTTTTTTAAGTAAAATCAAATAATATTTTCAAAGGGGACAAGAGGGAGTTGAAGGTGAGGGTGGGGCAAAGAGAGGAAGTGAGGAGAGGTTGTGCATTCATGTGGAGCTGGAATAATCAAAAAATGAGTTCCTGACCTGAACAACAACTCAGTCAGGAACATTTTTTCTTTTGCCAACTTTGATGTCATATCAGCAGAAATGAGGAGGATAAAAGTAAGTTATATTGATGGTTAGAAACTTTTAATTAGTTACGCGATGGAAGTCAAGAAACTGGAGACGATCAGAAAACAAGAAGGCTTCTTGAAATATCATTAACTATTCTTATAAAGAAAAGGAAAGAAAAGAAAAATAATAATACTGTCTCTAACATAAGCCTGCATCTATTTGAAAAGAGAAATTTTTTAAAACCACAAGCTGTCAGTATTCTTTTCTGCCCTCTCCATATCACACCAGTGAGGCGGAAGTACCACAAGGTGCTGCCCACTTCCTTTTGGTGCCCAAAACCAAATGGGCTGCGCTGCACCCTGGAGGAACGTGCCACAAGTGAATCACTTCAGTTCAAGCAGCGCTTCATTTAACTAATTAGAGTTTCTACTGGCTGCCAACTGCTCAGAGGCAAGAAGAGTCTGCTGCATAAAAGTCGTATTGTTATTTTAAGACTTCGGTTTATAAAAGAAACAAGATAAAATGTGTTATTGCGTGAGCTTTGGAGCTTTCAGTAGGTGAATTTTGTTACTGTTAGACAGAGACTAGCTGTTTGCCCCAGCTGTCAATCTTCAATCATCAGCCGGCTGTTGGTGGAGGCTTATTGTACTGATATAACTGTGGTATCAATCTTCTCATTTAACTGTATTTCTTTAATAACCAAACTATTCCTTTAAAAACATTTGTGGTTAGGGAGAGGATGATAGTTTCAGTTTTAAAGTTACCATCAGATGTTTTGTGAGACCGCAGCTTTGAACTGAACATGTTATCAGGATCAGTGTGAGCAGCAGTAACAAAGACTGTACAATCAGCAGAGCTTCAAACATGCACGCACACACACACACACACACAGACACAGACACAGCGAGAGAGTTCAGCTCCTATATTTTTGATGAGTGTTTAATTTTTAACGCTGTGAGTTCTGAGGAAACAGGATCATTCGCTTCCCTGAACAAACTCTTCAGTTATTTCTAGGAAACACTAATAATGAAATCCTCCTCAGGTTGGGTCAGAGGAGGGACGCTCAACAGTGCCTCGCTGGATTAAAGAGACAGATCACCCTTAAAGACCTAAATAAGGTTTCTAAACCAGGAGGCCAGTATGTCTACTCAGTTTGTCACCAGTAGGTTAAGGTCATAATAAGGTAATACATCTAGGTTAACTGTGAAAGGAGGTTTTGACGTCTCATACTGACATTTGTTGCTAGACAGTGACCTTGAGCTTGTAGCCATAGTAATTAATACTGCATTATTATAAAGGAGGAAGTCAAGTGAAGTAGTTGTATGCCTCACACGAGGCATACTCTGACACCTCTCCATGCATTAATGCATGTGTAGGTCCCTCTTGGGCATGTGAGTGTAAAATAAACAACAACGAAATGAAAAAATAATGAATTTCTTTGAAAGGGATTAATGAAGTACATCTTCTCCTTCTTGTATACTTTGCATTTAAGAAGAAAGGTGAAATAATTTATGTAACTTAAGTATGTGACATCATTTTTTTGTCTTTACATATTTTTACTTATTTATGTAACCTTAATTAATAAACCAATGACAATTGAAGTGTGGGGCCACTTACCAGTTCACAGTTCGCCACTGGCTGTCCTTGTCCATTCTGTAAACAAAAGTAAACACTGAGTTCTTTAAATTTACTTACATAGTTAGCTTGTATATATAAACTTAATTCATGAATGTGGGGAACATCTGTAGCTCAGTTGGTAGAGAGTTTGCCTTGTGTGCAGAGGTTGTGTCCTTGCTGCAGCGGTTTTGAATCCAACCTGGGAAAAAATATCATCATACAAATGCTTTCTGACTGCAGTAAAAAAAAAAGATGAAATTTGCTGAAAACACCCCTGCAAAAGTGTTTTCAGTTTCTTTTTTTGTATCCGATGACCTGAGCCTTTAAACTGCGGTCCAGCTCGCTGAGTGCGGACGCAACTTGTCCTGTAAGTGAGTAGCCGAGTGTGTTCGGAGCTGAGTGAGAAGTCATTTCTGTGAATAATGACTCGCTGAAGGCGCTCGTGGCCTTCGCCTTATTAGAGCGCTGATGATGACACCTCCAGCAGAGAGAACAGAGAGGAGCTGCGGGGGGGCTGAGGAAGACCAGGATCCAATTACCACCAGTGCTGAACGCTCTCTGTGGGCAACCGACGGCCTTCTCTCCAGGCGGCGGTAGTAGCGGAAGGTTTTTGTCCTCAAGGTCAGGTGATGGTAAAGAGCTCTGAGACAGTTTTTCAGGTCAGAGATGGAAAAAAAAATCTATGTGTTTCATCTCTGTTGGAGGTCAGAACTGACATCCTGGTACTGGATACATACATGTAATCCTTTTAAAAGCACTCCAGCTGCTTGGACCTTTGACTTTGTCTGTCTGTGAGAGATAGACTACAAGAAGAAGAGAGAGAGACCACAACCAGAGGTTATCCTGGAGAAATATGACATATTACACCTCTGTTATTACTCCATCAGCCTTCAATTAAAGCAGTACACTCTTCTAAAGCCACACTTTTTCATACATACCCTGAATGAATTGCAAATATCTAACCCTACGCCAAACTTGCGTTGCGAGTTCCCACTTTTGATCTCAGAGTTAATTTGTTTTGCTCCTCTTCAGCCTCATCAGTGACGTCCCCCGGTGTCAGAAACACAGATTACTTTCGAGCCTAACTGCAGCCGGTTTCTGTGTGCGATCCTCTGAGCAGCTGATATGAATCTGATGATTCAGTGTCCTCAGAAAACCAAACACATGTTTTATTCATTTTATTCATGAGTCCATTAGTTTCTCCCTCTGAAGAAGCAGATTTCTTCAGTAAAGGGACAAAACACAGCTCACTAACAGAGAAAAACAGACAGAAAGTCCAATTCTGCCTCCTTCAAACAGCTCAAGTCAGAGTCTTCCTCTATTCCATCTGTTGAAGGACGGCGACAGCTTTTATCGTTAATAAAACTGCAGAGAGATGAAGTCACTGGGTTGAAACGATGTTTGACCCGACGGAAGATTAAAAATATGTTAATCTAAAATGGATTTTATTTGGTTTAATTGACTGTTATATCCTTCTTGACTAAATGATGATTAAACCCCCCTTTTCATTATTACGTTCAAATTCAAAAAGCCCTTATAGTGTGGGGTTTGTTTTTGTCCTGTATGTTTTACTTTCTCCAATCTGCTCTGAATTACACTGGTGATTAGCGCTGTGCTCACATCACATTGCTCAGACTGTAATTATGAGCTGCCTACTATGAAAACCAGTTCATGGCAAACAGAGAAAATAACACTTTTTTTCTTGTTTTCAATGTGAAATGGATAATCTAATGAACAATTAGAGCAAAGAAAAACAAAAAGTCTTATTTTTGTTTTTATGTCATCAAAATAGCCTATTTTGTCATATATTTTCGTCAAATCATTGAGCCTTAGTTTTGCTTTCGAGGTGATGTAGATTAATTCTTTTGTCCTGTTCAGGCTGAATTTTTAAAAGTCAAAGCTTAATATCAACATGACATGACTGTGACATCTTAATGAAAAGTAAGCCTAGCCTCATGGTGATTTATCAGGCTTGTTTATCGTTTGTGGTCGAAGAACTGAGTCAAATTTTCAACTGCACTATTATTATCTTAGTCATTCATAGTCATTATTTTATAAAAACCTGTTTTGTTAATATGTGTAGACTGTCATTTTGATCATTTTAATCTCAGTAGCCTATTTGTCTCATTTTCCTCAAACTGTTCAGCCCCAGCTCTGTTGTTGGGGTCTTTAGGTTAATTCTTGTGTCCTGTCAAGCTTCGCAGTTGGAAGGAAAACTTGATATTCCATGATAAATGTTGAAAAAAAAATAGCAATAACTCTGTGATCGTGAATGCTTTCTCATGCTCTAATCTGTAAAAGCGACTCTTGATTTCACAGCAGACACATTATCCCTCTACACCAGAGATCCTGAGATGACCGCTGTGTGACTGACAGCTCATTTGAGCAAATATGACCTTCTACGCCTGCCCTGGAGCCTACAGCAGCAAATGAGCGATCGTGTAGACAAGTGACCCAATCTCTCCTCCTTCCCATCTCTCCTGAGCCACTTACTTCATGCATCATGTAGCCAATGAGATTTCAAATCCTGCAATAAATGGTTTACATCAGTTCTTAAAGCTATGAACTTGGAAATTATGCAAGGTTATGTAGTTTTATGCATGTTGCTATTTGAATATGCAGTTTTTCCACCATAGCACTTGTTTTTGACTATTTAAATGCACAAAGTTTATGTAAATCAGGAAATTAAGAACTGTATTGAGTTTTTGCCCCTGGTACTCTCAAGCAGTGGTATTCTAAGGTCACAAGATGGCCTTTTTCTTTTCTCAGGCGCCTGAATATTTTCTGTTACTTAAGACCGTGTAAAATTATATGATGTGAACCTATTGTGATTCCTGGCTAATAGGGGCAACTTATTTTTGCATTTAAAACTTTAAAAAAATAAATAATTCAGTGTGTTCAAACTCCTATAGATTAATGCCAGAAGCACTTACAGAGCTCTGACTCTTACGGAGGACAAAAAAAAAAAAATCATCTTACAACCTTTCAAAAGAGCCCCAAACCATGCTGTAATGGTTCAATACCAGCTCTGGGGTAGACTAGGATAGGCGTTTAGGATAATTTTGTATACATTTCCAAGAATTGTGACAGGTTGACATCCTCACACTATGTTTATTTTATGTCCTCAGCGTATCAACCGATTCTGGGTCTGATGTTGTGAACCAGCATCTGTCAGCTTCCCATCGCCTCGTTCAAACAGCATCGGGCAGACTGTCGTTGAATCGCTGCAGTTAGAAACAAGCTGCTCTCTTCTGTGCTCACTCAAGTCTTGCTTCCACACACGAATGCAGCTCAGCTTGAATATGAAGTAGAGCAGAAGACTCATTGATGTCTTAAAGAGCAGTTTTCTTCTGAGGGGAAGAAGCAGCGGTTTAAGAGGGATGCTCAGTGGGAGGCAGATGACTCTCTGGAGACAGAAAATACCTTCACTTCAGAAACAAAGAGAGGAACTCAGCATGTTAAACTCTGGTGTTTAACGCAACGCTGTGAAGTTTGAGCTCATCTGAACCGTCTGAAAAGGCTTCACTGGATGTTTGTGTGAAAAATCCAGTGCTGGATTTGTCTGATGTTCTTTCTCTTGTGCCCTGGTGTTGTCCAATATTCTCTGGCAATTAAGTCCTGGTTTTATGATACTCTTTGGTGCTCCAACCCAGGATTTGTTTAATGTTCTTTGTTTTGTGGACCAGATGTTGTCTGATATCTTCTGGTGTAGCCCTGAATGTTTCCATTATTCTGTAGAGTTTTTCCCCCTGGTTTTGTCCAATATATGACTGTGTGCTGGCCCTGGTTTTGCCTCCAATGTTCTCTGGTGTTTTAGGACCTGATTCCTCTCATAATCACTTGATCTGTTAGCCCTGGTTTCGTCTGATATTCTCTCTTGTTTTATCCTTGGTTTTGTTCAGTATTCTATGATGTTTTAACCCTGGTTTTATCTGATACTCTCTTGTGATAAACCTCTGATTTTGTTTGTTATTTTCCGGTGTTTTAGCTGTGGTTTGTCCTGGTTTTGTCTGATATCGTCTGTCATTAAGTCCTGGTTTTGTCTGATATCGTCTGTCATTAAGTCCTGGTTTTGTCTGACACTCTCTGGTGTTTTAGCCTCTGTATTCTCTGTTTATTGTCCGACAGCCTCTTGTGTTTCAGCCCTGATAGTGTTCGATATCCTCAGTCTTTTATCCCCAGTTGTGTCCAGTGTTCTTTTCTCTTTTGTCCCCAACACACACAAAAACACACTGACTCTCCTTCATCTGTCCACCGATCAATATCTCTCTCATGCTCTTCTCTGTGACCCCTCTTCATTTGCAGCACTTGACCTTCGACCTCTGCATGGATCCAGACCCCCTCAGTTAATTGTATCCACACCGAGAGCCTGTGTTGTTCACTGGCACCACCAAACATTACAGGCTCAATTCAGACACTCAAGGGTCAGAGGTTAATGGGACCAGGAACTGATCAGTAGTATCAGTTTGTCAGATTAATGTGGGGATATTGATTACCGTCGATGTGGTCGACTTTAGGAATACAGGGGGAGAAAACACAGACACACAGCTGACTGCCTCTGGAGACAAATGAATCCAAAAATGTCAATAACTGCAGTGTTTGCTGTGGATTATCTCTCTCAGTCACTGTGAATGGAAAAACTATTTGTAATTTGTCTCTCATTCACTCACACAGACACACACACACACACACACACACACACACACACACACACACACACACACACAGTTGCCAGTTGCCATGCAAGTCAGTTAATGTACAACCCGCTGTATCTCTTGAGCCACAGCCATAAATAAACATGTGTTTATTACATTATGTCCATACACTAATGTCCTTATAGACACTGTTTTTAATGGACACAGAGGTCCTGACATACTATAAATGTTCAGTCAGTTGCCGTGGTGTCAATACTGAAGTCTTTCTGTCGCTGTGTCTGTTCATTTCATCTCTCTCTGCTCGCCTCAGACCGAGCAGCCCTTTTTTTTTATTTCTCCCAAACTCATCCTCATTAGTGCTTCTTATAGGAGTCCCGTTGGCAAGGTCACCGTTACCCCGGTAACGCTTTGCTAGCAGGACGATGCAGAGAATAATGATGAGGCCTATCAGAGCAACATCAGCAGCATCAGGAGATAAAATCCACTGAGAGAAAGAAAACAACTTTATCAGGAAGATTACAGCCTGAAGGAGAGAGGACGAGCGTTGGTGAGGAGGAGCGGGGTCAGTGTTGTTGAGGTCCAGGTCCTCTTCTGTCAGGATCAGCAGTTTGAGTCTGAACTTTGTTACATGTCAGACAGTGGAGGCAGTTTGATGCCATTACCTCTGATGGAGGGGGTCAGGGTCAGTCAGTGTCGTTTCCTGTCTTCTTCAACAGTCAACAGCGGTTTCTTTCCATCAAGAGGAGGAAGATGATGGTCGTTTTGTCTCTTTTATTATGATGTGGCTGGTAACACAGTCTGTTCTTGTAATACATTTTTGGTGAGTACTTTGTATGAATTCCTTTTTGTATTGTTCATCTCTGCAGCTCCCCTCTCTCTGTCAGACTGTGTGTGTGTGTGTGTGTGTGTGTGTGTGTGTATCAATTGATTAACTATTGATCAGTCTGATTTCGGTAGGTTGCTCTCTGTAAATTGCTTTGAAACCTATACCTTAAGACTGCAATGAGCAAAAAGTGGCTACAATTCGTACTACTTTTTCTTTGTGCAGTTGTCTGAAGCCGTTTTGTGTTTCACTGTGATTGGGGGTTCTGTTTTGTGTCTCTGTAATCATTGTGCGTCTCACTGTATTGATATTTTGTCTCTGTGGCGGTTTGGTCTCTTTGTGGTGATTTTGTGTCTTTGTTGCTGTTTTGTGTCTATTTGTAGTCATTGTGTGTCCTTTCGCAGTCACCCTGTGTCTCTTTGTAGTCAATTTGTGTCTCTTGTAGTCGTTTTGTGTTTCTGTGGCTGTTTGGGTTCCTTTGCAATAATGTTGTGTCTCTTTGTGTCTGTTTTGTGTCTCTTTGTTGTTGTTTTGTGCGTCTTCATTGTCATCGCTATCTCTTTGTATAGTCATTGTGTGTCTTTTTCTGGTTGTTTTGTGTTTCTCTGTAGACATTTTGTGTCATTTCCATCGTTGTTTTGCCTCTTTGTGATTAATTTGCACGTCAGTGTAGTACATCTGTGCCTCCATGAGGACCTTTTGTGTCCCTTTTGTAGTGCACCTCACTGCGTTTCTTTCTTTCGGTGATATTTTGCAGGTGAAGCTCAGAGGCCTCTTGAGCTCTCTAGCCCCTCGGCCTGTTTTCCCATACAGTGATCCATCGATGGCGCCAAGTAGAAATTATGGAACAAGTCTGTACATGTTTGTACAAGTCTTGAGAGTGTGGACATTTAGCCTACAGAAGTCCCTGAATAATATCTGTACTTAAACTTTCATGATTACAGAAAATGTTCTCCTCACACAGGATCATCTCTTCACTCTACAAGGTTTCCTGTGAGTAATTAACCATGCCTTCATTCATCATTTATCACACACTGACGATACAGCAGCTCCTGTGTGATGCATAAATTCAGACTCCTCCGCTGTAATCTGCCGATCTGCCTGAGTCAATCTGTTAACAGCCTGAACAAGCTCCAACAAACCTCTGAATTATTGATCAGGACCCAGTGTTTCCCCCCGTCAGCTGTGGTTTCCTCTGATATCAGATCAATATGTTTCAGACCACACAGCAGCAGCGGAGTGTTCAAACTCAGCAGCTCTGTTTTTTATCGCAGGTCTAACCTGTGAAGGTTACAACAGTCGCGTTTGAAGGTTTAAGAAGTTCAGTGAATGTAGCTGTAGTGCGGCAGCCTTCTTCTTCTACAGAATGAGCTTCTATCATCCTGTATTAAGATCTATAGATCAGGGAGCAGCTTTTTTTTAGGAGATCATTTGAAAAACTGCACTTCCCTCCATCAGCTTTAGATGCTTTTTCAATATCTGGAACCTCTGAGTTTAAAAAATACGTTGAAATATCACAAAAAAAGTTTGCATGTTTTACTAAGGCATACAAGTACGTGTAATAAATGCAAAATTCTGTTAAAATATGCATATGCAATATTATTTATGAATAGCTGGTTTTAAGATTCACGTTGTTCACGATGTTGAGACTGAACACAAAAACTTCTTCTCGCTTCTTTTGTTGGAGCTCGTCAGTGTGTCTGACTCAATATTTCATCATCTGCTGTTTGATTCATGCTCTGCAGACAGACAGGAAGTGAAGTGTGCGGCTGGTGGCGGTGGCTCACATCCATTTGCTCGCTGGGGAAGCCCGGCGCCCTCGGGGGAGACGATGTGTTTGATGTGTGAGGCTGGTTTGTCATGTTGGCGTCTGTGTTTACGCCTGTTAATGTCACGTCAAACATTGATGAGACACAAAGGATGATAGGAGGGGAAACGGTGGGGAAACTGAGCATTCTCTGTAGTGCTCTGTGGGAAGTGGTGAGGCAGCGACGTGCTGACGGTGTCTTCACCTGTCACCAGTCAGTCAGGTGAAGTTTGGTGACAGGTGGATTTAGCAGCATTTACATATGACACCAACATGACGTCATGTTGTAAACATGAAAACGTCATCGGAAGCTGTTGGGTCGCCGTCTGCCACTAACTCAGAGCGTCTCCTGCTGAAAGGTTAATGCATGCAGCAGCCACACTCCCCATGACTCAGCCAATCACAGACATCCCGCTGACAGGTCATCAGCTGTCGTCATGCTGTCAGGCAGCAGGAAGTGCCACCTGCCACAGTGTGTGACATCAGCATGACAGACAGACACAGAGTCACCTCGGGCAAAGTCGCAACCAGAGGAGGACATCAGGGCTGAGACAGCTGCAGTGGTTCGATTGGCTGAAACAAAAGCAGCTGTGAGAGAAACAGAGCCTGTTCTCCTTTAATGAATGAAAAAGAGCATTCATGCTTACTAATTGACAGTGTTGGGAGTAACACATTACAAAAAGTAATGCAATTACTGCAATGCATTACTTTTTTCTGTAACGCAGTAATGTAAGGCATTACAAAAAAAAGGTAATATTTTACTTGGTACAAATCTCAGTAACTTGCGCTACAATGCATTTTAAACCCGAAATTAAGTGGTGTGTTGTTTTTATACAAATTCGCCAACACCTCGAGATTAGCAGAGGAGAAAAAAATCTGCGTTAATGTTTACTTCCTGTGAGTGCTAGAGAACTATTGATTGAGGAGAAGATGACTGCAGCAGCAGACAAGTTGGACTCTACATTCGCCAGATGGACATACGCTCAGTAATTTCAGTTCGTCAGAGACAAGGATGTGAAGAACATTATAGTTAAGTGCACTTTGTGTGCGAAACCAAAATATCTCTCTACCTCGCAAAATAGCACAGTAACAAGTAATAAATAATGCGTTACGTTTTCGGAGTTACTTGCCCAACACTGCTAATTGATGACATATCAAGATGAGCTAAAACGAAACAATTTGTCTGAGTTTACATTTTTTCCGACCACTGTTCTGTAAAGGTTCTTGTTGAAGAAAGTGTGTCAGCATGGCAGCAAGTCTGATATCCAGACTATAGTTTGCTCTGTATGACTGGACTCGCTCTCCTTCGTCTTAGATGATGTGATCTGGCCGACAGCGGCTGCTGATGTTTATGATCCTCATCATCCAGTCCGGAGAAGGATACAGATCACTTTTACAGCAGGGTATTGATCCAGCTGGTATACAGGGACCTGCAGCAGCTGTTTGTCCCAGCGGGTACTAAAACACACCACAGTTATAACCTGTTTTAAGATGTCCAGCAACAGACTGTAAAATCTCACTGTATGAGAGGGATGGAGACTTATTGTGTCTTCAAACATGCTGATGTCAGGTTGTCTGTTGGAAATCCTTTGATTAACAATTATTGGTAGTAGTGCTTGTTTTGTCTGTTACAGCACTCTCTGATTCTGACAGCTAAGATGTTCTCAGACCTTCACATTTATCTGTAAAACTAAATATGGAGAAAGAGCCAGCAACTGGTTAGCATAGCTCAGCATTTCGGCTAGAGATGCACCAATTTATCAGTCTACATTCACCGATGGCAGCGGCTGATGTTTATCTGTTGTGTCCCATCAATTTTGTGCAGGGTGTATGTGTTGCCTTTCCACTTACCGCAGCTATATACTTGCATAACCTTCTCCACAACTATGGAAACATGCCATGCGCACGTCTGTTTGTTTTCAAACAAAAGTAAAAGAAAATGGTTGCAATATCACACTGTCTTCTTGGAGAAAGATCCAGGACCTGCATTTTTCAAGATATTTCAAGACACTTGCTGACGTTATCTCCTCGCCACAGTGTTAAAACAACAAAGCACGCATTATTAGAGGCTGTATACAAACACTTTTGCTCTGTTGGAGCCCAATCCCTTTTTTTCTGCATCTCGACCCCACTGGATCCCAGATATAAGGACAGCTACTTTGTTAGGCATGTGAAACAACAAGCATGAGCAGCACTTGACGTGTAACTGATGGATAGGCCTGCTGGCGGAGACGAGACAGAGATGGGACATGTGTTACAGGACATCTGCTCTAAAGCTTTGTATTTAATATGATACATTAGTTTATTATTCACAAAAAAAAGGAACCGGACACATTTTTTGGCCCTTGGTCGGTGCAGAGTTACCAGAAAAGAGTCCAGAAAAGTTCTGCTCCTGACTTGGCTTCAAACAGACATCCCAAAAGCAAAGAATTAAAGATGTTCAATTCATTCACATTCTTTTTATAAGCTCTAACAACACAGACAGTGGGTCTTTTTTTCGAGATATTTCTCCTCTGACATTAAAGAGCAGCTGTCTTAAAAGCTGAGAAACCTGTATTTTGTATTTTCAGATGTGTTTGCTGTGACTAAGATAAAAATCTGTTATTCAGAGACTGAGAGAGGTGACTTGGATCAGGTCGCTGGTGGCCCTCTGAGGATGCGATGCAGAGCCTCTCATGAACCCTCCCGAGCTCAATTACATTACAGCCACAGATGTCTGCAGGGTCCGACTGCAGCTGATCGATAAGTCATAGTGTGATGAGAGAAGCTCAGTGATGGGTCTGCGTATTGATTTACTGGAGCAACTTTTCTCATCACCTCTCTGTTTTCATGACTTCTCCCAGCATGTCTGAATATAAACCTGTAAGAATGATCAACACCAGAACCGAGGCAGGACTGAAGACCCTGCAGGAGATGATAAAGTCTGCAGCTACGGAGCAATTCTGTGAGGCCGTACTGAGGCACACCGCTGCTTTGTGCTGAATAGCCGATTAGACTGGTTAGACTGGGTTGCACAAGATTACACTGGGTTTAGATTTGGATAGACTAGGATTAGCCCTTTTTTGTATCCAGGTCAGAATGGGTCAGGACTAAATTAGACTATATTTAGACTAGATTAGAATGGATGAAGACTGGATCAGACTCAATTCAAACCAGTTTAGACTGGGATTGAACAAAGTTATGACAGGTTTGGACAATGTTAGACTCAGTTTAAACCAGGTTAGATTAGGTTGAGGCATTATTACACTCTTTTAAAGCACAAGGGAGTTGGATTTAAGCCAGATTAGAGTTCAAACCACGTTACACTCGCAAGATTGCAGATTATGACAGATTACACTGGGATGAGGCAAGATTAGACTATATTCAGTCCAGGTTAGAATGGGTTGAGATCAGATTAGATTTAGACTGGGTGCAGACCTGGTTAGACTATGTTTAGGCTAGTTTGCAGTGCATTAAGAGCAGGCTAAATTGGGTTTAAACTAGGTTAGGCTGGGGTTAGGCCAGACTGGAATGTCCTGAGGCCCAATTAAACTGGATTTCGGCAAGATTAAATTAGTTCAAACCAGGTTAGACTTCCAATGTACCAGATTGGTCTCGATTAAGACAGGATTAGACTCAATTCACACAATGGCTTCACATCAGTTAATGTTAGACTTGGTTAGACCAGATAACACTGTGTTTAGACCCCTGAGGATATTTTGTTGCTGGAAAACTGGCCTGAAAACACTCTGATCGAAACTCTCCACATTCTCCAGTAAAGGGTATAAAAACTGCAGTTTGTCTCTGTGTAGCTGAGCATCTCAGTTTTTAAAAAGTTCAAGTGAACTTTAAGCAGATAGAAACAAAGAGTTTGAGTTTTACTCGGTGGATGGATCAATTTTTATTATACTGAGATCAGATTCTGCTCAAAATCTGACCGTGCCAGTGTCAGTGACAGTGCCAACTGAAATGAGTTCATAGCTTCAGCAGAGTGAGACGTGTAATCACTGTCTGTCCGACTGTCTGACTTCTAACTGTGAGAACCCACACACAGCAAGTCCATCCAAATTAAAACTCCAATACATCGTGGGCTCTCTAATGAAGGAGGACAGTGTTCTGAATATGAATCTTCTCAATAACGACTGAAGACAACATATTCCTGATTCAGAGAGTTTCTTTACCGTCTTGCAGTCAAATCATGGGTGTGTTGAGGTTTTGTTGACGTGTGTGTGCGAAGCTGCTGTGTGTCGACAAACACACATGAGCATCGTGGGAAAAGTCAGTTTGAATAATGGAGTCAGACAGATGGTTTGGGGTTTTGGGGTTTCGCATGCAGCCTGTAACAGCAGTGACATCTCTAAACTGCCTTCAAGCATTCATTCACCTGTCTGTTGAAACTGGAGCTAATAGTTAAGTTTTACCAGGTTTTTATCCACAATGTATAAAAACACAGTTTATTTGTCATTTCTTATATGATTTTATTTTAGAACCAAACTATGAAATGTTCTCAAGTTGTTAAGAAATGAGAAAAGATGGTTGTGGAGTTTGCCCCCTCAGCTCTCGCAAACTGAGCCGGAGAAAATAAATTTTAAAGTGGAAAAGAAACTTTTTGATCCAATAAATCACAGTGCGGACGAACCTGAAGGGTTTCTCATGACGAGAAGGCTTGAAGGAACGTTTGGAGGGCGGAGGTGTTTTTATTGCAGGGGTAGGAGGCAGCATCTCCAGGCAGCTCAGACGCCATTCTGAACAGACTCCTGATGGAAGTGTCAATGTTCGTCTCCTGCGCTCCACCTTCAATCTGGGTCCGGACGCCACGTCACTGTCAACGCCTCGCATCAGCTGTCCATCACACCTGGCAGGGATATTATTGTTCTGAAGCAGGTAAAGCGACGTCACTCTGATGACAGATGAGGCGTACGGCTCGAGAGGACCATGGGAAAAAAAATCCAGCCCTGGAGAGATGAGTGTGGAGTGTGGATGTCAGAGATGAACAGCCGTCTAGTGTCAACATGAAACATCACCAACAACAGAGAAACTGTCCAACATTAAATATGATTTCTCTGCAGAGGGTCAGTGTATGTTTTTGGTTTCCTGCGAGCATCTTGCGCAATAAAATCAGATTTTGTGTGGAAATACCTCAACACATCTTCACTGTCCAACACCAGAGGAACCAGCTAACAAACAGGTGTCTCAATCTGACTTTCAGATTGTTTCTCGGTAGTTTTGGGACTGAGGGCCCACAGCAGATAATGATGGTTCGAGCTCTTTAATAAGAGGCAGATTTCTAATAAATTAGTGCTAATAGCTCACTATTTATATCAGACTAATGTGGCATAATGAGCTGCGCCTTCAATTACAGCATGTTTCATTATATAATTGATGTTCATCCTCGTTTTACTTCATTCAGAGACAAAGAGAGAGAGAGAGAGAGAGAGCAGAGCTCAGCCTGCAGGATGAAAAATGTTTAAAGTTTAAAGAATCGCCTGAAGAAATGAAAGTTTTGCAGAGAGAGCGCTTACTCTGCTCAGGTTAATGAAACACCCACGCTGATTTGTTCCAGCAGACATCACTCAGATGGATATGTCATAGCAGCAAATCCTGATTAGTGCAACCAAGAGTACTTTTATCATATTTTATCACTGTAGGTTTGTCTGTTGTTAGTGATGTGAAATGTGTGTCAAGATGGATGCCTCGTCTACTACTGAAGAAAAAATCTGCCTAAGGGTACAAAAAAAGTGACCTGAACCTGAACATGAGGAATTAATTTTCTTTGTTGTGAAGTTGCCCAATATTTTCCTCTGGAACAAACAAAACCCCTGACTGTATTTTAAACAGGTAAAACTACATGTTTTATATTGTTTTCAGGTATTTAAAAGAATATTTCCACTTTTCAGTCACAGTTAGATTAGGTTAGATTTAGACAACAAAACTACTCAGTCAAGTTTGGGAAAAGATCATTGTCTGTCCAGGCGCTGGACGTGAGGTGCCGGAACTTTGTTGGTTCTGGCAGCCTGTATGAACAAAAGTGTCCTCGGGTACCATTAAACCCAAACCCCTAAACTGTAATTAAAACCGGTTGAACAAGGCTGAAACAATTAGTTGATCAATTAGTTATTTGATCGACCCAAATTTATGTTTTGGAACTGTTGGGTGGACATCCCAACAAGTAGAACTTTTTTCTGACATTTTATAGACTGGCCAAATATCCAAAGGTTAATTCATAATGAAATAAATCGCTTGTTTCCTCCCTTATGTTGTATGAAAACGTCATGTTTTAAATTTCTGTCTGATTTTTGTAACTGGAGGTGCAGCTACCATACTTCAGCCCAGTCACGAGGAAAAAATATTGATAGTTTATGTTTCTGCAAACTAGGATACATTAAGTGGTCGTTGTCAGGGCGCCCCGGCAGCTCACCTTCCCATCATGTGAGTAAATGACTGGTAGGTACTAGAAGTTTTGGAGCTGGTCCAGTAGATCACTGTGATGATGCAAACAATCCTGACTCTTCATGGTGTTCTCCCCAAAGTCTTCCCCTTACACTCTCAATATTTTCACATCAAAGTCATTGAATAAAGGCTCAATCATCACACATTACAGTACATGTTGATTAAGTACCCATGATTCAGCCGTAGGAATTTATTCAGAATGAAATATTTCAGACAGACTTAAGCTTTGATCTGCAATAAACCAAAAACACAACACAGAAGAGTCACGCCACTTCCCCAGATCGTTTTTTTGTCAATCAACATCAGCAGTTTCCTCGATGACCGACACATAAACCCACAAGCCACAATCCCTTCGCAGCCGCTCCAAACGAGCCGGCTCCAGCAGACTGAGATCAGCTCCGTCAGATTGCCTTCCAGCAGACGGCAGAGACGCCAAGAAGATCAGACGGACAGAGACGCTGGTCTGAGTCCAGGTCCTGTCTAAACCTCCAAATCTGACAGTTCAGACACAAAAATCATCACAGACCGAAATCCTGAAATCCAGCAAGAACCTCAGAATGCCTCAGCAGACTGCTGGCGACAGACTTCAGAAGTCAACGAGACAACAGGAACTAATCATGAATTAATCTCCACTCTTCCCATGGACACGAAAACCCAGCTGTCTTTCTTCACAGTGATGTGATTATCACGCTCATTATCCATAGTAAGCGCTCTGCCAGCTGCAGGTGAACAGAACCATATCACCAACACATACATAAATACAGATGCAGCTTTATTAATGCTGGAGGAGATTTACATAAGGCTGAGACGCCTCATTTAACAGAGAGGCGTGTAGAGACAGATGATGCCTGGCAGACAACGCTCAGGCGGAATAAAACAAAGTGCCACTATGAAAATGAAACCCTTAATTTTTATCACCTTAAACGTATCATTAATTTAATGAGTCACATCAGCCACAGTTCTCTACCCAAACCTACAGAAAGAATAATGAGCAGTCTAATTCTGAGGATTAAATGATTAAAAATGTTCAGCCTCCAAAGCAGCTCTGGAACCAAATTTTCACTTTTTATTCCCTGTTAAATTACCTCATGTAGGAGTTTTATTGAGACTCTCAGGTTCTGTCACACTGCAGTGTGAAAGATAAACTCTGTCCTTCGGAGAGAGCCAGATGAGATTCTGGTGCAGAGTCAGATCTTCTGGATGAATAAACACCAGCAGTCTGAATTAAGTGTCAAGTCCACACTCAACACCAACACTTAACGCTGCTACGTTAGTTTGATACTAAAACAGTTTTTTTGTTTGGTTGCTACAGATATGTAATGTTCATCGTCTAACTTAGGCTCAGTCGTAATCAGCAAACGAGAAAACATCACGCACAACTTGCTTCTTGTCCATATTTATACCAACACCTGACTTCCTAAAGGTTTTCCAGCAGAAAGTTTCTCATATATCCACCCTGAATGTTCTCTCATCACTTTACATGCACATAGATGTGAGTTCAAATACATCGGAGCCCTGCAGAAACACGGTGGGGCAAGACGGTAGGTTTCATTTTATGGTAACAAAAACACAACAACTCTTATTTTCAGCTGTTTCCACACTAATGAAAACACAGTTTTGGATATTATATTCAATTCCATTTAATTTTAACTTCATCCCTGTCCTCTGAGCGCTGTAAGTTTGCTTTTCATTTCCCAGAGTCAGTCCTGTATCTCCCACACATGAATAATAAAGGTGAGTCGAAACATGTTTTGACTCCTCAAAGGTCCTGAAGCAGCTTCCATCTCTCAGAGTCGATGCTGGAGAGTAAAGAGCTGAGGGCCACCGAGTCGACAGAGGCTAAACATCCCGCTCTTCTTCTTCCTCTCCTCCAGGACTTCCTGTCTCCTTCCATCTGCTCACCCTGAGCTGCTCTCAGGTTTATCCCAGACACGTCAGACTGTCTGTGTTCTGCTCCACCCTGTGCAGCGCTGCAGCAGAGAGGATCTCACAGCGAGGATCTACTGTTAGAAAGCTCTCAGACACGGAACGTCTGTCTGTCTGTCTGTCTGTCTATCTGTCTGTCTGTCAGCACGAAGTTTCAGGAGGAGTAGTTCGTGGGGTTTTTGGTTTGATGAGACATCAAGATGGTGGCGGTTTGGAGTCTTGCAGATGTTCAGCAAGAGTTTCCCCAGACAAGAAAAAAACAGTTTGAGTGGGAGATCAATGGTTTGATTTTGCTGGTCGGGTGAGTTCATGGTCATCCTGGGGAAACAAGTTTAATGTCTACAGATGGTTGTAGAGTTTTAAATGAGCAATATTTAAACATTTCATTTCACACATGAAGTAAAACTAAATTAAAAAAACAACGTGAAGGAGTAACAGTTCGAATGATGTCTCAAAGATTGCACATTATTGTGTGGCAGAGATCTACAGCATGCCTGATGTTGAATATGTTCTGCTTTAAATTCTTCATTATTCATAAAAAAAACAAATTTAAAAACACACTGTGCCACTTGGTGTAATTCTGGGTCAGTGTGAGTGTAGGAACCGGACTGCAGAGGAGAAAAGAGCAGTAATGTGATTATGGGATGGATTGTCGAGTTCAGAGGTCAAACAGGAAGTGCGGCGCTCAGCAGATTCCACAACAGCGCTCACTTGTCTTCTGATGAACCCTGACCTCGGCTGTCTGGAGCAGCTACCGCCGCACACAAACTGTACGCACTCAAGCACACAGTTCAAAGTATAAAAACTGAGTTTGGTGTTCACCAAGCGTCTTGGGAGCTAAAAAATCGATAATGCAGTCGACAATGTCGGGACCTGGGTGCAGTTTAGGAGGAAGGGAGCTGAACATGTTTAGTACCAAGGCTGTATCCCTGCTTGTGGCTCTGTTGGGCTGAACTTAAGCACAGAGGTCATTGAGCTAAATGTTAATGACAGCATGCGAACATGCTCAAAATGATAATGATAAAATTCTGACGTAAAGCAGGTATCAACTCACCCATTAATGTGTTATAGACCTGGATACGAGGGTGCCGCTCAGCCTTATTGTCAATTTTGCCCTGTGGGTTGTGTGAGCTTTAGTGATCGCTTGACTTCTCAGGTGCCATCATCGGGTCAAAATTGAACTTTGGGTCATGAACAGATACCTGAAAAACTAATGACATTCCATTAGCCTTAGCTTTACATTGTCTTTAGTTGTTGGCACGCCAATGCTAAACATCATGGATCTAACAATTAAAAGCCAAAAAAAAAAGCAAAACATGACTTAAGCAAATACAACTGGATCCACATTGTGGGGCCCACAGGGCGTGCATATTAGAGACTTGCCAACCGAGCCAAGTTCCAATTTAGCACCCGGCTAACTTGAATGGGAATAAAATGATTTATATTTGTAAATCTAGACCTTCTTCTAGACCTTCCAAATGTTATCTGACAGAATGGCTTAAGTTTTGATAGTGAGACAAATTATTTGGTGGGGTTGGCACACTTGAAAAAATGCCACTGTTCATCATGTGACATTGTAATTACAAGATTTGGCCACTGTCAAAGTTGGCTTTAAAGCCTGATGCTCTTTCTGGGGGCTCAGGAAAGGGTCAGTCTTGACTTTCAGTCACAAATGGGATGCAAGCCCTGGTCTTTGGAAGGAAAATACAGTGTCCCATCCAATCACCCTGACCAACCTGTGACTAGAGGTATCTCGCCCTTTTTACAACTGCACTAGAGGAGAACTCTAAGAACTGGTACCTATAGTACAACATGAGACTTGGCTGCTATATTGGACGAGTAGGGAGAACATGGAGAACAGTTTATACTTTTACTAAATTCATGCACATACAACTTTTTGAAACTTGTTTTCACCAATACCTTTTTTATGTTTTGCCGCAGCCACAGTAATAATTAGCTGTTAAATTTATCAGTTTGAAAAATTCTCTGCTTTTCATTTTCTATTTTCATCTGTCTTTTTCTGTATCTTTTAAGATTTTTTTATAAACAACAAATTGTTTACAAAATGTTCTGTAAAGCATTATTATTTTCATAGTACCTTCCTTCGCCTGTGACCAGTCCCATTACAGCATCAGAGTTTTTGTCACCTAAAACTCTCCGCTCCTTCATCAAGGTCGGTCACAAAACTTGCTGCCATCATCATCATTAACAAACTGCTTCGTTTTCGCAAAAACAAAAAACAAAACAGCCACGTCTGCGTAAAAATAACACGACATTAAACTTAAACGACTGAACCCTTAAAACACACGCATGCACAAAGCACATACAT
The DNA here is from genome assembly GCF_900880675.1 of Sparus aurata. Classification (NCBI taxonomy): domain Eukaryota; kingdom Metazoa; phylum Chordata; class Actinopteri; order Spariformes; family Sparidae; genus Sparus; species Sparus aurata. The sequence goes on along the minus strand of NC_044194.1, from coordinate 23,556,149 downwards.
ACACACACAGACCTCTTTCCTCTGGCTGTTAGCGGTTAATAAATAAAGGAAATGAGCAAAGAGAGCTCATTAATATCAGTGAAGGTGAGCAGCTAACAGCCTCAGGAGGCTGTTGCAGTTTATACAGGAAATGAATGGAGGGAGACGGAGCTAACACTAACGCTAACACACATACACACACACACACACACACACACACACACACACACACACAACACGCTCTGGTATCCTGGTGGTCAAACAAAATTAATAAATCACTGAGAAAAACATAATATTCTGCATAAAACTGGAGATATCATCATAATGACTAAATTTAAAAAATCCATCCCATCTTTTTTTCCAGGCTTTTAGAACTAATCAGTTTATCCCCTGTACACCAAATCATTTTATATTTTTGTTGAGTCATTTCATGTAAAACTGACACTCTTTCATCATCATAGTTACAGTTCAAAAGATGAAATGTTTATACATACACCAATGATTGCAAAAAAAAAATTAAAATGGAACTCTGCAAAACATAAGTAAAAACACAAAGCAATCATTTACATTTCTGAAGTGTTCCTGAGCCCATGTAGTAATATCCGTCACAAAGTCACGTGTTTCACAAAGTGTTGAACCTCGCCCGATCCTTGCTTCTGAACGACAGAGCCTTTCATGCCCCTTTCCTACCCAAACATGATACTGTCAGCTGTTACCCATGAACCTGTTGAACATTCAAAACAGGTGTTTTTTGGAGCATCCCACAATTTTCCCAGCCTTTTGTTGCTCCTGTCCCAAATTGTTTGAAACATGTTGCTGCCATCAAAATCAGAATAAACATACATTTACAAAAATCTGTGACATTGATGAGGTAAATGATTAAAAGTGTTGTTTTTGTATGTGTTTCCAATTGATTATATGCTTTAAAGCCTAAAGCAAATTGCCCCAATCTTTTCTATTTTACAGTGTCCTTTTTCTCTGGTAGGTCAAACACATATATTTTTTAAAGGTAAGAAACTGAAATATAAGGATAATAGATGTGTCAAATGCACTTTTTAGCTTGCAAAATATGAAAAATATGTTTTCTGTGGCACAGAGGTAACTACTGATAGTCTTAGTCTCTTTAGTGAATCAAAAGAACACATGCACATCGAGGTATTGCCAACCTTGATGGATGCTGAAGTAATATGACAATAGATAGATATGTGTGATAAATACAACAAACCATACTTAAACAACTGAATGGTTCAGATGCCAGTGACTCTCAAAATGACACATATCACTGTTTCCAAAACAACGGTTGCAGTGAATGAGCCACAGGAGTAGTAGACCTTCTCAGTTCACAGCTCACAGTTTGGTTCAGGAAAACATCAAGGTTTGGGTTAAAATAACTACTTAACTTATGTAACTTCAGTCACAAGTGTACCTCTGTTATGTATATAACTTCAAAATGTCATGTATACAAATGGCCTTCCCCTGAATTATAGCCTGGTGCTTGTTTAAAATAACCGACCATCCCTGACCTCCTCCCTAAGCAGACGTAATGCTCTTAATGCAACCTCACCTGACTTCCTCCTTTGCAGCTTCAATAGTTGCTCCAGCCACTAGAGGTCACCGACCTACAACACACAATGATATGGGACGTGATGAGCTGCTTTCACAGTCAACCTTGTTTTCCTGATGAAGATGGGCAGGATAAATGTAAAGAGCTAAATATTATATGTCACGTACATGTTTTGGATACTGATGACAGACTTAATATTGCTAGGTGATTTTAATGTCCCCTGGGCTCGCATCAACAATGTTTTTACAAAGGACTTTACCTCATGCCTTAACAGCTTCAGACTACAGCAACACATTGACTTTCCGACACTCCAAAGGACACATTCTTGAATTTATCTGCTGCTCTGGTCTAACCCCCCTGAACTGTTGTGCCTCAGATTTGCCCATCTTAGACCACAAGCTAATATCCTTTAATGTCATGCTAAGATCATCCAGGACTAGCATGCCTCACTCTATCGCTTTTTGAAACATCAAAGAAATAGACTTGTCAGCCCTGTCTAATGGAACTGATGATTTTCCCAGCAGAGGCAACTTATCTACCACAGATGAACTGGTATCCCACTACACTCTCGGACTTCATCGACTGCTAAACACTCTTGCACCTCTGAAAACAAGGTCTGTTTCCTTTGCCCACTCTTGCTCCTTGGTTTACACCAGTGCTACACCAGCTCAAAACCAAAGGCCGTCGCCTGGAAAGCCTTTATGTCAAAACTGGCCTAGCAGCGCACAAAGAAATGTATCATAATCACATACTCCAATACAAGGATGCTATTTCTTTTGCCAAAACCACATACTACTCAACCTTAATCAGGACAGTGGATGGGAACACTAGAGCTTTATTCTCAACCATCAACAATATCCTGAAACCACCTGATGCTCTACCACCTCACCTACTAACAGTTGCACGGTGCGATAACTTCATGACCCTCTTCAATGCCAAAATTGAAAACATCCACCAAACATTGACTGCTTACACCCTCTCTGCACTCTCTGCCCACATTTTCCATCAGCTTTCCAGTTGCCAGCTTCAAACTGCGAACTGTCTCTGAAATAACGGTCTCATCTTTAAATCTAAATCATCCACCAGTTAGACCCCCTGCCTGCCTTGATCTCTCTCATAACTGACATCATTCATTCCTCACTGACTTCTGGTGTTGTCCAGCATCACTAAAGACTGCTGCAATAACTCCAACTATCAAGAAACCCACTACAGATCTGAATGACTAAAACAACTTTCTTCCCATCTCAAACGTGCCATTTATCTCTAAAATTCTCGGGTGTCATCCTGGACAGCACCTTAACCTTCGAAGCCCACCCGGTTTGCCTCCGTCCCTCACTCACACCAACCTGCACTGCTATCCTCGTAAACACCCTGATTACTTCTCGTCTGGACTACTGTAATTACAGCTTTCAGCTTTCAGCCGATCTGCCCCCAGCCTCTGGAACTCTCTCCCACCAGGCGTTTGCACTTCTGACGCTGTCTCCACTTTTAAATCTCGACTGAAAACACACTTATTCTGAGTGGCTTACTCTGTATCAGACTAATCATATAAACACACTCTTGCCTATTCTTTATCCTACTCTATTGCGCTATTCTCACCCCGGAAGCTCAACCCTGCCTAACCCAGCCTGGTTGGCTTCCTGCATGGTGAGGACTGCAGAGTCGGAATTCTGTGCCGAGCTCCTGGCACTATGTAATTGTATCTTCTTATTTATTTATATATCCTCATTTGCACTAAATTGTCTCCTGTTTTTGTTGTACTGTTGTTCTTATGTGCGGTGTCCTTGAGTGCTTTGAAAGGTGCCTTTAAATAAAATGCTTTATTATTATTATTATTATTATTATTATTTTTATTAGGGCCCGAGCAGGGAACCTGCGAGGTCCCTATTGTAATCGTAATGATTATTATTATTATTCTTCTTTTTTTTTTCCTTTGTCCAAAATGATCGCATTTTTCACTGCCTGAACATACCCCAAAACTCACCAAACTTGGAATATAAGTCACACCTGGCGAAAAATTTTATAATCTCTTGTCGTCCTGAATTTCCACCACTAGGTGGCGCTGTTATTAAGGGAAACGCGTTTTGGCTAATAAGTCCCATATACTTTGTCGCACGTTCAAAAGTCATACATCCACGCGTTCAGTGAATTCTGCTGAATCTCGTGGTATAGGCCACGCCCATTTCCGCCTCCCGTTTTTTTTCGCTACATCGCAAAATGTCGAAAACCTACTTTTTCGAACTCCTCCCAGGCGATTTCACCGATTTGCACGAAACTTGGCACACAGCATCTGTGGACCCTCCTGACAAAAAGTTATTAAAGGAATTTTGATAGACCACACGATACTCAAGTTATTAAATAACAACTTCCTGCAGATTTGGTTACAAACAGGAAGTGTTGCATATCTCCACATTGGAGTGGTCTAATGACATGAAACTCAGGATACTACTTCCCCATGAGCCCCTGAGGCCCTGTGCAAAACTTCAGGAGATGACCACAAGATGGCGCTCTTTAAATTGATGTATTTTATATCTCCACAACGGTTCACCGGAATAAGACGAAACTTGGTACAGTTATTGTCAGTGCCCTCCTGAGGACATCTGACAAAGGGTTTACCGATCCACCACTAGGTGGCGCTCTGGCGTCACTTTAATTGCATAATTGGCCCTGTGCCCACATCATAACACTTATGGAAATGAAATTCATAGAGGTGCTATAGAATGGCCCCTGTGACTCACTCACCGAAAATGACCACCAGGTGGCGCTATTTTCAATGCAAAAGCGTTTTTGGCTCATAACTCCCACTTAATATGTTGCACATTATTAATCCTCATATTTGTGTATTCCCTGAATTTAGCTGAATTGTTTGGTGTAGGCCACGCCCACTTTTGCAGTAACTTTCCATTCGCAAAATCGCGACAAATGAAAAATGTACTTTTTCGAACTCCTCCTAGAGAATTTGACCAATTTGCACCAAACTTTGCATGTAGCATCTGTAGACCCTCCTGACAAAAAGTTATCAAAAGAATTTTGATAGTCCATAAACTGCCCGAAAAATAAAATGACAAATTCCTGCATATTGTGTTGAAAACAGACAATCTTGCATATCTTTACAAAATACTGTCTGATTATCACATAAATACTCTTCATTGTGTGGTATGGCATGATGAGGCTTTGTGTAAAATTTGGTGCATATCGGCCAATAGATGGCGCTCTGGTCGCAGTCTAATCAGTGTCAATGGGATCTTCAAGTCCTCTTCAAAACTCATTGACCTTCATCCTTTTCTTGTCCCTCATAGACACTCCATTCCAACTTTAAGAGAGTCAGAAGACCTCAAACTATTGGGCATGTAATCAGTTTTTGAAAATCTTTCACGGTTTTCAAATCATCACAGTTTTAGTTTTAAGGATTTTTAGGCCGTCTTCTGATTTTATAATGGGTGTGTATTGGGTGAGCTAGAGTGCGTGACATACAGTGGAGAGCAGATGGAAGAACTGGAGAAAAAGTTCTCTTCAGCTTGATTTGGATCCCACGTCTTTTACATCACATAGACAATATATACAGGGAAACGTAGGAAATCTCGTTGGCTTTCAGCTGATGGTCTTATTTCAGATGTAGGACTTGCACTTTTGGCTGTTTGTGGTTTGTGACACTGCTGCATGGAGACAAATTCAAACAGTACAAAAGTCAGTTCCCTGAAACAGTGCTGAACACCACCATGGAGGCTTACCCACTCCTTATCAAGAACAAGCTGAAAACTGAACTGTCTCACATCTACAGCAATGATGAGTTCAAAAACCGTAGTGGAGCTGTGGCTCTGTACCAGCTGGTCACAGAGTGCAATCGTCAGGAAACCTTTTCAGAGACTGTGGCTCTGCTAAACATCCTCATCACAACTTCTATGACTACAGCTGAATCTGAGCGGTGCTTCTCAACACTGAAGAGAATCAAGACCTTCCTCAGGAAGATAATATCTTCTTAATGCAGTTGCCATGCTCTGTATGGAGAAGAAACGTATCAAAGACATCCACAACTTAAACCACAAAGTCACTGAGAAATTTGCATCTTTCAAGAAGAAAAGTGCTAAATGTATGTATAAAAAGTACAACTGAAAACACCTGAACAGTTTCTTCACAGGTTTAATATGTTACTACTAATTGTCAACATTGTTCTGCTTCTAAGGCAGCGGAGCAAAACAACCCACCTTTTCTCCTGTATTCTTTTCAGTTTCATGAAACCTTAAGAACCATATAACATTGGAAGTTTAATGTGCAGTGCTGTTGTTTTCATCTGACCACTACATGTCAATACAATGTTTGTAACAGTATTCATTTTACTTGATCTGTAAGTGTTAAAAAGATAATATTACTAATGATAAATGTTTGGAGATTTCTTTTGACATTTTATGTGATATATAGATATAATCATAATACATATCTTTATAGTAATAATGGAGTTTGGGAGGCGTTTTCCCATTCATTCTTGTGTGGACATTTCCTACTTTGCCTCTGCTGCTGCTCCAGCATATGTGCAGCCACAGAAACTGTAAGAAAGCTCTACAGGTAAAGGTCCAACAGCGCCCTCTGCTGGTGCAAAGAGTCAGGACATGCTCAGTTACAGAAACTGTAAGAAAGCTCTACAAGTAAAGGTCCAACAGCACCCTCTACTGGGGCAAAGAGTCAGGACATGCTCAGTCACACTAAAATGCAGCAGACCAGTCAGTGAGCGGACCGTATGGAGCTGCATGGACTTTCTGTGGGTTTCCCTAATGATGTGTGCATTCTTGAGGAAATGTACGTGGTTTCTGCTTGTAGTTATGGATAATTTGATCACTATTGCAGTTTACACATAGCCTGTGTCTCAGTAGTAGTTAGCTGCACTTTGCTTGCACTGCAGCTACATTTGGATTGTGAGGACTTAATGATGAATATTTCGTTTTTAATGCCGATTTTTCAACTCAGTCTGTTTCTTGGGATTGTGACCATGCTCATTACAGTTTAAAGGTCGAAATATGTACTGTGGTTAACAGTCAGTATATAAAGCTATCATGCTGTTTAGCCGTCTATAGGGTCGAACACTGTACTCGTGAAACCCCCCCTTGAGCTGCAATTTCATCCTCTTCTTCAGATTTCATCATGCAGCAGGTGACATCTCACATCCCATCAGTTAATCAGTTCTTCTCTGACCTGGCATCGACTCAGTCTTTGTCCGGGCAATCATGCAGTAGTTCACACAGTTTTTCTGACTTCAGCGTACATCATTTCAGACCGGCAATAGCAGTCCATCGAATTATGAAGCAACGACTTCCTCAGCGGAAGGTGTTGCTCGAGCATGCCCCGACGGCAGCAAGCCCCGACGGCAGCATGCATCGACGGCAGCAAGCCCCGACGGCAGCAAACCCCGACGGCAGCATGCATCGACGGCAGCACGCCCCGACGCGCGTGGACTGCGAGGGCCCGTTCAACGCTGCTTGCAGCTTTAATTATCATTATTATTATTATTATTATTATTATTATCATTGTTATATATTATTACGTATAAAAGTATTAATTTGTTTCCTTATGTATTTTTTGGGGGGGCACTGTCTTCACTTTCCTTTTCCTCAACTTCTTTTTTCTCTGCCCTCTCTCTGTCTCATCCTTTCTTCCCTCTCAGAACCTCCATCTCTAGGAAACCAGTGTGTGTGTGTGTGTGTGTGTGTGTGTGTGTGTGTGTGTTTTAGTGTTAGTGTGACCTTGGCTGGACTAATTACTTATATGGAGGACACAGGGGGGTGGGTGCACGTTTTTCTGCCTCTAATGATTCATAAACAATTTTAACAGGAAGAACTCCATCAGGATCTTAATGAGTCTGTGACACACACACACACACACACACACAAGCGCGCGCGCACACACACACACGCACTACAAACGAATATCTATTGCATCGGTAGCTGCAGAATGATGTTATACTTATGTCACTCCATCCACTGAGGAGTGGTGGTGGTCGACAGTCTGTTGCAGTGAAAAAGTGACAACATCCAGGCAGAAGAAAGGGCGGTTGTTGGTCAGCAGGTAAAGAGGGTCCTCCGCTATTCAGGTGGGTGAGTCACTCTCGCTGGCCGGGTCTCCAGGATATTATGTCAGCGGTTAACATTTATGCAAACCACATGAACAGCCAAAGTTGACATGTGTACTGAGAGTGGCATATCATGTTCACATTATATGCCTATTAGCCACCTGTCCCATGAAGAGGCTGAGGAGAAGGTTGTGGTATTGTTAACGCCAACAAGGCTGCTAACCGGATTTCAAGCCCCACCACTGGATATAGTGACAAGACTGGGTGCCTTTTAAGGAGAACTGGAGACATTTACAGCTGTGTTGGGCCGTCCAAAACAGGTATTTATAGCCATGATGTTTTCCTAACCCTAACCAAGTGGTTGTTGCGCGTAATCCTAACTAGAGCATAAGCTCAGTGTTGTGACAGAAGAGAAATACTAAATTCAACTGAAACAAAAGTTTCAGTTTTAACTCATCTGTGGTTTGACACAAACGTACTTAGCAGCATTTATTGAGTGGTGATTGAGTTGTTCCATTCACATATCTAAGTGTTATCCAGCAAGACACGGTCACTGAACTGTGAATGTGTGAGATGGAATAAAAATGCAGACATTCAGGATAACACTTATTAAGACTGTGAATCTGTGCTGCCCTCTAGCATCATTGATAATAAAGTGAGAGAAAATAAACACAAAACAAGCAAAAATAAGATTTGGACCATCCTGTGTTGGATGTGAACTGGGGAATCCGTCTTAGATACTCAGCCGAGCTGATCCAGGATAAGTCTGGATGGAGCCTCGGTGCCACGGCTTTGATGTGACTCTCTCCTGTCTGAGAGCGTTTCATGATGGTGGTGAGCAGCGGAGACGTGGCTGTGACTTCCTTCGAGGTCCAAACTAAAGCATCAGCAGTGTTGGTGAGTTAATAAAGAAGCAGAAGAAGAGTTTAATTTATGTCCAGAGTTTGATTTCTTTTAGATCATTGTCAGTGATGTGGCTAGCTTTTTATTGTTTATTGTGTGAGCATTTTGTTGCCATTTAGTTTTTGTTAATGCAATTGTATGTGTGTGCAAAATTAAGAAGAAGAAGAAGAAGAGGTAGTAGAAGAAGAAGAAGAAGAAGAAGAAGTTTAGGCCTCATTTAATCACATTCATTTGTTTGAATCTTTGAAAACAGGAAGACCACTTTTCTGCTGATGTGTTATTTTCTAGGTTCAAATAAATACATGTGAATAATATAATTTATAGTTTTCATATCAGCTTTTTCAGCTACTGTCTGCCTGTCTTGTTGTTTTATGTCTACATCGCTCTATCAAATACAAACTTTCTACCTCTCTGCTGTAACATTTTAGAATCATTTCTCCAAAATTCACCCTGACAGATTTTCCATCCTCAGAAACTATCATTTGCAATGAAGTTGTGTGTGCTTGAATGAGGCTCCAGTGCGTCTCAGCAGGTCGGTGCAGCTGAACGAGCCCCAGCTGGAGAACCATCAGGTCAATCAGACGGTGGGCGGAGCAGAGCTTCAGCTCTACAAAACCACCTGCTGCACAGGTGAGTCTGTCTCAAACAGAGGAAGCACAGAATACACTGATCAACATGAAGCTGTCTGTCCGGATCTTGTTCTGTCTGTTGTGTGGAGCTTTAACAGCAGCTCAGGATCTAAACTGGAACTTCGAGCCTGCAAGTAGAACGTTAGGAGACCAGAAACCAAGCCAGCCTGAAGTCCAGGAACCAGCAGGTAACCACAGGAACTCTACAACTGTGACTCTTTTATCATCTGATGAAATGCACTGGGCTGTTTAAATAATGCGTCAAATTGACCCTCGACTTTGAATAAAAATGCTTTGATGGTTTTGAAATATGACACTGAAGCTCAATACTGTGTGTCAACAATAATGTCCCAGTGCTGAAAAGTTATTTGTTAAAGTTGTATGACTTTCAGCATTGGATCAAGTGAGTGTTTCTCTTTGAGCAGCAATTCAGCATCAAACATTCATCAAACTCTTTTTCAGCTGTTGTTCTTTCAGTTATTGGCAGAACAATCTCTCTCTCTCTCTGCGAGAGTCCTTTCAGAGATATTTAATATTTTATTATAAAATATCTCAAGATAGCTGACTGTATGGTAGAAGTAGTATTAAACTCTTCTTTTTTTTTTTCTTTTTTTTTTTTTCTTTTTTTACCAAAACTGGACATTTTAATATCGCAATAAATTAAATTCATTGATTCTTTGTTGAAAAAGTTCTGAAAGTGATGAGACATGTTATCACAATTACTTGGAGCCCAAAGTGACCAACAAATAGTTCAAATTCAATATCATTTGGATGGGGGTTTTTTTTGTTTTTGTTTTTTATTGAAATGACGAGACAGCAACAGGCAGATTTTCATAATTACGAACCTGGATCATAAAAATTATTGACATGAAGACATCAGTGATTATAAAAATGGCTGCCAATTAGGAACTGATTTAATTAACTGTCTAAGTGCACTTGTCTTAACTGTCAGCTAATTTCTTTTGAATACATTTACAGTACATGCACATCATTATCGTCCCTCTGTTTTTGCATAATCATAATCCAGGTTGAGAGTAAATGTAATTTAAAAATGCCCTCGTTTATAACTGGATGCAAACCTCTTAATTTGAAAGTAGCGCACAAAATAATAGTGACTAAAATGGCTGTATAATTGTAGTGCATATCACCTCTGAACTGGTTTTTCTTTTCTTCTAAACTGGAATGTGCATTATGAAGTGTAAATCATCACCTCACATTGCTGCACAAAAATAAAATGGGCTCAGCACTGTCCCCCCTTTTAAAAAAGTAAATTTTGGCTTTAATGAGGGGAAAAACTCTGACTGGAAATGAAAATGACTTAAGCTGAATGTATTAATTAACAAACGGCAGAAAGTTATTTATTTTATTTTTTTTAGTTATTTTTTTTTAAGAATGAACATTCAGACTCAATTTGTGTTGTAGCTTCCATAATCGATTTAAAGGGGGGGGGGGGGGGGGGGGGAAACAAGTCCAACTGATATCACTCCTCTCTCCCAGATGTCAGGCAGGAGAAGCAGTCTTTCAATGAGCCGTTGTCTTGGAGATATCCAGCTCCACCAGCTGAGGAGGAGCCCCGGTACCCTCCAGACTTTGAGCTGAAGGCTCTGGCAGCTCCCGACAGTGTCAGTGCCTTCTGCGGGGTGAACTCTGTACGAGTAGTGGCCAAGAAAGACCTTCTGGGGATCGGCAAACCTGTCCACGCTGCAGATGTCACACTGGGAGGATGTCCTGCCACAGGGGAAGATGCCGAAACTCAGGTCCTGGTGTTTGAGTCTGAGCTGCATGGATGTGGCAGCCAGCTGCTGGTGAGGGTTTACAGTAACCACTTGGTTGACTCAAGTCAGTCAATAAAGGGACATTTGGACCCTAGCACAATTTTTGAAACTAAAAGACAACAGGTTCAGTGACCCATTGTTTAGTTTCAGTTTTGACCCTCAAAGGGAAACTGTTTGGGCATCCCTGCTTTACCATTTAAAGTATAATACATTGAATTATTTATGACTGAAACTTAAGGTTTCCAGTAAACTGTGTTTCAGATGAATGAGGACTCGTTCATCTACTCATTCACACTGATGTACACTCCCAGTCCTCTGGGGGACAGTCAAATCGTCCGAACCAGAGACGTCACAGTCAACATCCAGTGTCACTACCAGAGGTCAGATTTTATACACCTCCAGCGAACATCTCCAAGTTTCTGTAATTTTGATGTCTGACCCTTTTTTGAAAAGTGTGACGTATTGAAGGGTTTTTTCTTTTGCAGGAAGCATGATGTGAGCAGCGAGCTGTTGACGCCGACCTGGAATCCGTTCAATCTCAGACAGGTTTCAGAGGAAAGTCTCTACTTCTCCCTCACACTCATGACCGGTAGCTGTCCAACTTCATAATGATAAAAGTCACTTTCTCACTGTCCCAGTGGTAAATATCCGTGTCACAGTTCTTCAATAACCAACACCCTGCTCCTCATGTTTCTTGTCAAATCTGCACATCTTTGTCCTGTGTCTCTCAGATGATTGGCAGTTTGTTCGTCCGGCTGCTGAGTACCTGCTGGGAGACATGATGAAGTTTGAGGTTTCAGTCAAACAGTTTCATCACATCCCCCTCAGAGTGACGGTGGACAGCTGTGTGGCCACCGTGGTCCCAAACATTGACACCGTCCCTCGATACGCCTTCCTTGGAAACAAGGGGTCAGTTTGCTGGACTGGAGGTGGCTTATAAAGGGGGGGGGAGAGAGAACAGATTTTAGGCTAAAATAAAAGGTTCTGTCGTCACAAACATGCCTGCAGATGACGTCTCCTCACGCAAATGTTCAAACGTAGTCTCTTAACTGTGGCTTGGTAGCCTTCTTACCTGGTAGTCAAAGTGTTATCTCCACCTGTGGACATGGATGTCCACTAACATACAAATAATGTGAACATGATATGACATGTATTGCAGAAATGTCAAACTGATACATTTGACGCATACAAATTTGAATGCATCTGTCCACAGAAATGTAAAAAGCCCAGTTTGTTCGGGTGACTGAGCTGTGTTTTATCTGATGCTTTTGTGTTGCGTTCAGGTGCCTGTTTGACAGTCAGCTGACTGGCTCCAGCTCTCAGTTCCTGCCTCGGTCCCAGGACGACAAACTGCGGTTTGAGGTGGAGGCGTTCAGGTTCCAGCAGGATAACACTGGCTCGGTGAGACTCGAACTGAACTCCTGCTTCAGTATTTCTTTTTTTCTTTTTTTTTTTTAAACCAACTGAAATTTGTGTTCTATAGATATACATCACCTGCAGCATAAAAGCCACTGCAGCTAGTGCAGCTACTGACGCCACCAACAAGGCCTGTTCATTCTCTGATGGGTGAGACACAAACACTACAGATCCCATCATGCTTCCTGCTGCAAACGCCACAATCATTCTCACTGGGTTTAAATGACATTGTGTTTTTTGCCACAAAGCATGGACTTGAGCTAAATTATTTTGTTTTGAAGGAGCTTAATAGAGTTCTTGATTTGAAAAAAATAAAGTAAAATGTTCTATATTGAATAGATATTAAGGAGAACAATATTCTATTCCACACTTTTCATTGGTTCACACATTGTGGGTAGAAAAACACAAGTTTTTTTTTTTTGTTTTTTTTCCAAATTTTAAAAACATTTGTCAACCCAATTGCTTGGCAGTAGTCTCAGGGAATATCAAATGGACAGGTGCCTGATGAATTCTCCTGATGAGATAATGGAATCTGAAATCTTTGCTTTTTTCTTTTTTATTAAATCTCTTTGATCGGCAGGTGGCGGGAGGTCAGTGGCAGCCATCAGTCTTGTAACTGCTGTGATACAGACTGTGGAACGGGAAACCAGAGTCTCAGAACAGAAATGGGTATGCATGTGCACTCGAAACCCAGAAGTGAAAGAACAAAGATCTTGTGTAACATTTAAAAAAAGTATTCAAACTCTTAAATCGTAAAATAACAAAAGCATGATGCACATTTCAGACATCACAGGATTATAATTAGTGACGCATTAATGTGTTTATCATTAACGTTGCCGTTGTTTTAAAAGGTAGGATGAGCTCGTATAATTAACATTAAGAGGCTGGCATCATATTTCTGTGTTGCAGGTACTCAGTGGGAGGAGGAAAACGCAGTTGGACCAATCACAGTGAAGGAGAGACCGCTATGATGGGAAAAACTAAATGATATACGTTAACTTGAGATTAAAGCTTGTATACACTGAGGAACCTGCTTCATGTGGTTTGTTTTTGTGATTAAATCTAATGTTGCCTCATCCAAACTGTAAGATCAAGGTCCAGGATGCCTGTTCGCTGCAATGGTCATAATTTTGGAATGGTGATGTGTTTGAGTCACTGGCGAACAGCCTGTCCAACCATTTAGAAACGAGGGTGTGTTGGTATCCAACTTTTCTGTTTTATTCAATTTGGCAAAAAGTGCATTATACAGATCAGTTTACTGGCCACAGCCATATCTTAATAGTGAATGACTGCAACTGTATTTCATGATTTTTAGATGGTCAGCTGTGACTTTTTAAAGCAAGAATTCACTCTGTATGTGTTCAGATTATTTCTTTTCCATTTAAAAAAAACAACTCTGTAGTCTGAGATAATTAGTTTATAGATCTGTGTGTGATCAATGGGGGCGTTCCACCTTCAGACTCATCTGTTTTTAATTGCGCCACTTTATTTTTTTCATTGAGAGCGAGACAAAATGAAATTTTAAAATGACTTTCCCAATGTGGCATGTAAACTGCAGCTGATGTTGTACAGTTGGGTTCTGTTTCACGTTCAATCTCAATTCATTGTTTCACTATATAAAAGCTGAATGGAGCCCCCCCCCCACTTGCCCAGACTTTCAGCATGTACGTGGGGAGGTAATGACTGAATTTTGATTTTTGTGTGAATCGTTCCTTTAAATGGCTTCAATTTCTTTGAGTAGACTTTGCTTTGACCTGGTCGGTGGGTGGTGAGATGCTGCTGTGCTGGGACAGCTGCTCTGCCCCTTTGCCCATCGTCCATTTCAGATGACATCACCTGAGTGGACGCAGCTGGAGAGACACTCCTCATGCATCACACATAAGGCGGGGCAAAGGGCTCATCTATTTTCTATATATAACCCTGACCTACACCCTCCTACTCACCATCCAGCCGCCTTGTTTCCTCGCCGCGGCCTGAGAGTTGGAGGCGGCAGCATCCATCACAAGCCAGAGAGGAGCCTCCTGTCTGACTCATCCATCTCTGCTCTCCATCTCTCGGGGGAGGAGAGGACCACTGCTGGCTGTGTGACCTGAAACTGAGAGGTCTCATGGTCTAACAATGAAAACTTGGTGATGAACTTTGTTTCTGTTTTTTTTTTGTTTTTTCCATCTGTATTAATTTGTTCACTATTTATTTACAGTGGTTGAGGAATTACCCAGACCTTGTACTGATAAAGTAGCAATGCCAAAATGTAGAACCCAATACCCACATACTAGTCATGCATTTACATTTTTGCAGAGTAAAGGTACAAAAGCATTAGCATCAAAATATACTGAAAGCACAAGTATTTAAGTTGGTTGGCTGCAAATGCTTGACTCCTGAGGAAAACATACTTCTTTGGTGTTTGTTGCCCAATGTGGGTGAAATATTCTAACAGCAGACGATGCCGTTTGTTGAATCTTCATCACCGCTGATTCACGTCTTCACCATGTCCCCACATTGTTCTGCTCAAAGTTTGAACTCGGGCGACTCTAACCGGAGAGCCTAGCAGCTGACTTTGAGGAAAGGATTTCAAGTTTGCGGGTTGAAACTTTAACAGTTGTTTTTCAAACATCTTTGATGCAACATTTAAATGGCAAGAGAAACAGTGTTAACAATAACTAATGCTCTTTTTTTATGAATCAAAATTTTAATTGACAGACATTTCAGTCCAAATGATGTCAATATGTAATTAAAATGTGTATATTAATAAAATAAGTTCAAACTAGTATTTCTGCTGCTGACTGCTGAGGGTAGCAACATCAAATCGACTAGTCAAATAATCGTGTGCAACCCTAATAGTAACTGTTATAATGCCAAACTTGAGGCTTCAAAATGGTCGTCCACACACCGGTGGGTTTACACTTGATGGTGATGTGGCGGACATGCTGTTCTTCATGTGAACACAAGGACACTTTCCTCTTTCAGCAGTCAATTGTGACATGTCAAACTCTGCACAGGCATCGTCCTGCATGGCTGAAGTTTAAACATTACTGCAAGTTATCAATAAAAACTCAATTTTGAGTGGAAGGGGATTTGAATTTTCTGCCATGTAGTCAGAGTATTTTACTCAAAGTCCTCGTCAGGCGAGACAGTGACCCGTCGGCGTCATCTGTCTTGTCCTGGTTTCTGATAATCCTGTGGGAGGAGACACGCTGTAACAATCATCAATAACTGACTGACAGCTCTGATTTTCTGACCTGCTTTCTGACTTCTTTTTTAAATCAATCATCCCACCACAATACATCCATCATCAACCCGTCCAATCAGCCTCAACCGCTCCCCACCGGCCGTCACATGTTGCTTTTCCAGAGCTGAAAGAAAACCTGATCAGCTTCAGGGTCCATCAGAGACTCAACAGATGAAAGACAGACTGAATGTCAAGAGCTTTTTTTGTCAGTTTTTCATTGATGGCAGAAAAACACATTTCTAATAATGCAGAGACACAAAAAGGGTTGTCCTGAGAGTGTGATGTTAAATTAATCATTAAAGGAAAAAACAGCAGCTGATGCCACCTTTCTAACAGAAAGCTTAAATTAAAATATCCAGCTGCTTTTTATGCAGAAACCTGGATTTTAGGGCCTCATATGAACCAATTCAATGGTTTCCCTGCCCTCTGGACCTGAGAGTGAAAATTAATCAAATCCAACATGAGTGGAATAAATGCCGAGCCCCCGTACTGAATGAATATAGTACAACAAACACTAAGAAAGAGAATTCAAACTGGTTTCCAGGTGAATCAGGCAATGAAAGTAGAGGATTTTATTCTAATGGGTTGTTGAGTTCAAATTCTACTGGAGGTTAAAACTATTTTGAATTGTACTGGTTAAAATCGAACTCATCATGACAGAACAAAATGACTAAAATCTGAAACCGGTAAATTTCTCAGAGAAAGTCCACACAGAGCGCTGTGTGCAGCAGCAGCGCCCCCTGCTGGCCCTCAACACAACTTCATTTGAAATAAAACTGGACTGAAGAGCTGGAGAACTGCTTCTTCAGTCACATTACTGTCTTTCCAATCATGCAACATACAAGAAAATGTCAATGTAACTTAAATTGTTTGTTAAACATTTTCTTGTAAAGATACAAGATCTGACATAGTTTAACTTTTGATGGCAGATGGTTACTTAGCACCTGTTTAGCTTTAGAGTGAAGAGAAAAATGCTTCCATTAGTAAAACTAATCAAACAAAAATGACCGTGAAGTAAATTGGAGGGAAAAAATCAGGAGAGTAAAATATGTTAGTATGGTGATGTATAATTCATACATACATACACCCAGAGTATCTATATACATGCATATACATATACTTACAAGTTTAACACAAAATAACCTAATTGTTTTTCCAGTGTTTGATAACCTCCTGAACAAATGAAGGAGAAATCGAGACGATAAAGTATTGTCAGTGTCTCTTATTCTAAGAGAGCTACATAAGTGTCTCCTGCAGTGAGCACATCAACAGTAGAAAATAGTGATACAACTCATTTCAGGAATAAAAACAAATAGGAAACATGGAGTTTTGTAAATTCCATACTCAAGTCATATTAAACACATTTCCTATAGAGCCAACAAATACGCTTTCATCTCTACAGATTTATATTGCAGCTATTTATCGCCAAAAAAAAAACACTATGTAAGATCATTTACATGTTGTTTGTCAAAGAATGAAGTAAACCTTTGGATGTTCTTTAAAACAGAAAACAGAAAATTAAAACAGAAGTGCCTGTTTGTTAGCAAGTTTTTAAAATCCCATAAGTGTTTCACTCTGGAACAACTGATTTAAAAGATGAGGCTCACACACAGGCTGGGAGTCATCAGAACCTTGAACCGTCGTGCTGAGACCATGCCCACTAAGTCAGAGGGGAAGGAGCAGGGACAGAAGCCCTTCAGGGGAGCACTTTAAAACTGTGGCTACCCAAACTGGACCTTGTTCAAAACCTCTTAAAGATCCAGAGCAGACAGAGAGGGAGGAGGAGACGAGAAAACGTAACAACATCGCCATTCCCTCTGTCGCAGGAACATCTGAGAAACTCAGGAGGATCTTTAATAAACATGGGATCCCTGTTCACTTTAAACCTACCAACACACTGAGGTAGATATTTGTACATTGGAGAAACAAAACAAACTCTCCATAACCAAGTGGCACGACACAGGAGGGCCGACTCCTCAGGCCAAATCTTTGCTGTCCACTTACATCTGAAGGAGAAGAATCATTCCTTTGAGGACAGCAATGTAAACATATTGGCCAGAGAAGACAGATGGTTTGAAAGAGGAGTAAAGGAAGCTATGTCAAACTGGAACAACCAACGCCATTACTTACCACCCACTTACAATGCTGTGCTGAGTTCTCTCCCCAGACAGCTAAACAACGCTATTTTCCTTCCTACATAATAAAAAACTCTGAAACATATTTATGTTGATGTCACAGGGCAGGACTCCGCCTGTATCCCTGGCAGTCCTGAGAGAGGACGTCAGCCAAACCACACAATAGCAGCAGCACAGAGCTGTATTGTGTAGTGGAGAAGGGGCAACACAGCACACAGGCGCGATCGTTCTCTCAGATGCGGCTGCGTCTCTCCAGGTCACTGTGTGAGAGAAAGAAAAGCTCTGACTTGCTTGGGCAGACGTTGTTTGGTGTCACCCGCTGATTTGCATAATTTAAATATCAAGCCCGCCGTACCTTCCAATCCGGCCCCTGTTCAGCACCCTGGACAGTGCACTGCAGACCTGCAGCATTTGTTTTCATCCAAACTCTGTGCAGCGAGGGATATAGGCTATGAAAAGGTGATCCCAAGTCCCCGCTTTCCCGCTAAACAGAGGGAGAGAGAAATTACACAGAATAAAAATTGCTTTAATTTTTTATTTTTTTTTTTCACCTTCAAAAAAAGTACGCACAGTGCGTACAGGATTCCGGCTGGCGGCGCCACTGGTTAAGATGCTCTGTTCTCTAGAGGGTGGATAGGTCTTTAATTTGACATGTACATGACATGTGATTTTTAATCTCATAATTTAAATTTTTTATACTCTCAAATATTTTTTCCATCATTTTCTGGTTTTCACCTTTGTTTTCTTAAACTGGTGGAAACGGAAACGCCTCTCTGAGAGAAATAAATAAATAATTTATTGATCTCTGCCCCTAACGTTCATTATTTTAGACCCCAACAACCTGAAGATTGTAACCGGAGCTCTTGTAGAAACACCTGCAAGGACACACAACAGTCCCACAGTTTACATCTATAAATTCAAATAAACTTTGTTGGCATGAACGAAGTTACACTATTGACACATTTAAATGACATGTTGTTGAATGAGACATTTTACACAAGAAAACTAAATACATTCATTTGTTGCACAGAACCTAGATTATCAAGCACACGCACGTACGTACGCACGCGCGTCACTGAAGGCCATGGAAACAGAACGTTGACCAAAGCTATAAAAGCTGCAGGCCTCGTTTATTTCTCATTCGCGCATTAAACTTTGACAAGTTGACCTACCGCGGATTTATTGTTGGAAAGTTGCAATCTGGGAAACCCGATCGACTGGAAAACTTCTACTTAACCAAACCATTTGGATTATACCTGTTCACCTGAAGACTTCATCACAGAGAAACCTTTTTTTGGATTATACCTGTTCAGCTGAAGTCTTCATCTCTGACGAACCTATTTTGGATTAAACCTGATCACCTGTAAGGCTTCATCTCAGACAAACCTTTTGGATTATAACTGATCACCTGTAAGATTCTTTAAAAACAAACCTTTTGGATTACTTTGCTCCAGGACAACTACTGCCAGAAGAAGACCATCTTTAACTTCTGGAGAAGTGGCCTCCGGTTGACCCCCTGGGCCGACGCACCTGCTGTCCCGAGTCTCTGCAGGTAGGACATCTTTTATTATCACACCAAATGTATTAATTCATCTTCTTAAACGTAGAGGTGGGTTTCGGTTGACAATGTGAATATACTCTTGGTAAATTGAATTTAATTTAAAGATTGGAAATTGATAGCATTTTAGCTAGGCTTTCACTAACGGTCAGTTTTGGGTGATACTGGATGATTTCTCTGTGTAAAATGATGTTTAAGTTTAAGAAGAGTTTAAGAATGTGCTGAAAGTCCCGCGACAGATGAGGAATGTGTTCACGGTTGTTTAGTGATTTTTAAATACTGTCATGTTTGTTTGAGGGATTAAATGTTTTGATAATTATGGTCGAACATTTAGGGGAAAAGATGGCGACCGGGCCTTTTTTGAAAAAACAACAATTTTGTCTCGTGCACCATGGAGACGATGGAACGTTAGGAGATGAGAACGTGCAGGTGTAAACGCACCAGGCCGTCTCTCTGTGTACAGCTGAGATAGCTGCTATAATTGTTGAAACTGAACTTAAAGTGGAACCGGATATGTTGTCGGAGAGAGTTCAAGTTCACGGTTTCATATATATATATATATATATATATATATATATATATATATATATATATATATATATATATATATACATATATAGGCCTTTTCACTGTTGTGTTCAGTCAGCACTCAGAACTTGTACTTGACGTGTTGGTATTGAAAAGTTTGGGCAGAGATGAGAGTGACGTCCTGCCTCAGTACCACCATCTCCTCCATGAGGCATGACTAGCGACTAGTAAACAACATATTGGCTTTATTATTAGGATATATATTTGGCGGATATGCAGTATATAAATAGGAGGACAATGGGAAAATGGTTGTGTTCTTGGAGGATAGGCCTGCTAACTTTACATGATAGATCGTTATAATAAATGAATCAACTGGTACTCAAATCTGTAACACTGCACCATATTTTATGAGCTAATGACAGGTGTTGGATGTTAAATCCTCATCAGTAATGTAACTTGTAAAGAGTATCTGAATGCAAATCATGAAATGTTTCTGTCCATTCAAGGATTGTTGGAGAGTTTTTACTTTGCCATTTTCTGGCTATTGCTTTTTTACTAGCTGCTAGTAGTATTTGTTGTAAATATCTGGCTGTTCTTTCAGCTCAGTTGGTACATTTCCCAAATAAATAACATCATCTCTGATCTGATCTGTCCAGTAAGCAGAGATATTAGGACACTCCCGAAAAATGTAATTGTGACCTGCAGACATGTTTCCACACATTTCTCCAGCAATGACCATATTTGGATTTGTTACTCCATCTTGATTTAATATACACTGTGGAAAACAGCGGTTTAACATGTTTTGTGTCTTCTAATTGTTGACAGGGAAGAAACCATAAGATGGTAGCAAAAATAAATATACTCAATGTCTGAAATGTTGTTGTGATCCTTCGCAGGGAATGAAAGTAACATCTCCCTATTCTTGTTTTCACCTGTTTTGTTTCAGTATTCTGAGAGACAATATGGGATCCAGTGTATCCAACGAGTCCATGTCATCTTCCGAGATGAACCCCGTCCAGCTCCCCAGCGGATACGAGTTCCAGGAAGTTCTGGGAGAGGGCTGCTTCGGAGAGGTGTTGAAATGTTGGAAAAAGGACATCAAGCAGACTGTGGCTGTGAAGATTCCTAAATTCTTTGACGAAGACACCGTCAATGAGGTAGGAGGTGTTGATTTTGACGTTCACGGTTGCAAAAGATATTGTATAGTCAGAGGTGCAGTAACTGACTCATGCAAACAAGCAATTCCTTTTGATTTAAGCTACTTAAACCATCTACAAACGTCACTATATAAAGATATACTGATTATCTGTACACTAAGTTTTAAGCACCACCTTATCAAGACTTCACACGCTAACACATTAACTGACTGTAAAAAAAAAATAATCATATCAAACTTGCCGTTTGTCTCCAGGTTTCCATGCTGAGACGGTTCAAGCGCCTCAAACTCGACCGACACAACATTGTCGAGTTCATCGATTGTTTTCAAACCAAACATGGAAAGGCAATCGTGTTGGAGATGCTGGATATCAGCCTGGGCGACTACCTTGAAATGACAAGTTTTGCGCCTATGCTTCTGAGCGACATCAGAAGCGTCATCCAGCAGGTACAAACGCCATCAGCACCATCAGATGGAAAGCAAAGCACTGAGCACTCTGTCACTTTTAGGCTTTGGTACATTCTTACTGACCTTGTACTTTTCAGATGGGGACAGCATTTGAGGCGCTGAAGGGGATTGGGGTGATCCACGGTGACGTGCACCTCTTCAACATCATGATGGAGAATCACCAAACGCGACCCCTCAGAGTCAAGCTCATTGACTTCGGTGGTGCCATTTCCACATCAGAAGCCACCCAGGGCAAGCTCCTGCAACCGCTGGCTTTTAGGTAGGCTTCATTATTTTTATTACTACACTGGACTGAGTTAGTAGTTTACAATTTATTGCTCCTTTCCCAAGTCTGACAGTGTAAACATCCTGTGTAATATTTGTTCTCCACATTCAGGTCTCCAGAAATCATACTGGGCTGTCCATTTTCTGAGGCCATTGACATGTGGTCCCTGGGCTGTCTGATGTTCATAATGATCTGCAGCAAACAACCGTTCAGCGGATGCTGTGGATATGAAATAGTAAGTCACGTTTGTCACCAGTTTGTCAGTTACTCATACTTGTGTGTCTTCACTCGTGCTTGTGGTTTTGCTCTAATTAGTGCTCCATGTACAATAATGAGTAATCTAAAGCTGGGAATCAAAAGGAAATTTAAAAAATAGGGAATGAGAAACCATCCTGGTGTTTTGTTAAAACAGATGAAAAAATGCTCTAAATTTACTTTGGGTGTGACAGAAAGAAGTAAAGTTATGTTTATTGGTTCAAAGAACTTTGTACCTTAGCTACGATGGCAGGTGTTAGCATTAGTATGTTGTCAAAGGATGACCTGCCCTACTTTGCCTCTGATTGGCCAATCTTACACCTCGTGCTTCAACCAACCCAACTAACGAGAACTGGCCTTTCTGATATGGCGATGCATTACTTTGCCCTCCTGAGAACAATACTTCCTCTTACATATTTTGATGTAATGCTGTGTTTAATCTCCAGCTGCGGAGCATCATTGATCTACTGGGTCAGCCAGCAGACCTTGTTCTCAGTACTGGTCTAAGGACAAAGAAGTACTTTAACTGGACCGAGTCAAACAGCTGGGAGCTCAAGGTACCACAGTTTACCCTCTCTGACCTTTAATCTTTTATCACATTTTTTTCTTGTTAACATTTCCCTACATTTAACAGTCTATCATTCCGATTGATTCTGAGGAACATTGATACAAACACTTTGAACCTTCTTTCAGACATCTTTTGAGTATTTCAGATGTCACCTCAGCAGTGTCAACAAGGACCACAATCTCCAGTCTCTGGACGATCTCAAAGAAGTAAGTGTGAAGTAACTTTCATTGTCACTATGATCGATTGTCTTTTCTCAATGGTGGATTTGACCGTTGTTTCCTCAACTAGATACGTCTAGAGGAAAACAATGAAGCTGAGGCCGCAGAGCGAGAGCAGTGCATCGAGCTCCTAAAGGCAATGCTGAAGATGAATGAGGATGAGAGGATCACTCCCCGTGAAGTCCTCATTCATCCATTTTTCACCAAAGACTACCCAAAGTAAGTGTGTATGTTACGGGAGTTCCGTAGGTAGTGCTTTTTTAGTTAGTGATGATTTATCATTTGATCAGTGTCCTGTCTTTTTTCCGGGATATGAGTGTACAGTGACTGTGTCTTTTTGTAGCAATGGGGCTTTGGCAGCTGCATCCCCTTTGGTCCGATGGAAGCCGATGGAAAATCTGGCGAGTGCACTCGGTGAGCCTGCTACCACTCCTCTGACGGATAACGAAAGCGCTGTCATCCAACCGGACGGCTGCATGCCATCTCCGAAAATTTCACCAGCAGGTGTGATCCAAGTTCGGCCAGCGACGGCTGAGAACACACTGCTGCTGGAGGGTCAGGGGAGAAAAGTCAGGTGAGATGTCTTCCTCTCGTCATGACACCTATTTCTCAGAAGGAAAAAACAGTTCAGATCGCCAGAAATAATAGCAGAGACGTGAGCTTTTGAAGATGTCATGACAATAACAGGAACATTGTGTGCATGTGTTTTCATGTTCAGATGATTAAAAATAGTATCAGAACCTATTGCCTTTGTTTTTCACCCACTTCCACATGAAATCAAGACTCACTACAAGAGGTTTTGGTCCACAGGAGCCTCGGAAACAACAAAAATGAAAAGTTCCTTGTTGCAGCCTCACAATGTGATGACAATAACAGGAATGACAGTAACATTTTGTGGTGTTTTCAGTTTTCAGTCTGGCCTGAACGAAACGTCATGTTCCTCAATGCCCAGAACTGAAAGTAGCATGGAGTCCTCCATATGTGAGGACCCGGGCTCATGTGGTAAGTAGCAGTCACCTCTATTTGCGTCTGAACTGTTGTGCAATTTGGAGTACAGCTGAGGTCTTTAATGTCCTTTGACTTTCAGAAAACATGGGGGCAAAGAAGCCTCAGAAGAAGAAGAATTGCTTCCGACGTGTCTTCTCCTGGATGAGGAAGACCTTCAGGTTATGTGTTACCTCTGTTGATGCTTTGGCCTATGACAGCTGAGAACCTGCTGCTGCTGGAAGGTCAGGGGGGCAGAGTCAGGTGACACCCATTTCTCAGATCAGTCGGCTCACCAGAAATAATAGCAGATACATGGTTCAAGACAGTGACAGAATAATTGTGTGTGTGTGTGTGTGTTTTCATGTTCAGTGGCAGGACTTACATTGTCAAGACCTCAGGAAGTTCAGTCTTCACTTCCTTGAACGGGGACTGTGACTGTTAGCCTGATCCTGGGTCTGCCTGCGGCAGCTGAGAGCATGCCACTGTTGGAAGGTCCAGGGACAGAGAGTAAGTGTGACAGTCAGTGTTACCAACTTGATCAGTGCTCACACACAACTTGTACATGTTTATGTCACCACATACATCACTGGAGAAGAGTAGAGAAGTGTTTGTTTTTGTGTAGGGCAAAAGCTCCTAAAGGTGAGGACTGTCATGTGAAATGCGATGAAAACTACAAGACGTTTGATTGTTAAATTACATACATTTTTCAAACAAGGAAATGTAGTTCAAGGTATTTAGTTAAAGTAGTAACATTTACATGAATACAAAGTTCAGGACCATTACAGACGACCAATGGTACATTTTATTAGATTTAACTTTAATGGCGCAAAACAACTTCCCCACTGTGAATAATAACACTAAGGTACAATAAGGTTCCTGGTACAAGATCTTTAAAAGGGCACTATTTTTAATCAGAAGAGAAAGATCTTCACTGACTGACTGTTTTTTTTTTATGCTTACAACCTAAAAAAAAAACCTCTTTGTTTTCATGACTGAATAGACAAAGTGACCTTAAAGGACAACACAATTTCATACTGTTTTATTTTCTAGATTTTTTAGATTTTAACAGTATTGTGGAGACTGAATTGTGCATCTTTGCAAAAGTTGTGACTCTCAAATGCATGTCATTTGATCCAATATTAGTATTCAGATGTACCGTATTGACCCGAATATAGAAGATAGAAGATTGATCTGTGTTTTTGTTTGTTGGTGTAGCAGCGTCAGTGGTGGCTTCCACCTCACAGGCAGCTGTGATGGAGGCCTCGACCTCACTGAGAGCTGTGGAGGAACCTCGTCCTCAGCAGACAGTTCCGGTCCTGTCACAGCACACATAAGCGGACAGCCGTGGTGCAGCTACCGCACACACAGACTCCAGTGACCGTGCATGTGAGTGACATGTATCACCTGCCACAGGAGTACATTGTAAGCCCCGCCCGCCTCCTGGCTGCATGTTCTTGAAACAGCAGTCACATCTCTGTCTCCTCTGCAGGACTCACACAGAGTCCAGCCAATCAGAGGATGTGGAGCATCACCTGGTGATGGAGCAGCTTTATCCTCCACCCTGTCCACCCAGTGCAGAGCATCAGCTGCCCTCCTCTCCTCACGGTGGACTTATGTGATGTCATGCAGATGGATCAATGGATGTGTAAATAGATGTACAGATAGATGTTAAGATAAATATATAGATCGATGTACAGATAGTTGTATAGTTAGATTTTAAGATATATGTATAGATAGATGGTTAGATATATGTTAAGAAATATGTCTAGATTGATGTCAAGAGAGATGTAGAGATATATGTATATATTGATGTATAGATATAGAATGGTGTTTAGATTGATGTATAAATAGATGTTCAGATATATGTATAGTATACACATATGTATAGATTGATGTATGGATATTTGTATAGATTGATGTATGGATATTTGTATAGATTGATGTATAGATATATGTATGATTTAATGTTTAGA
This sequence comes from Sparus aurata, assembly GCF_900880675.1. Lineage (NCBI taxonomy): Eukaryota > Metazoa > Chordata > Actinopteri > Spariformes > Sparidae > Sparus > Sparus aurata. Next base: position 23,530,482 of record NC_044194.1, on the reverse strand, counting down.
TATATGTAGAGATATATGTATGAATTGATGTTTAGATATATGTAGAGATAGATGTATAGATAAAAAGTAAAACTTTTTAAACTATATTATCCAGCTCAATATGATTCAGTTTGTGCAATTACATGATAAATACACCTAAACCTTTGAGCATCACACTGACTTATTTTAAAGTAAGTTTTATAGTAAGTAGAGTTCAATTAATTGGTAACTACAAGATACATAAAGCTGTGTTTAACATGATTGCAGTAATTAATAACTTGATACATGAGACAGACACAAGAGCCAAAGCTCAGTACACATTAAGTGTCAGAAACGTCAGCTGGCTTTTAAGCCAATAACTGCAGTGGTTTATCAGTGGGAAATGTTCCTTATACAAGGTAAACCAACAACGCAACAACACAAGCTAACAATACGTCAGGGTGCTACTTCTAGCAAATATACTCCACAAAAAGCAGTTTTTGAGGTGATAGTGCTTTGCCTACCCTCATTTCTATATCCGGGCAGCCAGACACGCTCAGGATGTGTTGTTGCCCCCTACTGTCCTCAATTAGAACGGAAGCATTAAAGAAGAACGTTTCATCATAGTCTTAACCACTAATACCTGTCTTGGCAGGTTCCGTTCCGTTCCATTTTCTTTTCCGCTTTTTCCGTGAGGGTTGTGGAGATGTTTTTATCTCCCCTTTTTTCAGGGGAGGTTACTGGGGCCAAATCCAGTGACTGTGGGCGAAGGCCTGGGCACACCCTGAATAAGTCGCCAGCTCATTGCAGGACCCTTACTGATGGCAGTGGCTGCCACACAGGTGCCAACTGCGCATCAGGAGCAATTTGGGGGTTCAGTATCTTGCTCAAGGATACTTCGGCATGTAGCTCAGGTCCACCCCAGGGGAGCCGGGATCCGAACCAGTGACCTTCCGATCACTAGTCCAGCAGCTCTACCCACTGAGCTACAGCCGCCCCGTCTTGGCAGGTAGTCCAGTAATTTACTTTGAATTGAATAATAAATACTGTGTATATGTAGTTGCTTTATATGTTATTATCAATCAATCAATCAAAGCTTTATTGTCATTTTGTTGTACCGACAAAGCAGCACAACAAAAATGAGATTACGTTTTTCCAGGATCAATAACAGAAGACCCAATAAATAACACACAATATATAAATATAATCATTTAAAACTAAAACTAGGACTAGGGGCTCGTGAAGTGCATCAGTGCACATGCTCCAGATTAGCAGTTCATCAATCAGCTTGTGAAAGGAAGCTGTTGATAAGTCTGTTAGTTTGACCTTTATGACTCCGGAACCGTTTTCCTGATGGCAGCAGTTCAAAGAATGTGTGGAGAGGGTGGGAGGCGTCCCTGATGATGTTCAGTGCTCTGCTCCTGCAGCGGCTTTGGAAGAGTTCTTGGACAGAGGGGAGGGAAACTCTTGACGACCCTCTCAGCTCCTCCAACTATTCTCTGTAGGGCTTTTTTGTGTGACATACTGCAGCTGGAGTACCATGTCGAAATACAATACGTCAGAACGCTCTCCACCACACCACTGTAGAAGGTCCTGAGGATGCTGATGGGGAGAGAGGCTTGTTTAAGCTTCCTCAGGAAACACAGTCTCTGCTGGGCCCGTTTCGTGATCCCTGAGGTGATTTTCCTCCAGCTTAGGTCCTGCGAGATCTGCACTCAGAGGAACTTGATGTTCTCCACTCTCTCCACTGTGCAGCCACTGATGCTGAGAGGAGCGTGCTTGGGCTTTGACCTCCGGAAGTCGATAACCATCTCCTTTGTTTTGTCTGCACTGAGCACCAACCCTCTAGGTGTTCAACTTCTTCTCTGTACATTGATTCATCATTTCTATGAGTGAGTCCCACCACTGTGGTGTCATCCGCAAACTTGATTATCTAGATCCCCTCGTGTCTGGATGCACATTAGTGTGTTAGCAGTGTAAACAACAGTGGACTGAGTACACAGCCTTGAGGAGTTCCAGTGCTCAGCATGATGGAGTTGGAAGTGTTATTTCCGACGGCGGTGGCGGAAGAGTTTCTCCATTAGTTTCTGGGGGGTGATGGTATTGAATGCTGAGCTGAAATCAATGTACAGGATTCTGACATAAGGTGTATTTCTGGTCCAGATTCACTTAAAGCTCGCCCCCGAGCTGTTGTGCTCTTACCACAGAAGGAACTGTGGAGAGAGCTGAGGTTCAAAACTTTTTTTTAGCAAGTTTTATCTGAAGATGTTGTATTGTAGAGGTGAAATCCAAATTTCATGAATGTCTAGTTATATTTTTAAACTGGGACAACAGCACATATGTTTGTGTTTTATGTCTTTATTAACACAACCAACTACTGTTATTTCTATCAATAAAAAATATTATATTTGGAGAGGTCACGTGACCTGCAGAGAGGACAGCGACGTAGCACTTTGACTCGCTCCTATTCCCCCTATTTAAAAAAAAACTACCTTTTTATTTAGCTTAGCCATTATTTTGAGCTTGTTGTGACATTTAAACATCCACCCTGTGAGATGCCGAAGCCAAGAAAGTCCAAGAGGCCTCTTGACCCCAACCACGAGTCGTCTGACGAAGATGAGCAGGGAAACAAGCTAACCGCCATGCTAGAGACGGCCTTGGAAAAACAGCGAGAGTTTATGGTGGCGCAGTTCGCAGGACTAAATGGAAGGCTCGACGAAATAAAAACTGAGATGTCTGGTTGCACTAAGGATGTTGCTAAGCTGCGTACAGACTACAGCGACCTTCGAAAAAGAGTCAACAAGACGGACAATACCATCAAGAGCAACAAAGTTAAGCTAGCGGACTTGGAGGATAGAAATGCGCATCATGTCGGCCCTCCGGCCACTGGTAACTGAGGTCCTCGGAAGCTAATATGCGAAATACTCCAAGCCTCGCGGAAAACGCCTGTCAAGCTTCAGCACAGAGAGATTCGCTTCTCTGCCGACTTCAGCAGCTACATGGTAACGCAGCGGCGGGCTTCTTCCCCGGCCATGGAGGAAGCGAAGAAGCAACGTCCCAAAGCCCTCCTACTCTACCCAGCCAGACTGAAGCTTCCACTGGGAAACTCCCGTTCATCACCAAATCAAACCGTTTGCATCACACTGTCAAAGAAAAGAGGGTTTCTCTTCAAGACCTCGACAAGCACATTGATGCTAAGCTTTCGGAGATGAAGCAGTAAGGGCAGAACGGTGTGACATCCTAATGTGTGTGTGTGTGTGTGTGTGTGTGTGTGTGTGTCTGTCTGAGTGTCTGTGGCTGTAACATATATATATATACACTTGGAAAAGCCTCATGAGAAGTTTAGAGAGTGATCACGGCCTCAGGCTTTTTGCCCCACTTTCTCTCTCTGGTTTTGTTTGTGAGTGCCTTCCAACGATCCGCTAATGTGCGGGTGGTTTGAGTGATGTGAGATCCTGCAGATAGCAGCAGGGTCTGTGCCGTGACGTGCTGTGAACATTTACCTTTCTTTATCCTTTACTGTGATTGCTTAATGATGATTGTGTGACGCATGTAGTTTTCATGTGAGCCTTGCTATGTTCCAGACTGATGTTCGAGCTCTTGTTTGAACATCATTTTTATAATTTATTTTATGTTTTGATTTAATCTCGTTATTTTTCATAAAAGTGAATACATGTATGACATTACAACAAAGATTCATTCTGCATGAAGTTCAAGATTTTGCACATTTTATGTTTTAAGAGGAAATTTATTTTTGAATAATTTTTATTCATGTTTTAATAAGAATGCAAGTGCACTGAATTTTTATTTGTTTTTTTATGTTGAGACAACATGCACTATATTGCCAAAAGTATTCGCTCACCTGCCTTGACTTGCATATGAAACTAAGTGACATCCCATTCTTAATCAATAGAGTTTAATATGACGTCGGTCCATCTTTTGCAGCTATAACAGCTTCAACTCTTCTGGGAAGGCTTTCCACAAGGTTTAGGAGTGTGTTTATGGGAGTTTTGACTATTCTTTAAGAGGCGCATTTGTGAGGTCACACATTGATGTTGGATGGGAAGGCCTGGCTCTCAGTCTCCGCTCTAATTCATCCTAAAGGTGTTCTGTCGGGTTGAGGTCAGGAATCTGTGCAGGCCAGTCAAGTTCATCCACACCAAACTCACTCCATATAGTTATGAACCGTGCAGAGACCTCACAAATGCGCTTCTGAAAGAATGGTCACAAATAACACACTCCTAAACCTTGTGGAAAGAAGAGTTGAAACTGTTATAGCTGCAAAGGGTGGACTGATGTCATATCAAACCCTATTAGGGCCAAAAATCATATTTGAAGTTCGTTTGTTTATTGATATTAATATTAGAATATATTCGAATATGTATTAATAATATTTTGACCATTAAATGCCTTCAGTAAGACCTATATTGGTATCAAACTTAAGTTGTATATGTTCTGTCCACCAGAGGGCAGTGTATCAGTCAATGTCAATAGGCAGGCAATGATGTTTTCAGAAGAAAAACACACAACTGTTTTTTTTTTTTTTTAATTAAAAGTCAGACCCCTCCTCCTCTTCCAGCTTGCCGGGATGTAGTGTTGACAGGTTGGCTCTCAATCTGCTGGTCGTCGCGTGGTATGTGAGTTTGGTCCTGAATATTTTACTTATCACTTTGTCCTTAGTCGTGATTTTTCCCTGTTCCTTTGGGAACCCAAAGTAGCGCCACACGTTGCTTTTCAGACGGTCTGGAGTGTAGATTTCAAACTCCTCAGGCGTAGTTGTTGTAGGCTTTGGCGCCGCCATTGTTCTGATATACAAAATAGGCGCTAACCAGGACGCTAACGTCACCTACAGGAGCCCAGATGACCAATAATAGCCTTGCTAATGAGCTCGCGATTCACAACTTCACTAGGCTGAAGAAGCCTCGGAATCTATATTGAAAACAACGTTTATCAGCAAACACATTTACAAAAAATAATGCCCATAACAGGTTCGAATCTTAATGGCTGCCTAATATTCGTTCGAATATCTTTATTTTTGTAAATATTCGAATTATATTCAAATCACGAAGTGCGGAGTCAAAGCCCTAAACCCTATTGATTAAGAATGGGATGTCACTTAAGTTCATATGCGAGTCAAGGCAGGTGAGCGAATACTTTTGGTCAGATGGTTCATCTGTTAATGATAACTGTGTAAGTATTGTGATTAAAACATGATAGAGTCTATCAAGATGTGTCTGTGGTTTGATTTAGAGGAACCTATTTTCGGTCTTGGAAATTCAATGAAAGGTTATGGAGAAGTCATTGAAAAGTCATGGAAAACTATTGCTAAAAAAGTGTACGAACCCTGCCTTAAGTAAGCAGTTCTGTCAAGAGTAAACTTTTTTTCACTTAATTCATTTGATATAAAAAGTGCATACAGACCACAGTCATCAGTCCACAGCAATGAAGCCCTACAATTCCGATCATGAATGCTTCCAGTACAGTTTTTGCTATGAATGGTCATTTAAAATTAACCAGGAAAACAGTATGACTTGTTTTGGCAGTTTGGTTTTACATATCACGTGCATTACACAGGCCTGCATATCTGTAAATTAGATAGAGTATGACGTTAATGTTAATGAAACTTATGTTTATCATTTAAAAATATCCCCAGGTACATCAACTAGAAACCCATATGAGTCCAAGACATCGTACACGACATTGGCTCCTTCGATGGGGGAGGATGTGAGGAAGGAGGACACACTTCCAAAAACAGAGGTGAGGAAGGCATGAAAAAAAGAAAAGAAGATTCAAAAGTGCCAGCCAAAAAGTTGGATGAAGACTCCATTGTGTCCCTGCTTGATTTGAAGAAGGTGTGTTATATTGAAAATGTTAGTAGTTATTGTCGTCATTTATATTGTCTAAAGATTTTCATTCAAAAAATATACTGGCCAAAACACCCACAGCCTCAAAAGAGAGACCTGCAGGAGGCCTGTCATGCACTGGGTGTCAGTGATGAGGGGTCCATCACTGACCTCGAGAATAGGTTGGAGGAGCTCATCAACTTCAAGGAACTGTATCCAAAGCTTTTTCTGAAGCTGCAGAAGACTGGAGGTTAGACTTCAAAATGAGATGTCTTTAAAATGATTATGTCTTGTGGGTCTTTTTTCTATGCTTATGCTTTTTATTATTATTATTTACAGGTGGTGTATTGCATTTCTCTTGCCCTCATGGAGTGGTTTACTATTTAAACTTTCTGTTTTGGACTGAGTCTGCCAGGGACCATGTTGATGGTTTGCTGAGTTTTAAAGCATTCCCGATTTGCTTTATCTCGGATGTGTCAGGCCAAGTTGCCAGACACATGAACAATCGAAGCCAGCAAATGACGGGGGATTGTGTGAACCAACCAAGGACAATTTGGCAAGAGCAGCAGAGAAATTCAAAATTGAAATGGCCTGGGTAAAAAACCTAAATACACATCCCCCCTTACAATTACCAGTAGAAAAATATAATCCATGGATATTGCCTCATCCAGTTACCAAAACAACTGAGTGGTACGCACTGTACGACCGTTTTCACCAGAAGAACCAAAAGAGACCAGAGGAGAGCCTAAGGAGTTTAAAAAAGTGCCCCACTTTACATTCCAAAATCAATTCATCTGTTGCAGAACAGCTGAACCGCGAGTTAGCAGCTACCAATTACTTACTTACTCAAATGAGCGAAGTACATTTCAAACAAACTATCAGGATTCTCTTGGCGATGCACAACTGCAGCATCAACAAGAAATTCCTTGATGACATCACAAAGCAGTCATCCGTGCCCCTGAAGTAGGGTCCGCTGGGCTCACTGGTCTTCAGGTCTTCAGGTTTATTTACATGTTTTCGACAGTGGCGTGTTTAGTGTATGTGAGTAGAAATATAGGAGTTGCATTACACAAAGTAGTGTGACACTATGTCACACAACTTAAAAGTATCTGTATTTTTGTGATCACGTCCCACAGGATGCACACTATTGCATTGCTCTTCCATTATTTAACAACCGAGGGCATGCAATAGACCCTTTACATATTTTACTTTCTGTACCTCCAAGAATTAAAGTGAACAGCAGGTAAGCAGTAGCCAAAGTAGTATTAAAATGACCACTCAAAGATGCACTCAGAATGAAGACTGCAAGAAACATATGATGCTATATTTCAATTATTATACAAGACATTTTTAACACTAATATTAATAAATAACACAAATAATAAGCGTAATTGTTTAATTTTTAATTTGATCAGTTACTAAAGGGTAGTGTTGCATCCCCCCGTGATCGCTGAGCTCATATTTGACATGTTAATATGTATTTATATGTTTTTGAAGGACAGTGATATTTCCTCAAGTCCAGCATAGAAATATAGTTCTCACACAATGGACATACTCCAATAAAAAAGTCATAGAACATGTGGTTTCATTTATAATGCTTTACTCTATATTTCATATGTTATTTTGTATAGCCTTAATGGTGTGATAAGACTGAGAGTGATGGACGATATATAAATGCATAACGATAAATCGGCTCAGAAAGTTATCATTGTGGCTATTGAAAGCATTACCTTTTCTCTGTTAGACAAAACTGAAGGTGTAAATGTAGATATATGTGCTTCTGGTATCTTTATGACTTAGGTACTAGACTTTTCAGACAAAGAATTCAGATTGTAGGATTCTTTGAGGATTCACACAACGATGATGGATGACGACATGGCTCTTCTGAGGTGAGAAGTTAAGACACATAATTCAGAGGGTGGTTCAGAAATTTAGGCAAGGGAATTACTGTCATAGAAATGTGACCCATTCTGTTTTGATATGAAAGTAATGTTTTCAGAAACCACAGAGGACTCAAGGGACTGAAGGTTGCGTTCCCAAAGCAGTGGAGGCAGAGAGACCATGATAACTGCGAGATCTTTGTGTGCTCAGTAAGTAAACTCTTTAAGCTTTGTTAGGAGATTTCATCATTTGTAAAACACACAAACTTGATGACAACAAAAAAATAACTGTCTTGTATGCATTTCGTGACTATGTTTTTATCCCAAAAAAGGGCAGCTGAGAATGAGGTCCAAAACAGAGATGTCAGCAATGACGATCTCTCCCTCAACCAGTGTCGAACTCTAAGGAGACACAATGCGGCTGAGATGATAAGAGGCCTGAGTGTTCAGGTCAGATATCAACTGTCATTGCTTGGCCTGGGAAAAACAAGCCTGTGTGTTTCAGCGGGTAACTGGCACAAAGAGGTATTGAAAAAAGAAATTGAACAGCAATATGCAGCATTTGTGTAATGATGCATGCCAGGTGTTTGTTACAAAAGTAGAGCATAATTCTCTCCAATTTTATGGTAAATAAAGTCAAATATGCTGATAAGACAGTTTCAATTTGTCCTGTGGAACACTACAAAGTCAAGTTAAAACCTATTATTGGCTGGAGTGTAAAGGCTGTGGAGGTTGGATCCACTTTGAATGTGCAGGTGTGCAAGGAGACGTGACCGCCACAGAGTTACGTTGTGGTTGTGATTGAGACATGAGAGCATATCTGTAAGTATATGACACATGCTCCTGTTCTGTTAAAGGTTGAATATGTAATATGCTTATTAAAAGCTATATTTTTAAAAAAATAATACATCCGCGGGACGTTTAGAGGGGCGCAGATTAAAAGTAATGCGTTTCCTTGAAAAATTATATTTAGTCTGAAATAAATAATTTAAGAAATTTTGGCGGGTTCGACAATGACTTCCTGTTTACATCGTACCAGCCAAATAGCGGCCGGCATTGCGGGTTGCCAATTTCGCAACCTCGGCAATGCTCGGCAAAGCTTGGCACAGCTAGGCTAACACTGGGTAAAATGGCGGAGTCTGCAAGCTCTTCAGAGCCCCAGCGAACGGTGCGTTATCTGTCCCAGCAGCTGAGTGACCGGAGAAGAGCAAAAACCAGAGTAAATATCGGTGAAGCATACGCTCGATGGACTCAGGTAAAGGATTTCAACGGCATCAAAACACACGCGGAAATGGCGAACTTATCCTGGATCGGTAAGCTAACTCGCTTGCTAACTTAGCTAACGTTACCTGTCGGTCAAACTCCTCTGCTATACTTATTTTCATTATATCACGTTGATCCTAGATATGAGAATACAGATCGTGACCCATCGACCTCCACACCCAGTAAATGGAGGAATCGGAGGCGGCTCAATCCTCCTGCCCTGTCCAAACCTGGCAACCCGACTGCTGGAATTACCATTTGTTGTCGCGACTACGATCTTGAGACACTAGATGGCGGCATTCAGCTCATATTCCATATTCCACCTTTAAGTAACCTAAAAAGAAAATAGAAATAAAACTAATGAAAATCACAGAGAACTTGCCATAATGTTATCGTTCTCTTTCATTACTGTATGAAACATGACAGCCCACAATTTGTCTAACAGTGATGTTTTTTAATTGTGATAGTAATACGGAATTTCAAAGAAATTGCTTTCCCCCAGCTCAAAAGTCAATTAGGAAAATTTTTTCAGATAAATGTCTTTGCTGTATTACAATTAAAAGCTGACCTCATAGTTCATGCTTTTAATTCTTGCAGGGATATTGTGGAATCCACCCAGACAGACAGCATTTTGACTGAGAGACAGAGAGATTCAGGTATTACTAAAAGAATTTCCTTTTTTTAAATGGGTTTAGTGTTTGGTTTGAAAGAATAATGACATAATTTTTCAAACCTGACATGTTGGTTTTTAAAGGTATTAGGACGGATTAAACTATTTTGTATTCTCAGTGTTTGGAGATAGATCCTCTGTCAGGTGTCATTCTGTCAAACAGAGTGTACCTGTTAAGAAACAAAGGATTTGACCCGACACTGAAAGCATACTATGCTGAACACCTGCCTGTTTTTGACGACATAAAGGGGAAGATTATGCATGCATTTAATGTTAATATGTTAATAAACACCTGAAAAGTAAAAATACAAGTTGAAGCTGAAAATAAAGGCAAATATTAATGTTGTCATTATCAATATTTCAGACAGGAGAACTCATTGCCAGATTAGAAGGGCTTGTCGCCAAACAAGTGGCTGTTGCTGATAGAGATGCCTACTTAAATGAAGTCATTTTGCCAGAGGTAAGCAGAACATATACTTCTGTGTCCAAATTAAAAAAGTGAATTATTTCTTGCCCGTGGATTAAATTGAATTGTGACATAATAAAACCAACCAACTAACAAATTAAAAAAAATTGTTCCAGGTAAACATCAGGTGGCTGACACAGCAGTTCAGCATCTGCCGGTATGAAGCAGAATGTATTCTGCTAAGCACCACCCTATGGTCAAACAAGATGGAATGGTAATGTATTAGCATAAAGAAACAGTATTTGTAACAAAGATTCTAGTGAGTGGTAAATCATAGGTGGGCAATATTTCAAATCTGTCTTCCATGTATGTAGCCTTACCCATCCAAACTTGTCAAATCAAGTGGATATTTGATGGTACGGTAGTCCATTTTTGTAGAAATACATTTACAGTGTAAAAGTGTCAATATCTGTAAAATAGTAGAACGTCTAAAAATGCCACAAAACTACACGTCTCAAAATAGAAAAACAATTTTGAATTTCTAACAGAAACCCCTAGAGCAATTTTGAGGAAAATAAAGTGTATGTCATTTTCTAATAGATTTAGCAATGACATTATTGCAGCATCATAAATGTCACAAATCAATATCGTGATCAACAATCATCTTGTGCCATAAGATCTCGCAATATAAAATTGTGACTAATTGAGGTTAAAAGCTGTCTTGCGATATCAGTACAGAACAAACGCAGAGCTGCAGCCAACATAGCGGAGTCTGACATTCAACTGGCAGCATTTAGGGTACTTGGTGGAAACACTAAGCGGTGACAGAGTGACAGAAAAGGCAGGAACAAGATGTAAGCACTATTAAAGCACTATTTTAAATGGTAAAAAATAGTCCCGTACACTGCGGCTAACACGACCACTATGCTAAGACACCCACAGAGCCACCATAGCTCTCGACCATAAAGAAAACATTGAAAGTCCAGACAACGCTGACAAATGACAGGGAAATGGTAAATGTTTTACTGCAGACGTAGTCCTATACAGGTGCAAACACAGTTATATATATATGTATATGGGTGCAAACATAGACAAAGTTTTACAAGCATCTGAGAGTGACTGCGAGCTTCCAAGGCCAAAACCATGGCGTTGCTACTGCGACCAACAATTCGCGTAATAGCCGAGAATGTCTTCGACTGGGCAGTGTGTTTGTAGCCAGCTGTCTGTATCATGCTTGAACAAAAATTTGGTCAGTCTATTTTGTATAAGTATTGAGAGACTACTGCTTTATTACGGTTTGCACTATAAAAAAAAAAAAAAAAGACTAAACAACTTTTGTATGTTCTTTGCTTTTTATTTTTTACTTTTTAATTTATGGAAAGTTCAATAACAATGTCACACACCACTTAAATTAGACTTTAGAAGCTCACACATAGTTTGTGCAAACTCATAAGGTTCTGAATAAAAATCATGAGAAATCATACAGGAAACAAGCTAGTCAGTTAAAATTGTGGCAAAAACTTTTAAAGTTCTTACGTATTGTATCGAGCAGCAGGAATAAGAAGTAGGCAGAGGTAATGTTGGCAAGCTCCAAGTTCAAGCTCTACCATTTATTAACATTTACAACAATTCACTATATAAATGGGGTGATTTATCACCTCACTCTCGGTGGGAGAACCACTCACCAAACCACGCCCACTTTGGAGTCAAACATCCATGGGCTTCCCTCAACACGTTACAATATTGCTTGTGTCTTTTACTGCATATGATAACTCAAACAAACAAATTAGAACTGAAATGACGTTCATTACAAGATAATAACTAGTTGAAACATTTCACAATGCATTGTTTGGCATTTTATGAAAACACTATTTTCCAGCCACATATTTCATCATAGAAGTTCTCTTTACAAAAAGTGTTTAAAAAATGTATCATTCCTGTGAACCCAATATCATGTATTGTCTCTCTCATGAGCTGAGTGTATCATCAGACTATTAGTGTACATGTCCATATTTCTCCACTAATCACTTAAGAGTTCAAGTATTGCAGTTACATATTCAAGCTTCCACATATAAACTTAATGCCTTTTCCATGACTTGGCAGGTCAGAAAGTGGAACTTCCCCAGACCAAAGATTTGTGCAGACAACCGAAGCGCCTCCAACAACACAGATTGAGGAGATACTTTATTATTTCAAAACTACAATTTTTACATGCATAGTAAATAAAAGTCATAAGAGATCGTCATTCACTCACATTGGGTGCAACCCAACACACCCACATACATGCTAAAAGGTACAGAGTACGTCATTGTTATAATTCAGAGAAATAATCAAGTAATGTTTTGGTGCAGTAATGTTTTTTTTTTTTTTTTCATTTGAATTTGTCTGCACAGCTCTCAGATGAACTTTTTGAGGAAGTATTTGTCGAAACCGTCCTCATGGAAGGAGACAAGGCAATTGAAAAGATTGCACTTGTATGCAAGAAGTTTAAAGACATTGTATCAACGGAAAGGTTCCGGAAGAGAGCACATTATCGATGGCTAAACAGTAAGTTACCATAACGTAAGCAAATGTATATTGCATAGCTTATAGCTGAGGCTTTTTTTAACTCCTTCAGAGTAGTCATATGTGTCTTGGTGGCCTCCCTCACCAATCTCCTTCTTGCACAGCCACTCACTTTGTGTAACTGAACTTCTGGGGATGCTCAATGAGTCACTGTATTTGTGTGTGTGTTTTAATTATGTATTAATGTGTTGTTTTTCTTTCCAAAAGGTGTTGTAAATCTTGAAAAGTTCTGCAGTGATTTTCAGGAGGAACTAAAACAGATGTACCTAATAGAATGTTGTAATGCCTGTGGGTCACTCTACAAATCCTTCCCTGGAGGTATAAAAGCCAGTTTTCTGATTCATAACAGTGCGCTCAGTTGCACTTTTATGGCCTTTGGTACATTAATTCTTGTTGAGATAAATTTCATATCAGCAAACATTTGTATTGTAATGTTAAACTAAAATATTCATATCTCTCTTCTTGTTCAAGGACATATTGGACAAGGTAGGAGAGGAGAGACACCTCACCCAGGTTACTGCAGCCAACTCTGCACTCCAACAGAGGAACCAGATGATTAAAACAGGTAGGAAGCATTTGTGCACAACTGGAAACAACCTGTTCGAACTCCTCCCCTCTGGTAAGCGCTATGTGCTCTGTACGAGAAACCCAGTGGTAGAAATACTGATAATCTGTATTAAAGTATGAGAACAGTCCCATTACTAAAATATTACTCAATTACAAGTAAAACTACAAGTATTAAAATCATACTTAAGCAGAAGTACTATGCATTCTTCTCAAATGCTACTCAGTATGAGTTACCTCTTTAGCTGTTAATGTTTCATGAATTATCAACAGCAGGGTTTGTGTTTCTCAAAATCTTAAGTCTAAATCACTTCTGCGCTGTTCAGCCCACTGGTCATGGTCACCTCTCCAAACCTGGGCTTGCAGCAGAATTTTTAGTTTGTCCGCATATCAGGGTTTTCATTGGCCCAAAATGTCTCACAGGCCATGACTGTGATGAATAGTTAGATCAGTCACAGTGTCAATAACCCTCAACAACCAAAACAACAATTTCTACACTATATTTATGCAGTTTGAAGGCACTGTTTTTAATATGCCTCACGTCTGTTATCATTATCCTTTCAGTGGTTCATTGTCAGGCTTAATGAATCTCTTAATCCTAGTGTAGTACTTATGGTTCATTTGTGTTATGCCAAGAAGAAAGCAAACTGCCCCTCTCACTCTCTCATTTCTCTCCTCTTCTTTTCACCAGGTCTCTCTGCTGGACCATTGCCCGTCCAGGAACATCTCTTTCCTGCCTGATGGTGCCTCGTTCTGATATTTTTTTTTTTTCTTCTTTTTTTTTAACTATGGTTATCTGTTTTGAGTCATGGAGAGAATATTTTGAAAATAAAAAATAACTTCACCCTATAATGTTTGTTATGCATTTCACCCCTGTCAAGTACTAGTTAGCCTAAAATACTTATAGAAAGACATTTCATATATGAGTTAAGGAATTGCTGCCTATGTCTATGTTACTATATCTTCGCTCTCAAGAAAGTATTGGAATTTATAGGAAAACTATGTGGTGTAATCAATAAATAATACATTTATTTTTATATAGCACTTTTTAGGTACACAAAGACAATTCACAAGCTAAAGACAGAAATATATAAACACACTGAAAATATAAAGTAAGACAAATTATACATTAAAAGCAATTTTTAAAAGGTGAGTGTTGGTGAGTGTTTTATGTGGATTGTCATTTCAGATGATCTGAACATGGATCATAAAAAATACTCCAATATATTAATATAACAGTTGTTTGACACAATAACTCAGACTGGAAATTTTATATGAAGTAAGGTATTATTGTGTTCTCCTAATAATGAAAACCTGTCCCTACATATTGTTTTGTTGGTTGGCTCAAAGTTTCTGCTATCGATTAGTCAGACTGGCTACGGTAGCTGGGCTAACATTAGCCATGTTAGCTAAGGCTAGCTCTTTCATTAGCTTTAAAGGAATAGCTCAACATTTTTGAAAATTGGCCCATTGCCATGATCCCTCTAGTCATAGCAGTAGGTTCGTTACCTTTAATTGTCGGTTCAAGCTGCTTTTAGATCGGTGGAGCCGAGTACTGAGCGGTCCAGCTACGCTACGGAGGCTAATGGAATTTCTTGGTTTCCCTCATCAAACTCAGCAAATACACAACCAAAAAACTCCAAAACGCTGTGGTGGACAAGTTGTGACCTGCACATTCACCACGCTACGAGATAATAACGGAACGTTACGAGACGTGAAGCAAATTCTCGGAACTACTTTCTTCAGTAAACCACTGGTCGGAGTGACACAGTGTACGCGACTCAGGCAGTGCCGTAGTTACCTGGGCTCGACTGGATTATCATCGCGGGATGTATTACAGAGAAAGCAGACGCGGTAAGTGACTACTGCGTTTTTCACTCACCAATCTCTCTGCTGTAGGCATAGGTTCGCATGCCCCACAACTACACCACCAGTTCATGCTCTTCTTCTGTGTGTTCTGGCTCAAATAAATACGGGTGTGGGTCTTGGTTGATTAAAAAGTCGTCCTCATTGTCCATCACAAAGTCTGCCATGATCACACTTCGCTTCTTCACAAGTGTTGTTGACGGAAGTATCTGCAGTAAACGCACGCTTTTGAAATCACTCCGCCCAGCAGCCGTGTCTGGAGTGTAAAGTCCGACTTTACCTCTAAAACAACTCCGTCTCGTAACGTTCCGTTATTATCTCATTGCGTGGTGAATGTGCAGGTCACAACTTGTCCACCACAGCGTTTTGGAGTTTTTTGGTTGCGTATTTGCTGAGTTTGATGAGGGAAACCAAGAAATTCCATTAGCCTCCGTAGCGTAGCTGCGCCGCTCGGTACTCGGCTCTGCCGATCTAAAAGCAGCTTGGACCGACAATTAAGGTAACGAACCTACTGCTATGACTAGAGGGATCATGGCAATGGGCCAATTTTCAAAAATGTTGAACTATCCCTTTAAGTAGTTTATAGGCAGACATTTAGACATATTGCTTTACTATCATATCGTAAGAGTCCCACGTGTAATCACTAGCCCTTTTTACACAGCGTCTCCGCATTATCTCCGGAGCGGTGGTTCGCCAATTCTACGCCGATGGTGATTCACACAGAGCAAAGCATCTCCGCTGTACCGCCGTGTAATTCACACAGAAAACCGGCGCTGCGGCTTTCTCCGCATTATCTCCGGAGCGGTGGTTCGCCAATTCTACGCCGATGGTGATTCACACAGAGCAAAGCATCTCCGCTGTACCGCCGTGTAATTCACACAGAAAACCGGCGCTGCGGCTTCTAAAGAGGCGTGACGGTACACGTCATGTTGATGATATTGGTGTTTCGGCAAACGGCAGTGTGAAAGAGGCTAGTGTGAATGGGGCTACTGTCTATATGCTTACATCCCAACAACATAACGGTAATGTGTCAAGTTAGCATTGTCAATAAAGACATAAAGATAGATCCTCTTATCTTTATTGTAACACAGCCATCATCATCTCTATTTGTGTCCATAGTACAGGCCTACAGGTTTGGATTCAATTGCTCAATATATTGCACATTGCTCAGCCCATTCTAGCCCTACAACTGAACCATGACAACTTTACAGTTAGCTAGTTGGAACACGAACGGATTGAACGGGCCAGGTAAACGTACGGCTTACTTGGATTTACTCAGTAACAACCACATTGATATCGCATTTATCCAGGAGTCCCATCTTAAAGCAACTGATGTACAGCGATTTGCTAATAGACAATATTATGTAGCAGCATCAGCGTCTGTTGATTCTAAAACCACTGGCGCTCTTATCGTTTTGAAGCGCTCTATGTCCATAACCATACTTGATGAATTTGGCAGTGAAGATGGCCGCATTTCTTACATAAAAACTATAATTGCTGGTCGTAAACTAGCATTTATGTCAGTGTATGCACCTAACCAATTTGACCCTACATTTTTCACCCCACTATCTGAAATTATGTCCGAGATGTATGACTTTGCTATAATCATGGGTGCAGATATGAATGCAGTTGTAAACCCGGCCTTAGACCGCTCGAGCCCCGCGGGACACTGTTCTCACTCTCAAAGCTCTATTTCAGCCTCTCTGTCTAAATTCAGCCTAATTGATGTATTTTGTGCTATTAACCCTACAGCTAAGCTATATAGTTTCTATTCTGATAGACACAAAAGTTACTCTCGCATTGACTTCATCTTAACCTCTAGCTCAATCTCCGATATCCATAATGCAGTGCTTTCTCTTACCCCATTATCTGACCATTGCATTATTTTAGTCAAACTTACCTTACCGAACACCTACCAGAGCAGCTCGCTGGCGTTTTAACACGACTCTGCTCAAGAGTGAAGAATATTGTGTCTACTTCCGGAGAGAGTTGAGCAGATTTGTGGCTGAGAATACTGGTTCCGTTAATGACCCTCTAATATTCTGGCATGCTCTGAAAGGATGTATCAGGAACACTTCGATAGCTTTTGCCTCACATCTTAGTAAGACTCGGCTGGCCAAAACATATAATCTTGAATCTAAACTTACTAGAGCATCATCAGCAACTCTCCTTCTCTGAAGCCAGGAAACAAATCATCGATGTGATAAAAATTTATCTCAATTCTCTGCTCAGGCAAAGGGCTGAATTTTTAATTCACAAGGCCAGAAGGACGTACTATTTTCATTAACACAGAGTTTCGCGACTTTTACTCTAACCTCTACACTTCTGAAGTTAATTTGGACAGTGACAGGTGTAGAAACGGTCACTTTGCCTTTATACGGAAGGCAAATCTTCCAACCTTAAACCAAGAGGAAACAGCTGACCTGCAGAAGCCTATTTCACTGATAGAACTAAAAGAGTCCATTCAGAGGATGAAAAATAGGAAATCGTTGGGGTGGGATGTAATACCCCCTGAATTTTATTTGGTTTTCTGGGAGGGGCTAGGTCAATTCATGCTGGATATGATCCACGCAGCTGTGGATAAGGGCTCATTTTACCGGGACACCAACTCTGCTATTCTCACCGTTCTCCCTAAACCGAATAAGGATCCTTGCCTCTGTGGCAATTACAGACCCCTGTCTCTTTTGAATTCAGAAATAAAAATATATGCTAAAGTTCTTGCTTCACGAATTGAGACACTCATGACTAAATTAGTACATCATGACTTGACTGGGTTTATAAAAACGCGCCACACAGCTGATGCGTAGACTTCTCCTCGCATGGAACTATCTCTGGCTGGTTTTGGAAGCTTTTGGTCTTGGTACTAACTATATCAAGATGATTAGTATCAAGAGGCTCCCGTCAAGGCTGCACTCTGTCTCCTCTTTTGTTCTCTCTCTCCCTCGAGCCTCTTGCGCAGACAATAAGATGGCACCCCTCTCTCTCGCCCATATCCTTTTGTAACACTTCACATCATATATCATTTTTCGCAGATGACATTCTGTTATACATAAATAATGCGCAAGTGTGTATTCCGATAGTATTGGAGGTGTTTGAGGAGTTCAGCACTCTCTTAGGCTATAAAAGTAACTGGACTAAGTCTTCGCTGATGCCCCTTAGCTCATCTCTCGACACTTCCACATTGCCAACACACATAGCAGTGGTTGGGAGCTTCAAATACTTGGGTGTGGATATCTTCCCCTCCTTGTTCTCCATCTCTAGCAAAAACTTCCAGGGTATTATCAAAAGGTGGAAAGGTGGACGCATCTCCCAAACTCCTTACAAACGCATGTGTCCATAATCAAAATGAACGTCATTCCTAGAGTGAATTTTTATTCTAATATGATTCCCCTTCCCCCGCCTAAAGGCTACTGGGACAAGATTCACAGTAAAATATTGAAGTTTCTCTGGGGCAGGGGACGTCCACGCGTCAAGCTAAATACTCTTCAGTGCAATAAACGTAATGGAGGTCTTGCTGTCCCTAACTTTAAATGTTACTCTTGGTCTTATGTGCTGCGTCCGCTTTCCAATTGGCTGGACCCCCGGATACAACTATCATGGAGACCTATAGAAGAACATTTGGCCTCTCCTCACCGTCTTCAAGATTTAATACACTAAGGCATTTCCATTAAATGCTTCAAACTAAAGCTGGGCCCCATAATGTCGTTCCTTTTGACTGTGTGGCACTCAGTGGAGAAGGTGACCAGCTCTATATTGAAGTGGCATACACAAAGTCCTACTTTTCATAACTACTCTCTACTCACTGACGGGGTACCTTTTTCTTTCAGGGAGTGGAGTGAGAGAGGGGCTATTCTTGTCTGATATCTGTGATGATTGGGGTCTGAGGTTGTTTACTGATCTGCGAGCTACTTATGATATACCAGGTACATCTTTTTTCCTCTATTTGCGCCTATGATCTGCGAGTAAGGTCGAGAGGCCTGGTTTCTGCTCTTTACTCTCTTTTACTAGCATCCTCTCGTGGACCTCTGGCTGTTCATCAAGTGTGGACCGATGACCTTGATCTACCCAGTGGGGAAATATGTTGGTCGACTGTCTGGAACAATTTAGACGAAACATCAAAGAACCTTGATCATAAACTTATATAGGGCCTATGATTTCCGCGATCACGGAATTGCGGACGGAATCGCGGAATTGGCCGATTAAAACGGAATCTACTTTTTAACACGGAATATCGCGGAATTTGACATAATTTCACTGAAATGTTGTTCTCGTGTGGAAGAGGAACTTTTGTCTGGGGAAAACTGCACGGGGGGAACCAAATCTGGGTGGCACAACAAGTCGCCGCCGCCCCCCTCCCCACAGACTGAGCTCTCCCGTCAAAACATTGCAAGCATGGCGAAGTGGCTGCCCACGGCTCCGTCTTCGTCGGCGAAAAAGCTGAGAAACTTGACATTTACCCCTCAGTACAGAGCTGAGCAGTTCCCGAACGACTTGTATGTGTCAGGTGAACTGTTGTTTTGCAAAGAAGCAGACCTGAGAAATCATAATTAAAGGTGTAATGCGTCAGAGTTAGCCACTGTCCGATTCATATTATTTGCATATAATACCAGAGTGACCGTTAACTGCTTCTAACAGTAGCTGCTGTTAGCTAGCTAGCCCCGTTAGCCACAGCCTTCTTAGTTGACTCTGCCTGGGCTGGGAGGCTTTTCTGGATCTGCCTGAGAGCTGACCATGTTTTTATTCAATGAAACCCATAAAAACACAAAATATACTACTGTAGGAAGACATGATGAAGTCAAAATATTTTTGATGCACTTTACTGTACTGTACGGTACAGTATTGAGGAAATATGTTTGTCCCCTCAATTAATTTAAGGTAATTTCTATTTAATTTGTGTACATTTGAGTTATTTACATTGAAAACACACTGTTTTTAGTAGTATAATAAGAGTAAATCAGGATTCCCAAAAATTAAAACGGAAAAAAACGGAATTCCCAAAAATTAAAACGGAAAAAACGGAATTTGGGAAAAAATAAAGCGGAATTTGGGAAAAAATAAAACGGATTTCATAGGGCCCTACTTATACACTTCAAACTGATACAAAGAATGTATCTAACGCCAAGGAAGAGATACTTATACATTTGCCTGTTTGTGATCTATGGTCTCTTGGTCATGTGGGGTCATTCTTACATGTGTACTGGAAATGTCCTGATGTGGCGCAGTTCTGGAAATTATCTTCCACTTCTGGCCTTGCGCTGGAAGCCTCCTCAAGCACTCACACGCACCCAGTGGCTACAATCATTTTTTAGCATACTTTACATGGAGTTGTCTGTAGCAAGAATGCATGAAGCTAGTCAGAAAACAATCTGAACCTGGACCTCTATGGTGACTGTCGTTAAAGATGTACTAAGTTGAGAAATACGACTTTATTTGTAATTTTTGTAATTTTTTGTTTATTTCTGTGCACTTACTTTGGCCTATAAGACACTGATATTACCGATGTATTATGTGCTGTATCACTATTTGTACTGTATGTAACGTAGACATGTTGGGACACTGAAGGAGGGAGGTTGTCGCTATTCTGGGAAGTATTCTGGAGGGGTGGGTAGAGGGAAGGGGTTACTACTTGTATCACTGTTTTTGAACTGTGTCATGCCCTTCTCTTTTGAAAATAAAAAAATAAATCACAAAAAAATATATTTATATTTGTGAGAGACTTTTCATTTCTGTAGCTCAGTGGGTAGAGCTGGTGGACCAGTGATTGAAAGGTCGCTGGTTCAAATCCCGGCTCCCTGGGGCGGAACTGAGCTACATGTCGAAGTATCCTTGAGGAAGATACTGATGTGCAGTTGGCACCCTGTGGGGCAGCCTCTGCCATCAGTATGGGTCCTGCGATGAGCTGGCGACTCATCCAGGGTGTCCCCTGGCCTACGCCCATCGAGTAACTGGATTTGGCCCCAGTAACCCTGCAACCCCCTTGAAGGGGCGATAAAGCGGTAACATCCCCGCGACCCTGACGGAAAAGCAGAAAGAGAACGGAACGGAACTTTTCATTTAGAAAATTATGGACATTTGTAAGAGAGTGTGCTCATTTATAGGCTAAATTTAACTCTCTATTTTATCATATTTTTCTTAAATCCAGCTCCATTATAGCAGGTAAAGCACATGCTGACAGCTTGGAATATTACTGTCAGATACTGTTCCCCCTCTGTTCAATATGAAAGGACGCTCACACATCTTTCAAATTCATACTCCTGACTTCTTTCCCCACAACAGGTAAGTCCTGTGATTTTTTTTTAGGCTTACCATTACATTTGTCCATTTACTATTTAACTATTTAACTGTCAGATATTGTTCCCCCTCTGTTCAATATTAAAAGGAGGCTCAGACAAGCATTAAAGACTTTAATAACATGAAAAAAAAGTGTATACTTACTTTTTAGAACATACAATTATCTAAATTCGATACAAAATTAAATGGCAAAATGTGAATCATTTAACTCAACAAAAAACAGCAAAATAATAAAAAAAAAAAAAATGAAACTCAAAATCAAGGAAAAATAAACTGTCAGTAGAAAATTTCTTATTGCTACATTAACTTCAATTGCTACTCAGACAAGGGGGCAAGATAGGGAGAAACAAAAAGCGAGCTTTATTTAAAGCTGAATACAAAAACCAAGGGAGCCAAGTACAAAAAAAAACGGTCAAAGGGGGACAAAAGGCAAAGTAGCAAAAAAACAACAAGGCAAAGTTGCAACAAAAAAAACAGCAGGACCAAGTACAAAGAAAAAGGCAAAGTGCAAATCAAACATGGAAAACTCAAAACCAAGAGTCAAAATGAAGCCGGGAGGGTGGAGGGGGGTCAGGAGGAGGGCCAAAGTCCAAACGAAGAGGGGAGGGTGGAGGGGGTTCGGGAGGGGGACCAAAGTCCAACCGATGATGGAAGGGTGGAGGCCCAGGCTGAAACCCTTAGAAGGGTGATGGCATGGGCGAAGTTTGAGCTACTTGGGAGGTCGACGTCGGGGGCGAAGGCTGAGACACTTGGGAGGTTGGTGGCGAAGATGAAGACGCTCTGGAGGCCGGCGACAAAGACGATGGTGCTCTGGAGGCCGGCGGAGGCAGCATGGCCTGGGACCCTCCGACTGAGGAGCAGGCACAGGACTCGGCCGGGCCGCCGGCCGAGGACCACTGGCAGGTGTCGGCCTGGGTGTCAGCCACACCATCAGCGGACCAAACCCAGCAAGCGCTGGCTGGGCAGCTGACAATGGAGCTGGGGCTCCAGAGCCAGACTTCAGGGAGCCAGAACGCAACCGAGAACCTCACTTTCTTGTGGGGGCACTTTGTAGGCCAGGTGGGTTCCACAAAAAGGGGAAACTGAGGGCTTGTCCAGGATTGCGACTGAGGCATGGGCTAGTAGCTGGACTGTAGCTGAGGCATGGGCTGAGGCTGGTAGCTTGGCTGGGGCTGAGGCATGGGCTGGTAGCTTGGCTGTGGCATGGGCTAAGGCATGGGCTGAGGTGTGGGTTTGTGCTGTGGCCTGGAAGAAAAGGTTGCTAGCAGCAATTTAACGAGCCCTGCTAGCTGGATTGGTCATAAAGTCCTGATACCATTTAATTATCTCCAGGCCAGTAACCGCTGGGTCCATTTTTCTTGGTCCGTTCATTCTGTCACGCCGGGGATAAAGGGAAAACTATGGAAATGGGAGGTGGACCCAAATGCAGTTACTCAGACAAGGGGGCAAGATAGGGAGAAACAAAAAGCGAGCTCTATTTAAAGCTGAATACAAAAAGGGAGCCAGGTACAAAGTCAAAGGGGACAAAAGGCAAAGTAGCAACAAAAAAACAGCAGGACAAAGTACAAAGAAAAAGGCAGGGTGCAAATCAAACATGGAAAACTCAAAACCAAAACATTTCATGATGGGACTTGAAACAGGCAGGAGCAGGAGCAGGAGCAGGCATGGACAGAGGCAACATAAGCAATGAACGGACAAGGAGTGCAGGGAAGACACAGACTAAATACACAGACACTATTGACGAGACGAGGAACAGGTGAGGAGAGAGAGGAGGAGGAGGCCAGGTGAGGTAACGAGGGGGAGGAGCACAGAGCAAAAAACATAGAGGGAACATTACTACAGACAGAGGGAGACAGAGGAAAGAACATAAGAGACACTTAAAGGACACAGTGGGGCATGGAAAATCAAAATATGAGACACAACAAGACATGACACAAAGACATGGAAATCAAATACAAGAAACCGAAAGACAAAGACAAAACCAGACACAAGAACATGACACAAGGAACAAGAATCAACAGTCATGACACTCTCAGCATGCTGCACATACAAATCTTCCCTCTATCTTTGGCGAGGACTTTGGTTGGTCACTGTGTCACATTTCCATCTGGACACATTAATCCCTTTTATCCTCATGAATGCTCTAAAAACCAAAAATATGTATAAATATAGAAACTTGATTTATTGACTTAAACATCATACAAGCATCATATTATATGTGTTATAAGATGTCAAGTGCTAATAGAGGAGCACAAGAAAATACTATTACCAATTCCTCAGTCATCAAAGTAAAAGAAAAACTAGAACTGCAAGCAGTTATGAATGGGGACCAAGCCCCCCCGCGTGACTCGGACCTCGCGCATCGCAGAGCCCACGGAAGTTGGCCCCAAAGGATGACGGGCTCGAGGCAAAAGTGAGGACACAGGCCAACGTCTGAGCTGTGGTATTCGCTGTAATGGGAAGTGCACCCGAAGTGCAAAAGGCTGAATGACCACCTTCAAGATATGGCCTCAGGATTTGCCCTACATCATACCGACCAAATTTCGTAAAAATCGGCGTGGCCGTTTAAGAGATATAAACTTCCCATCTTTTTAGCGCCCCCTAGTGGCCAAAATTCTCCACATTCGGCTCATCCTTTCCCAGTGTCATGGCAACCAAGGAACTGAAATTTGGTGTTAATAGCATTTAGTTTGACCGAGATATCAAACAGTTTACATTTTATAGCTAGCTACAGAAATTTGTTTGTTAATAATTTGCGCATTTTTTGACAAAGCAAAATTCTTTTGATAACTTTAGATCAGGTCTAGCTGAAGAGTGTACGTGGCAAGTTTCACGCAGATCGGACAAAATCCCAAGGAGGAGTTTGAAAAAGTAGGTTTTGCATATGTGGCGCTTTAGCGAAAGAAACGTGTAGCAGAAGTGGTCGTGTCCTATGTCAGCAAACCCAGCTCTATTCAGGGAACTATGGATATAAGGTTTGCAAATGTGTTATTTAAAATGTGGAAGTTACAGGCAAAAATGCGATTGCATCCATTATAGCGCCACCTAGTGGAGTACAAGTGCAATTTTTGGTATGGAAGAACTGTGTCCTATTCCATCAGTACCATATAAATTTCAAAGCTCTCAGCATAATTGTTTGGCTGAAATTAATGTTTGTTGTTTATCTTGTAATAAGCCACGCCCACATTGACCAGTCATGACCACCTTCAAGATATGGCCTCAAGAGCGCCCCCTAGTGGCCAAAATTCGCCAAATTCGGCTCATCCCTTCCCAGTCTCATGGCAACCAAGGATCTAACATTTTGTGTTAATAGCATTTAGTTTGACCGAGATATCAAACAGTTTAAATTTTTATAGCTAGCTACCAAAATTTGTTCGTTAATAATTTGCGCATTTTTTGACCAAGCAAAATTCTTTTGATAACTTAAGATCAGGTCCAGCTGAAGAGTGTACCTGCCAAGTTTCACGTAGATCGGACAAAATCCCGAGGAGGAGTTCGAAAAAGTAGGTTTTCCCGTTTTTGCCATTTTGCGAAAAAACTTTCTAGGCGGAAGTGGGCGTGGCACCACCCTCCCTTGCACGGTTTAGCCTGCAGCACCACTTTTAGCCGGAGAAAAATAAAAATAAAAATCTTTACAATTACAATAGGGTTCCTAGCACCGCTGGTCCTAGGAAACGCGTATGCTTGCATACGCTTTTCCTCGGCCCCTCGGGCTTGGCCCTTTAATAAGAACGTTGTTCCAGGTACAACTACTACTACTACTGTCCTTCCCCAACAACCGGATTTTTCAAAGAAAAAAATTCCGCTCATTTTGTGCCTATGCCCCTGTGTAATATTCATCTATAATGTTGCAAGCGAGGACAACTTGGCATTGTACATGTTTGACATATACATCTGCATTTAGTCCTTTAGTCATTTCATGTCTGCAATTGCTCTCCTGCCCACCAGCAGTACCGTACGTGTTCTATTCTTCTGGCTGATATTCACGAGATACTTCACATACATTCACATTATTCTCATAATCTATTATTCTCTGTAAATATCATTAAATGGTCCACATTATCCTGAACATTTCTGCAACTGTTTCTGGTTTTGTTTGTCTGCCTGAGCAAATGTCATCCCTTGAATTTCATTGTTTGTCTTAAGTGCTAACCAGTTGTTTGACATTATTGTAAGGTATTTCAATTGCAATTAAGCATTATGACAGGTATTACATGCTTTGTTAAAATATGTAATCAAATGTAATTCTGACATATGAAAAAGAAAATCACAGCTCCACCTTTTCAAATGAGATACAGATATTTTTTAAATGTTTTAATTTGTCTGACAGATGTTATGACACCAACAACATGATTTACTACAAATTTACATTATGATGTGTAGCTGCATCTATAGTAACATGTGACAAGTGGGTCATATTAAATCTGAAACCATAATTAAAGTGTACCTTGTTACATCCTGGCATCTTTTCAGCTTGTCAGCAGTTTCTCCAGTGAATCCAACAGGATTGTCCTTTTTTCAGATATTACCTGTATGCAACATAAAGACTATAAAGATTATTGTACATACAATACGTGTGTCCACTATATTGACATTTAAAAAAAATGCTGCTGGGCATGGTCTTCAAAAATACAAAAGAGCTCTACTGTATGTGGTCTTAAACAAGAACTACTTTGGTACCAAGGTGCAAGATAAAGAGTTTACAGAGCTGAACATAAGTCTAAAAAAATACATCACTTGATCTGTTACTGTATGGTATACTATGTAACATGTCAATATGTGCTCTTAATAGCTGAAAAATCAATACTTACAATCAGGAACCAGTGTTGGTGTTCATGTATGGAGGACCAAACCTGACATAAGTATAAATAAATAAATAAATAAATGCATAAATGCATAAATAAATACATAAATAAATAAAAAAATGCATAAATAAATGTATAAATAAATAAATGCATAAATAAATACATGCATAAATAAATGAATAAATAAATAAATGCTGAAATAAATGTATAAATAAATAAATAAAAGTATAAATAAAAGAATAAATGCTTTTTATTTATTTATACAGTTCTGTTCACCTACATTTAATTTCTGTATTTCTGTTCACCCACATTTATTTATTTCTGTATTTCTGTATTTCTGTTCACCTACATATATTTATTTCTGTATTTCTGTGTCCATATGTAAATGAGGAGGTAGGAGGTCCTAACCTCAGTCAAGAGCATGATTGGTCAAATCGGAGAGCCAGACAAAAGCAAACGATTCCTGATCTCAAGCCTCGCTCTCTGTAACGTTGTAGAACAGCTCCAGTTAGCTTAATGGCCTCGACCAGTGTGACAGGTTAACTGGCGTTCATTTTAACTTGCGAGGGTCCCAGATTTGCTGGTGGTGTGGTTTGAGAATCCTGTCTGGAAAGCCATGTCCGCTAACCAGGAAAAACATTCTGCTCATCGCTCCAAGTCATGTATACGTGTATTCGTTTTGACGTGGCTTGAACACTTCTATCCACACGGAGAAGCCGGGGCTACGACTTGCAAACCACTGCTAGACGAGCGCTACAGAGCACAAATCGTCCAAAAGTGCATGTTGTCGGTCTCATATCTTTGTCGTGAATCTCTGTACTCTTAAACAACTCATGTGTGGAACAGTATTAAGCATTTGTTCACGCCGAGCGGCTCGAGAGCGGCGTGGACACCGCTGTTAGCAGTTAGCTGCTAGTTAGCTTTTAGCTGCTCGCTGTAGCGCTAAGAGCGTAGCGTCCAGGTTAACTGTTGATACATGTTACCACCGAGAGTGAGATACATGTCTGGGCTTTCCTATGAACCATTGTCGCTACTGGTGTTTGTATCACAGGTTGATCTGGACGTCTCACGATTTGCCACAGCTGATTGACCTCACGCTGAGCTCGGGCTGGATGTCAACGTACTCTGCAGACTGTTTGACTAGCAGGCTGTATGACAGTGTACAGTTTTCACACACTGACTTAGCTTCAGCTTAATAACGATGTATGCGGCTCGGAACGATGGCTTTAAGCGACCATTTGAACAGTGCGGAATGAAAAATACCCGATGGTAACCGGTGTCACAAGGTAGCCTGGACGCTGCGCTACAGCGAGCAGCTAACAGCTAACATAAGAGCTGAAAGGGGTCTCCACTCCGCTCTCGAGCCGCTCGGCGTGAACAAATGCCTCAGCCTGTTCTACCCATGAGTTATTTGAGAGTACAGACATTCACGACAAAGATATGAGACCGACAACATGCACTTTTGGACGATTTGTGCTCTGTAGCGCTCGTCTAGAATACACATATACATGACTTGGAGCGATGAGCAGAATGTTTTTCCTGGTTAGCGGACATGGCTGAGGACCCCTCTCTCTCCAGACGGGATTCCTCAAACCACACCACCAGCACACCTGGGACCCTCGCAAGTTAAAATGAACGCCAGTCAAATTCATAACTATACCAGAGCTACATGAACAAATGTCAACAACTGCAGCTAACAGTTAGCTGAGCGGGCTTGCTGGTAGCCAGCAACATTCCTGTACAGTGTACAGGAATCAGCGCTGCTAGTAAGGCAGAAGTAGTAGACCCTCATCGAGCACACTCCTGTAACCAATCATGCTCTTGACTGAGGTTCGGACCTCCTACCTCCTCATTTACATATGGACACAGAAATACAGAAATAAATATATGTAGGTGAGCAGAAATACAGAAATACAGAAATAAATAAATGTAGGTGAACAGAAATACAGAAATAAATAAATGTAGGTGAACAGAAATGTATAAATAAATAAAAAGCATTTATTCTTTTATTCATACTTTTATTTATTTATTTATACATTTATTTCAGCATTTATTTATTTATTCATTTATTTATGCATGTATTTATTTATGCATTTATTTATTTATACATTTATTTCAGCATTTATTTATTTATTTATGTATTTATTTATGCATTTATGCATTTATTTATTTATTTACTTATTTATACTTATGCCAGGTTTGGTCCTCCATATTCATGCACAACACCAAACAGCACTTCATCATGGGATTCCACTGAAAAAGTTTAAATACAAAAGCTTTGACTTGCAAGCCATCAAGATCAAATTACTGTTACCAGAATATGTGACAAGACAGTCTGCAACTAACCCTAAATCGTGGAATATATCCGTTCCATAATGAGGTGATTCCAAATGTGTCGATATGAAGCGCTTTCCCCGTAGATGTGGCTTGTGTCGATGCGCCAGCATGGCCAAGTAAGCATTAATGACCTTGTAAAATTGATTTGCAATTGTTAACATTGCTTAAAATGAACAGTTAACAATTATTTTTTTCAGACATGATCCACATATTAATTAGTAGTTATAGGAATAACTCTTCATATGTATTTTAGTAATTATATTGCACAATATATATATATATATATATATATATATATATATATATATATATATATATATATATATATTACCTCACTTTCAAGCTCCTATCCAGGTGCTGTTTGGCCAATGTCCCAGTAAATCACCTTATATGAACCAATTTTTGATAGCAGGACAGTGGCCTTCACACCTAGGCAAGGCAAGGCAGCTTTATTCATATAGCTCATTTCATACCCAGCGGCAACTCAGTGTGCTTTACATAAAAACAAACATATAACAGCATAAAACATAAAAAACATGTACATTGATAAATAGAAACAAAACCCAATAATACACTGAACAAAAATATAAACGCAACACTTTTGTTTTTGCTCCCATTTTTCATGAGCTTAACTCAAAGATCTAAAACTTTTTCTATGTACACAAAAGATCAATTTCACTCAAATATTGTTGACATATCTCCTTTGTCGAGATAATCCATCCCACCTCTCAGGTGTGGCATATCAAGATGCTGATTAGACTGCATGAATATTGCGCAGGTGTGCCTTAGGCTGGCCACAATAAAAGGTCACTCTGAAATATGCAGTTTTGATTTATTGGGGGGGGTCAGAAAACCAGTCAGTATTTGGTGTGACCACCATTTGCCTCACATCTCCTTCACATAGAGTTGATCAGGTTGTTGATTGTGGCCTGTGGAATGTTGGTCCACTCCTCTTCAGTGGCTGTGCAAAGTTGCTGGATGTTGGCAGGAACTGGAACACGCTGTCATAAATGTTTCGTATACCTGTCGTATACGTGTCGTATCCAGACCATCCCAAACATGTTCAATGGGTGATAATGACGTGCACAGACTTTTTAAAGGGCAGGGGTGAAAAGAAGGGCACTTTAGCATGCGTTTTGGCTCCCAGGAGGGCACTTTAGCACACGATTTTCAACAATTGGGCCACAAGGGGGGGCGAATGCCCCTTGTGCACATCACTGATGGGTGACATGTCCGGTGAGTATGCTGGCCATGCAAGAACTGACCACAATAAAAGGCCACTCTGAAATGTGCAGTTTTACCACACAGCACAATGCCACAGATGTCGCAAGTTTTGAGGGAGCTTGCAATTGGCATGCTGACTGCAGGAATGTCCACCAGAGCTGTTGCCCGTGAACTGAATGTTCATTTCTTTACCATAAGCTGTCTCAAAAGGCGTGTCAGACAATTTGGCAGTACATCCAACCGGCCTCACAACCGCAGACCACGTGTAACCACACCAGCCCAGGACCTCCACATACAGCATGTTCACCTCCAAGATCGTCTGAGACCAGCCACCCGGACAGCTACTGCAACAATCGATTTGCATAACCAAAGAAATTCTGCACAAACTATCAGAAACCGTCTCAGGTAAGCTCATCTGCATGCTCGTCATCCTCATCAGGGTCTTGATGTGAACAATATTTGCGAGAAATTGATCTTTTGTGTTTATAAAAAAAGTTTTAGATCTTTGAGTTCAGCTCATGAAAAATGGGAGCAAAAACAAAAGTGTTGCGTTTATATTTCTGTTCAGTGTAGTAAAAACATGGAAAAATAATTTTTCCGACAACAACAACAACCATTTAACACTGTCTCTTCCGTATGTTCTTGTCATGTACTCTACCTAAATGAAATACGCACAGTGCAGGGATAACTACATAAAAATCTAGTATGTTATGAACTGTGTTCTTTACATTAAAACAGGATTAAATATTCTGAAACATACATTTTTCAATATTGCCTGGGGCTGAGGCTGGACTGCAGCAGAGCCTGACGCTGGAGCTGCTGCTTGGCCTGTTGGTGGCGCTGGTGCTGTCGGTGGTGAAAGGGCTGTTGGTGGTGCAATCATTAGACTGTATGTGGGAATGAGACAAATGGTGCAATATGTTGATTAACTGTAAGTAACAATCTCAAAGCATTCCTGATCACTGTAACTATAACAATAGTGACAAATTACAACCTTGAATAAAAATAACTAATAAGTATGACTTTGGTAATGAATATCTCATTAAAATTACATATTTCCAACAACGTCAACAAAATAGATTAGGTCCCCTTAAAGGATTTAAATGGACACTTGCCTTCTAGTAAAAACTATAGACTTTTCCTTGGTCACAAAATATTGATGTACTGTGCATAATATTTATTGTACAGCGTGGAATAAACATTGACACTGATTCTCAATTAACTATAGGTTTTCAATTTGTTATTCAAACTAAGAATTAACTGTAGATGTCCTACACTAAGACAACCTTGTAATCCTCCGGAACCTCACTCGGGAGGCGGGCCTCTGTCCCAAACAGGAGGAAGAATGGGGAGAACTTTGTTGTGATGTGTTTTTTGGTCCTCAGCCCAAACATCACAGCATCCAGATATGTATCCCATCTCTCTGGACGTTGGTTAACAAGTTTGAACAGTGCCCTGAAAAGTATTATCAATAAATAGGTAGGCCACCTTGTTTCAAATACATTTTCAGTTCACAATATCATAAATATATTCAACATTACATGTATCAACAAAGATATACACAGTAAAAGTAATATAATTACAGCACTGTTACCTCTGTATTGTCCCATTTAACTTTTCCACAAGCCCATTTGTTTGTGGATGATATGGGGCACAAAGGCTGCGCTCAATCCCCAGACATTTGCACACCTCATTGTTTAGCTGTTGGCAAATAATAATAAGCATTATCATTTGTTTGAATCAAATAACTTTTATCCTAATGATTCATTGCAAAAAATATGACTTCATATGCAAATAAATGTGAGATATGTGAGATCATCTCACATACAGTACATTTAAACACTGTCCAAAAATACATCAACATTTATGTAACAACGTACATAACATTCAACAAACCTCATTAATGAACTCTCATCCCTGGTCAGTGAGGATCCTTTTTGGGGTCCCAAAACGATAAGTAAGGGATAATGCCTGACGAGGTGTCCATGATCAGGAATTAATGGACGACGCGGAGGCCATAGAACCGTCTGACGCGCAGCATCGGCATTATCCCGCTTATACCATGGTCACTTGCCAAAGAAAAGAAATTAAGACCATTAATTTATATTTTCATGCGTTTTACAATCAAAATATAAAGTTTTTCACAAGCCATAACTAAGTTTCCCTGGTAACGCCTGAGGGTTTGACTAATACTTGGAACAATCATTACTCTCCCGTAAGATTCTTATGCAACGGAAACGTTGTTCACTCCTCCAGTAAAGAGGACGGACCTTAGATACGACTTGGCAATGGGAGATATTCTAGTCCGCTCAGCAATGAGCCAGAAAGCTAACGCTATGCTAGCATGATTCAAAGTCAATAACATTGCGTACGGTTGACAAACAGTAAATATAATTTGACAGTATGTTTAACAACAAGACTAGCTAGCTAACCAGTCATGTCATTGTCCCAAATAAATATCAAGATTTTCACGAACAAATGATCGGCCGTGTGTAACTTTACTGTGGCCGCAGCCTGAAGTAGAGAGCTGAACAGCAAACGGGATGTGAGATTATTCGCTTATGTGATACAAAGCATCAGCAAGTTTAGAGGGGAAGTGTACTTCCTGCAGCTTGTGTGTTACAGTCGCCATCCAGCTGATGCTAATGCCAGCAGAGGTTTGTAGGACTCGATATATTGCAACATTGTATTAAGAGGATTGTTTTCATTGGGCTAGCAACATTTAACCATAATTCTACCATTTTTCATGCTGATTGGATGTATTGGGCTTTTTCATGTTGTAGTCATGGCTGTCAAACAATGTCGTTTTAAATAATTAAAAGCCATAGGTAGCACGTCTTTATTTCAAGGAAACATGTCAACAATTAACAATTAATAAACTGGAAATCATATAGGCCTAAATAGAAAAGAAAAATGAATTAACGGTAATTTTGCACCAGACCCACAGCGAGAAAACTGGGCCTTACGTGTTAGCTACAGTAGCCTGGCTGTTTTATTTAAAATTAATTTCGACGTTTCCATTTATCGTGAAATTTGATAGCGATAAAGGCAAGTCCAGCATAGTGGCCTTTGAAGGAGGGTGTTTGACAGCAGGGGACTGGCCATGATGGGCACTGCTTGTCGGGACATTAGAAGACGACAAGACGTGGCTCCATTCTTGTCTCTCCCGCAGTGACGGAGCCCATTAAGCCCGCAGGCTGCTCTCGCATCGATGGCCTGTCACCAACATTATCTGACAGCTCTCAAGGCCGGCGTCTGAGAGTAGACCTACAGCAGTGCTTCGGAGGCTGTGGTTGGTGTGGATCTGCGAAAGACCCACCTGAAAGGTAGAATGATAAGGATATTTATTATGTTATGGGCATGGAGGGAGACTATTTAGTAGCTATCATACAAAATTATTAGACTGTCATTTCTTTATTAGCCATAAGTGTAGCCTAATCACCTCTTTGCTGATCTTTTTTAACATGTTCCCGAGGTAGTGGACACCCATTGGCTCCCGGCTGTACCACACGTTGGAGGTCAGGGTGCGCTTCGGGTAGAGGTAGAAAGATTTGGCATCTGATGGACATTTGGAAATATGAAAGTTGCCACTGGACACAGCGGATCCTCGGGCCTGGCAAACATAAACCCTCTTAGGTTTTCCTTTTCTGGAGTCATTCTTGTCTTTGTGATTCTTAGTTTGTGGATTGTGCGCCAGGCTGACATATTCAACCCCATCCTCGTCTCTCTGGAGGATGAAAGATGCCATGGATAGCTCCCGGTTGCCCTCCCTGCCACACCGAGCCAAACATAGTTGGATGTCGAACCAGACTTTTCTGACCAGGCCGATGGGCGTATCAGAAGACAGTGCAGTGGAATTTCTAATAAGTTCAAGGTCCGACTCAGAGATACGGGGATGGTGGAGGCTGGTATCTTTACCGCTTTTCCTGTACCGTTTAAGTACATCTTTAAACACCACATTGCTCGTCCTGAATCTGGTGTCAGTTATGACATTGACTCCAGTTAAATGTTGGTTAATAGCGGCCCTCAGACTCCTTAGGCTGGCTATGCTGTACTCCCCTCCTGCCTTGGTGGACTGGACAGCAGCATAAAACTCCCACAGAGTCTCATTAAGAGCATCAGTGGTGTAGTTTTCAAGGTTGGAGTCCATTCGTTTTAGTGCAAGAAAGTCTCTCAGTATATTAACCGCCCATTTTGTTGTTTTTTTGGTGTTGATCTCATCTTTTTCATCTTCTATTTGATTTCATTCTCCCGGTGTTAACTCCTTGTGCCGTTTCTCTCTTTTCTTTTCAATTTCTCTTTCTTCAGCTGCATCCCAGTCATCAAAGTTGTTATATTCTCCAAATAAGTTAAAAATAATTTTGAAGTCACTCATTGTTTGTTGCGGTGTTGCAATAAATTGTAAACAGAGACTATGACTGCATTCCCGTTGCTATTGTTACTCATTTTAGAGACAGGCTGATACGCCAGCTAGCAAATTAATTTAGAACGGTGAACAGACAATTTGACTGGAACTACTTAGTAGGTATCTATATATCAGTGATTAATGGACACCCTGCAGCCAATCAGAATCGAGTATTCCCCCAGACCATTGTATAAAAGAACTTAACAATACAGTCTGCCACATTTGCAGCTGTTTTGGATGGTAGGGAAAAGCCTCAGACCACTTGGTGAAGTAATCCACCATTACACAGATATACATATTGCCTGCCTCTGTCTCAGCCACTTTGCCAACAATGTCCATCCCCACAAGTTCAAACGGTTGGCTCACCTTAAAAATGGAGAGAACAATAACAAATACAATATTCATTTTGAATTACTATTAAGCATTCTCCATAACAAAATACAAGATTCAAAGAGTAAAGTAAAATATTGTCTATCACTTGTATGGGGATGAACTCTGTCTCCCGCTTTATTGTTGAAGCACTGGCCTGGCATTCCATACATTCTCCAAACTGGAAGACAATATGTTAACAGTGAACTTCGGTATTATTAGAAGGAAGGTATATGGATTCTGTTCATCACCATATAACCTGATAATATACACTATATTGATATTATATAACATAACATTACTATATCATATTTACATGTATATATTTATATCTTGCATAGTCAAGTTTTAATTACTCATAACATATATTTTGATATTAGATCTTGGTGCATGTATGTATATCTTGCATAGCCAAGTATATATTATACATACATTTCATGTTACATTATATTATTTTGTATTATATTGTTTTATATTATACTATAATTATTGTATAATATAATATAATATAATATAATATTATATTATATTATTTTATATTGTAGGAACACAAGCCTTTGTCTCTGCAGTCGTGTCGACTCCTTTTTCCAGCATTTGGGACTGAATGCCCCCATATCCTGGCCTGGCAAATTCCTCTCCTCTCCACAAAGTGAGAGAATGTTGTTTATCTTGCTATAAACAGATCACCAGAGATCTTCTTCTCAGTAATTTACAACAACTAAGCACATCTGGTCTGTTCGCCTTCCTCCAAAGAAGATGAACCACTTTTCCTTAGGTCAAACAAGGTCAAGCCCGATGGAGTTTTCTTTGGTCACACCAAAAGGAAGAAGGACTGGTTTCTAACATAGATGTGGTGATTTAAGATGTTTTACTAAGCTACATTTCTCTCCCTCTGGAACATTCTCCAGTGGGGGAAGGCTTAATGGGAAACCTTATCTGTGTATTCTTCTCCTCACATGTCCAACTGTTATTTATGACCGTTGGTGTTCCTGGGTCTGACATACCATTCCCCCTTTCAGTCTTCTGTTCTCACCCAAATTCAAATACGTCCTAAATAAGTGATAAACTACAATTCCAAAAATAGCGTAAGAAGGTCATTCAACAGATCTTTCTTATGTTATTGTGAAGCCCAGATGAAGTTTATTACTCAATAAGTTTGAGGTCAACAGAAACCCCCTCCCCTTTGTCGATGGAGGAGAGATTTGAAGATCATCATTCCTTGTGTAATACTTGTTTTTACTTTATTTACCAGTTAAATGTCTGATATGTTTTGTTAAAGGTAGAACTACAAGGAATATGTATAAGTCCTTGGTTCTACTGTGTATTGTATACTATATTGTTATATGTTGTATACTTTGGTGCTTCATGTCTTAATCAGGTTATAATTCTTTTGAATGACAAATGATCATTATCATGTTGCATCTTTTCACAAAGGCAAAAATTCGACTTTAAGATGGTGAAGTTTTGGGAAGGTTAACACATGATTTCAAAACATTAAATCCAATAGTATAGTTAGATTAACTTTTTGGGAGCCTCAACTCAGATCACAGGAGGTGTGACACTGTCAGCCGGCCCCTGCTGCAGGTCATAAAACAGACCCCTCTGCTCTGCTCACTCTGCTCTCCCTCTCTCTTCTTCTCCGGACACTCTCCCTGTCCTCTTCTCCCCCTGCTTCTTCTCCTTCTTCTTTTCTCTACACTTCTTTGTTTTTCTTTTTTTTTTTTTAAAGTAATCTTTACTTTTATTTTTGCAACAAGCTAAGACAAGCGAATTGAATCCCTACTTTAAGTATTTTACTTTTATTCAAGTTTTTATTAGAACAAATTCTTTTCTTTTTTGATTTTATACTGTTAAAGTATCAACGCCTGATTCAGAAGAAGTTGAATTAGTTTCAGAATCAGAACTTGAGTACCACTATTTGAAACCACCAAGAAAAGTCTTTTTCAAGACTGTGATCATCTGATGAAGAACGTTGCAAGCCTTGCAAGGAGTCTCCAACCAAAAAGAGACTTTGTGTGCTCCCAGCCGAGACCGACTCTGCCCCCAGCGCTCCCAAGGCGGAAACCCCGCTGGGCCTTCGGACCAAGAGTTCCTCAACAGAGTACTGGCCTTCCCTCTGGCTACTGGACCGACGTGCCGTGCCGTAGTCCAAACCAGAACTCTCAAGAACACCAAACTTCAGTGCCTCCTGACTCCCAGACATAACCGGCTGAACGTCTTCATGCAGCTGGATCCACACACGTGAGAATAAGTGGTGTCTAAAGTTCTGACTTCTGTCAAAGTTCTGACTTCTGTCTAAGTTCTAACTTCTATCTTATGAACTTAAGAGAATTAAGATTAGGGTATCGTAGTATTAAAAATTTACTCTTACTTTACTTTAATATTTAATATATATAACCCGACCCTTTAACTTTACCATCTACCGACGGTCACCCGACTTTATTACTTTCCCAATTACAGTCTTTACATTTTGTGTTATCTGTCGTTCGTCTAAAATTGTCATGTCTTTTATTTGTCCAAGCCAACTTGTACAGTTAGGTGTTTGGAATAATGTCCTCCGGATTATTCCGACAACTAAACACGGAGGTGGTGCCCCATTTTACGAGTGTAATATTAATTTCCAGTGATTAATTATCATATATATGAAAGTAGTGTGTGAGCAGTGTCTCCTACATTATATATTTATGGTGCTACCCATGTCAGGCCCACATACTTTCCTACAATATTATATATAACAACATTACATTACACATAAATACGTATTGGGCGGTATTACTACCGATATCACTATTACTCTTATATTATTATGCTGCACTATTATTATGATTATTACTATGCTCTCATACATTAATATTATGATTATTATTATCTTATAATACTACTGGGGCGGCTGTAGCTCAGTGGGTAGAGCTGGTTGACTGGTGATCAGAAGATCACTGGTTCGAATCCCGGCTCCCCAGGGCGGGACTGAGCTACATGTCGAAGTATCCTTGAGCAAGATACTGAACCCCAAAGTTGCTCCTGAGCAGTTGGCACCTTGTGTGAAGGCTGCCATCAGTAAGGGTCCTGCGATGAGCTAGCGACTCATCCAGGGTGAACCCTGGCCTACGCCCATAGAGTGAAACTGGATTTGGCCCCAGTAAGCCCCGCAACCCCTTAGGGGGGAAAAAGCGGCAACATCACGCGACCCTCACGGATAAGCGGAAAAGAAAACGGAACGGAATATAATACTACTATTAATAAATAATAATCATTTCATCAGTATCATCATAATTACCACTGATATTATTACCATAGATATTTTGAAAGTATAGGAGTCTTTTAAGAGTGACAAAGATTTCATTCTTGTTACATGGGATGTCCAAAGTCTGTACACCTGTATCCCTCATGATGTAGGAACTGAAGCACTGTTGCATTATTTTGAAACACGCCCTACTGAAGTATTACCACCTAATGAATTTTTGTTGTCCCTCACTGAAATAATTCTATTGAGAAACTTTTTCCAATATGCAGGAGCTTATTATCTGCAGAGGCCACGTGTAAGCATGGGGAGTTCCTTTGCTCAGTCATATGCATGCTTTTCTTTGGGTATAGTTGTGAATAACTATACCATTGAATTGTTTGCAGGATCATTTTTCTCTTTAGATTAATCAAAACCTACTTATTAATATCAGCTGTCATGCCAGGCCAGTAAAACCATTTACACACTGCGTCTCTCGTTTTAGTGATGGGCTCCAAAGGCGCTTGCTTGGCATTTTCTGAAGATTTATTTGGCCTCTTCTTTGTCATAGACAACCTTTCTCTTTTGAGTCTTCCCTCTCTTATACAATGTTCCTTCTGTGTAGAATATAGAAAAAAAGTAAGTCCATAAATATGTTTTAGATTTAGATTTTATTAAATTAAAGTGAGCTTTGAGTTATTTTTACATCATAACTGGCTTTGCCAATGTAACACCGCATCATGTAATAACTAAATTTTTAAATAAATTTTCACTTAATTATAACACATGCATTCTGTAATAATCTGACGCATTTTGCAATAGCCTACACATTATCCACTCAGTATTGATTGTTACAAAATGCTCCATCTCTTCCATCAAGTATGAATTCCGATGCCCTTATTCGAATGACATATTTCTCCGATTTTGTAGCACCCTCTGGTAGCTACTACATGATTTATAATTAAGAATACGCGGTAAATGTCCAGATTCATTTCCCTTGTAGGACAAGAGATAACATGGAGTTAATTGAGAATTTGGAAACTTAATGTAGGCTAGTAGTCTGTGTCATTATTTTTGAGTCCACACAGCACAATTGACATACCTTTTTTATAGCTTTCCCAAAGTTTTTTACCTCAAGCGATGTCTCATTCGGGGTTCTCCTGTGCAAATAGGCTACTGAAATTGAGCTTTAATTGGGATGTTCGGTTTATCCAATAAGCTCCTCTTAGAGATACACTGACATGACGTCACAAGGTCATGATCAACGCATGTGGTGTTCATTACTTATCTAGTTTACATACTCTTAGATATTGTAAATTGCATTCCTCATTTACATTTTCTTCGATGGCTGAAAGTCCTCCCAAGTAGCAAGTGCTGAAGCACTATCTTAAACACTATTCCCCCCAAGCTAATAAATAAATAAATTGGTGAAGGAATTAACATTGATGTTTACATTATAACACAAATGTTCAATGTTTTTGCACTACAGATATTCTGTGATGCCTTTGAATGGTGGTTCCACTATGCATGTGTTGGAAGGCCAAAGACAGAGGACAAATTTGTATGTGCAGCATGCTGAAGGAATGGAACTTAAAAGACCAAAATAAGAAATTGATAAATGTGGATATTTTCTTTACAAAACCTATATGAACATTTTCATATTTATCAGTTTTTGAAATTATTTTGATGTTTTTATTGATGTGTTAAATATTGAACATTTAATTTTGTATTTATTAAATCTGAATAATAATTGTATGTTCTAAAAAGTAAGTGTACACTTTTTTTTGTTTTTTTTGTTTGATGTTATTAAAGTCTTTAATGCTTGTGTGAGCCTCCTTTCCTATGGAACAGAGGTGGAACAGTATCTGACAGTAATATTCCAAACTGTCAGGATGCGTTCCCCTGCTTTGGTTACCACCTCAGCATACTCTTCAATGTCTGTCTGATCCCCCTGTTTGGCTGCTGGACTAAAAACCTCCCAGTCAGTGTGCATGAAACAGTCCTTTAGTAATGATTCTGCCCCCTCAGGCCAGGTCCGGATTTGTTAATTCACAGGCCTTTAAAAGTAGTCCTCCTCTACACACTGTTCACAAAGATCTTCGTGAGACAGTTCAAATGTAAATGATTTGAGACAAAATCCACAAACAAAACAGCAGTCTGATTTTTACAGATAAAATGCCTGTTTCCTAAAGTGAGTCTCTTTGAGTTTCCTTGCTGATCTGCAGCAGACAGACAGTAACACAAAGACAGACTGTTTCACTAAAAGGACTTTGAAAGATATCAGCTTGACTTGATTAACTCAGACTGCTGAAGCTGCATATCAACAGAACTTCAGACTTCACATACTTCACTTACACTGGAGATTCTTTAAAAAAAAAACGTTTAGACAGGTTAAATAAGCAGCCAATAACTGACAGTGTCATGTACACATGTGGCTATAGAAAAGCTACGGCAGTAAAATGCCCTAACGCATTGATGCATAACAACAAACTAATCTCATTATTATTTCCATACATTTTTACTGACTTCGAGATTAAGTAATTTAATTAACGTACATTAACTTTGGCACCACATTTACTGTATATGATTAATGAACTGTTCACAGAATAAATGTGTTGCTGCTGTGTACGCTGTAATAAAACAGCTCTGGGTCCCACTGGATTGATCACAGCAGAAACTTCTACACAAAGTGTGTTTGTCTCCAGCAGAGAGGAGCTTTATCTTCGTCCGGCCGAGCATCCGTCAGAGGACGTGACGGATTTCTGATGCTTTCGAGTGCTGGGTGATATGCTGGAATTATGAAAGTTTTGTTCATTGTGAGAAGAGGGGAGGATAGTTCAGCTGATTTTGAAATTTTCTCAAGATGTTTGATTATCTGCTGATAAGGAACAGAAGAACATACCACACTGATAGCCAGTCTGTGAGTTTGGCTGGATTGATTCTTTGTCTACTGATACCTTTTGACATCTTGGCTTCATCGAAGTCTTGTAAGGTTTGCAAGAAAGTTTTGGGTCCGTTTTGATCCCAAACAATAGGTAATTTACAACATTTTTAATAATTCGAGTCAGTTAGAACTGAAGAAGCCTCTTGGATGAGAGCTGAAACGTCTTGAAGAAACTGAAACAAGTCCAGTTGCCTTCGATACAACACCTAGATCTACCATGACCTGGATGACTGAGAACCTTCATCAACTAATTCGAGTTTTGTGGCAGCACGTGAACGCAGCACTTGAATAGAGCTCCTCCTACTTCCGGTATAAAACCGCTATCTGTCAGAAAAACATCCCGAGCAGAAATCCGCTACACGGACACACGTCACTAACACCACCGCTGCTAATAGTCGTTTATTTTCGGGGTTTGGAGCCTCATCGGACATTCAGAGAGAACATGGCCGCGCGTAGGTAACCGTCCCGGGGCTGCCGCTGCCTCCTCAGCCGGCTGAAGGACGGAGCAGGACGGACAGACACAGATGGAGAGGCCGAGCAGGCAGCTGCTGCTGTCCGAGCTCCGCGTCAGAAGCACCGCGTACGACGTGAGCCTGAGCCGGTCCCTGCTCACCTGGAAGAGACGGGTCTCCAGCCCGGTGTACCACCCGTTTAGACCCAGTAAGACCCGCACAGCATATCTGTGTCTGTCATGTGTGTTTATCTTCACCTGTCTGTCTCTCTGTCTCTCTGTCTGCGTGTCTGTCGGCCTTGAACACACAGCGACATCCTGTGTGATAAACAAAGGACAGCGAGGACATGCTGGACACGGTTCAGTGTTTGGACCTATACATATCACACAGCTTAATGTACAAGACATAATGTAGGACAGTACTTGAGACATGATGTATCCGGTTATATAACACACAACATCCAACAGCCTGACACACAATATGTGGAGGTCACAGTGAGGCTGCAGGCAGAGGAGGAGGAGGAGGAGGGAGCAGTGTAAACCAAACCTCACTTACTCTCTACAGTAGTCTGAACACAGGGGAATATAGAGCCTGTCTCCTCCCATGTGATAAACAAAAAACATCCTGCTAGTCATTATAATGAGAGACCCTCTAAAAATAATGGCATGGTGTCTCGAATTAATGGATTACTATTAGAAAGCAATCGTGACCTGCTTATCTCAAAACAATGATTAGTAACTCAAGATAATGAGAAATGTTCTCATAATGATGATTTAGTAGAAATGTTGGGTCAGTATTGCAAAAAATAAAAACTTTAGTATCTCAAAATAAGGACTCTTTTGATTATGTCATAAAGTCATCATGTCAAGATGCATAATAAAAAATATTATTTTGAGATACTACTTCATAATCTTTTCATCATGAGTCACCAATGTCATAGTTTTGTGAACTGAATTTTGAGACTCTAAGTCATTATTTTGAAAAGGTTTGACATTAATTTAGGTAAACTAAGTCATTACTTTGAGAAAGTTATTTTTTTCTTAATATAATTTTAGCAATATATCATTATTTTTTAGATAAGACCCTTTTTGACATATTAAGTCATTATTTTAAATGCTGATTCATTATTTTGAGATACTAATTAATAATCTTTACATACTAAGGCATTATTCCTAGAAGGTTTCTCATTACAATGACTAACGGGATCAATTTTTCCCATCCAACTGGCTTCCATAGAGAAATACTGAGAAAAGGAGGAGGAGATAAAATGTATCTTTGAAGAACTGCATGCTGAACACTTCCCTGGTGTTGGTGTAACATGCAGAGGAGTATTTTTTACATTGGACTATTGCCACATTTTCCTAAAGGATGTGACGACTTATTGAATCACTGGGAGCAACGTGTGTGTGCACCCTCTCTCTCTCTCTCTCTCTCTCTCTCTCTCTCTCTCTCTCTCTCTCTCTCTCTCTCTCTCTCTCTCTCTCTCTCTCTCTTCTCTCTCTCTCTTTCTCTCTCTCTCTCTCTCTCTCTCTCTCTTCTCTCTCTCTCTCTCTCTCTCTCTTATTAATGTTTGATTGCAACATAACCTTTGAGTTGAGTCAATGAGGGAAATATTCAGCTCTTTTGCAATGCATGCTTAACATTCCCTCATGTTTTTTTTTCTCTCTGGGCGCCCACTGTGATCGCTGTTACTGAATGCTGTGTGACCTTGAGGTTCAGCTTCCTCAGCAACAAGTGTGTGTAGGCTCACAGTGATGGAACAATCCATGAATGTGTAGGGCTAACGTTATAATAACTATATATTATTAATAATCTTTATTATTTGTAGTGCGTGTGATTCTGATCAACACCTACCTCGTCAGTAGACCCTCCCTGTTCACCTCATGTGTCCTGGTTATGAAAACAGAAAATTTGAATATTGAAAGTAACAGAAAGGTTTCAGATCAGACTGAGGCTGCCACAGGGTTCACTGTGACCTGTTCACTGACTGCAGGCTGCCTCAACTTAATTGATCCTGAACTGATCAAGAATCAGAAAGTGAATACTAAATGCTGAATGCAGATATTTTCATCTTTAATGAACCAGTAGATTTTTCACGTCACTGTGCAAACCCAAAATAACTCTGACAGCGTTTAATGTCGGCAGGTTGACGCTGCTTTCTGCCTCATTTCATTCAGGGTTTCAGTTTCTCATCCACATCCTGTTGTGTTTCTGTCCTCTTGGTGATGACAGAAATACCTGCCGGGTGTGTTAAACTGAAATAGACAGCAGCGTATGTATGGGTGTGATGTGACTGTGTTTCAGCCGTGAATCTTTAATGTCTGACCTGCTTTCTGTCTGCTGCTGTTGAAAGATGCTGCTGTTTTTTTTCATAGAAGTCTAAACTACATACATATGGGAAATATAGTAGTACAGTAGTATAATGTATAAGGTACAGTACAATAAGGTCAAGGGCAAAATGTATATTCTAAGCAAAGAGGCACATTCTCAGCGTCAAATCATGGCTGGACTAAAGGTTTCTTTTTTTTAAATTCTCTTTTAATTTAGTTACAATATGGTCTCAAACAACCAGTGTTATCATTTAAACATTACTTAATGTCTTGAACATAGATTCTGTAAAGATTCTGATTCTTTATAGAAACTGGATCAGTTGTATTCAAAGTGACCACACCATCAAAAGATCAATACCTCCAGCTCAGTTGCCCTACAGAATTTGCCAAGTATACAATGCAATATTCCAATCAGAAAAATACTGTTAAACGACGGCTGTCTTGTAGTGGTTTTCGAGGATGAGCTGCCGTTTCTAAAACACTTCTCAGGAGGTGAAATCAGGCCGAACACTTGGAGTGGGCTGATGTATACCAGAATTTCATTTACTGATGAATCCAAGTTTGAGACGGTGTGTGGTTCTCCTGCAGGGTTTTGTGTTCCTTCATTCCGTCATCGACCAGACTCAGGTAGGAGATTCCCCCCCCCCCCCCACGATGTAGTGGGCCACCTCCAACTGCTGTCTGCAGGTGTATTGATTGTGGTGCCGCTGTTAGAACATGTTTCTGTGTTTGATGGTTGAGCCGTGAGCTCTGTCTGTGCGTTCCCGAACTGAACCTGCAGTTATGTTCCAAAATGAAAAGTTGACACTCTCACTCATACATTCAAACTCATTCAGGAATCTCAAAAATGCATCTTAAACCCTTAAAGGCACTTGACCTACTTTCCAAATTTCACATTAGTCGTCAAACTAGTAGAGAATCGTTTGTCTTAATTTCATTTCAAAAAATCACATTTTGGAATGCAACTCATTTTCAGAGGAGTAGATAGCGTTAGTTTTAGTGCCGTTTCATATCAACATCAAATCCAGCAGAAACATGCTGTCCTCCTCCTCGCTGCTCTTGGTTCAGTGTTCCATGTGTAGTTTTGGCTGATTAGTGTCAGTGACTCTGCTGTAGTGTGTTTAGTTCGCAAATAGATGTGCTGCTGCTGCTTTCAGGAACATCTGGTTCAATCAGATGTTCATTAAAGGAATAATTCAACTCTAAAATGTGCTTCCTTTTTTTGAGCGTCACATGTTCAGATGGATACACATGAGTCTGCACATTAGCTGACGCTTCCAGGAACTTTTCTTAAGCTACCACCACGTGACGTTTCAGACATGAAACAAAAGCAGAGACGCACCTCACAAGTACTTGCACAAAAGGGATCACCTGACAGGTCATGTGGCTTAACAGTGTTAGTCCTCTAGTTTTCAGTCTTGTTATTTCTGTGGTTGTCTTGGCCATGTGTCATTCAGAGTTGGGGTGGGAAGAAGAAATAAGAGCCCTTTTATCGGGTAGTTGATAAATGTCATAATGGAAACAATGTCCAGAACTGAGGTTTTTTTACTTAGTATGGTCCTTTTGTTCTGACCACAGAGAGCGGATGAGTCTGCAG
Source organism: Sparus aurata (assembly GCF_900880675.1). Classification (NCBI taxonomy): domain Eukaryota; kingdom Metazoa; phylum Chordata; class Actinopteri; order Spariformes; family Sparidae; genus Sparus; species Sparus aurata. The sequence goes on along the minus strand of NC_044194.1, from coordinate 23,485,493 downwards.
CTGATTAAATTGGGGTTTACAGTGATGAATAATGTACAACTACTGATCTCCTCTCAAGCCTCTTTCATACATCATCCATTTGTCTTGTTTAAATGTTTAATATTGCATCATCAAATCCAATAGCAATGATAATAGTTGTAGTTTGAATACAGAAGGAAGCAGAGGGTGCCAACTGCAGGGTTTGTGGTTTGACTCCTGGCTCCTCCGTCAAGTTAAAGTGTTTCATACTGCTCTCAACATTTATATCAGTACTTTGCGTCTGTGTACGTGTGAGCCAGTCACTGCCCTGCAGGTCTCGCAGATGTCAGTGTGATTTCGGATGAGGTTTTTCTTTATTTCTGGAAGCTGGAAGTTGCCTTTTCTGGTTTCACTTCAGTTCTCTGACACAGCCAAGAATAAAGCTCTTGAGTAATGACTCCTACTCAGTCCAGTCTGATTCTAGAGTGTTTTTTTTTTTTTTTTCAGGAGACTATTTGGGTTAATGTTCTATTATATAAACTTGCTGCGTCACCGTGACTACTATTTGAGTCGCAGTGACCTCATTCCCACGTTCATGTGCTGCTCCGAAAATATCTGATGTACAGCTAACAAAGTGTGCGTGCGTGTTTGTGCGTGGTCAGGTGTGTGCCACAGCGTGTCAGTGTCAGAGATCATCTCTGTCAGAGAGGAAGAGGAGGAGAACAGCAGCAGACGAAGAGACGATGGCAACTGGAAAAAGATCAAAGAGAGAGAAGGGAAGGACTGCAGGCAGGCCTTCACAGGTAAACACACATGGAAACAGTGAAATACACATCTGGCATCACATCTGTACACGCACCTGAAAATAGACATGAAAACACCTTGGAAAGTACCAGAAAAGATACTTAAGATCGTACCTGCAAACACAGTTAATACACCTGAAAAAATGCACAATAAATAAACCTTGAAATCTATTACACATCCTTCATGGGCCGTGTCTACATGATGTTTTTTTTATTGTTCGCAATGAGGAAAAAAGCAAATGCGGCAGCGGTCAGCTGCTTAGACAAAATGTACTGCACCCAGCGTCTTTTTTCAGACTTTCAGTGCTTTACAGCTGGAAAGGAAATTATGTTGACATAGGTCCTAAAACAGTAAACACATCGGGAAACGCGCTGAGAAAGTCAGTAAACATATTGCTTACATCGTACATATCTGAATGTGAAGTAAACACAACTGGAAACACTTGTGTTTGCACACCTGTACACTGAGCTGTGGACACAGCTGCATGTTCACTCTTTGGACTGACTCAGCAAGTAACTGAATAAAGCAGCATGAGAATAAATTCTGGAAATAACTCCAAATGTGTCTCTGTAGTTCCTTCACAATAAAAGCAGTTATTTGGCTTACGGGTGAAAGGTTTTTAATGTGAAGCAGCCAATCAAAACAATTTAGGATCAGTTGTTTATTCCCCCATAAATCATTGTATGATCAGTTATTAAAAGTTTTTGACATATATCTGTGTGTGTGTGTGTGTGTGTGTGTGTGTGTGTGTGTGTGTGTGTGTGTGTGTGTTTGTCATGTGTCAGTGTCGTACGTGGAGAGATGTCGGCGGCACCGCTGGCGGTGTGCTGAGGTCACCTTCATCTGTCCAGAGGAGGCATTGTGTCAGCATTGGGTCAGCAGCATCAGAGAGCAGCTCGCCGCCAACAGTATGACTTCACACCAACGCACACTGACCAACACACGCTGACTAATATATTGTAGGCATCTGTCAGTAACATTATTGTTGTTTACAGCCAGCAGACCCAAAAACCTGCTGGTCTACATCAATCCGTATGGTGGGAAGCGACAAGGCAAACACATCTACGAGCAAAAGGTTGCGCCGTTGTTCGCGCTGGCAGGCGTCTCCACACATGTCATCGGTACGTCCTGTATCACTCACTTCCTGTTGTTGTGCTGTCTGTGTCAGGGATTCTACAACTAAAGCACATTTTGTTTGTTGTCATAGTGACGGGGTATGCCAATCATGCAAGGGATCACCTGAAGACAGAGGCGGAGCTAAAGAAGTTTGATGGGTGAGCATCATTATTTTAATTAAATCAAAAGGCAAGAGAGCTCATACAGGGTAACCGCCAAAATAAAAGCACCACAGAGAACCAGTCAAACTGCTGTACTTGACTTTTTACATTTGGCAGTAACGACACAGAAATGTTATACGGTTAAAGCTCATGCTATGCTAACTTTTGGCTTTGACCCCGGCTCAGGGTGGTGTGTGTCGGAGGTGACGGTATGTTCAGTGAGGTGATGCATGGCCTGATCTGGAGGACACAGATCGACAGCAGCGTGGATCCAAACTGTCCAGATGAAGCTCTGCTCCAAAGCTCGCTTCGCATTGGAATAATTCCTGCAGGTCAGACACACTAATACCACTCCTGGAATCACAAATACTGATTTTATCTTTTGATTTTTGGTTGAGGTCCTTTCAGAGGTTCCCAAAGGTCATCTAGCAGTTTGTGGACGTCCTGAGGAGATAAATGATAAGATGCTCCTTTTGGTCTCTGAGAAGGTTCCTGAGGACTTTAATGAGGTTTTGTAGTCCTGGAAGACACTTAACTGTCCCTGAGGAGACTTTAGAGACTTTTGAAGAGGCTCATGACGTCTTTGAGGAAGTTCAAGGGATCCTTGAGTGTTGTTGCTATGGTGACCAGCCGTTTTCACATCATATATGATTTTGTTCTTTTTAATTTTGTCATTTAATCAATGCTAAAAACACAATATACAAGAAATCACGATCTGATCATAGAAATGTGGAAATCCTTAAAGAATCTTTTCCAAACGAGACTATAATACAGTCCACTGACCTGTTAAGTGAATCTATTTCATCCGAAGTCCATGGGTGCCTTTTAAATCAGCGAAAAACTGAATAATTCACAATTTTTCAGCGCTATGTATAGATAAAGTTAAGTATATTTGTTCACTGATAAATAGACGGACTGCAGAGTGTAAATATAGCTTTAGCTCAGATCTCTGACAGAAGTTGATGTGAACTTTGTTCAAAATTATTTTAAAAGGCAGCCAATCAGAGAGCAGGACTCTGTACAAATGAAGATACTGACTGTGGCCTAATTTCTCAGCCTTTCTTTGCCTTTTGTTTTCTGTTGTTCTGTCTAACTGCTCTATAAATACACCCACACGCACACAGTCGTCTGGGAGACATTAATTTCCTCTGCAGCAGTGGATGAGAAGCTGCTCTGCGGGTTAATTAATGGCTGCCGTGATTTGTGCAGGTGTGTGTTTGTGGAGCAACGTTGTTTTTAAAACTTTGTATTCAAACCAGCAACATTTATTAAAAAAAAACAAAAAAACAAGAAGAATGTTAGATGTTGTCAGTCCCGTCAGTGAGGGTAACTCTACATGGAAATGTTGACAGACAGTCCGTTTGTTTGTTTCAGGTTCGACAGACTGTATCTGCTTTGCTACTGTGGGCACCAACGACCCTGTGACCTCTGCACTGCACATCATTGTTGGTCAGTCACATCTCACTCACTACACAGCTACTATAACCTGAGTCATTTCAGCACCTGACAGGTTGTTTAACAGGTTATAAACAGAAAACATGTGAATAAAAATAATCAGAACTCAAAGGCTGTTTGTCCTGCAGTGAGACATTATTAACCTTTTTTCCTTTCTCAGGATTAAATTGGTTAGATGTCACTTTATTTTGGATCAATATCCAGTTTGTTCTCCTATGTAGTCATACCATATTTAATGAAAATCCAACGCTGCACGTTACTTTATTTTCCACGGTCTACTGCTGCCATCTAGTGAGCAAATAGGCTCTGAGCATGCCCTTAGTGGACAGTAGGAGGGCCTCTGAGCAGGCCAAATGAACCAGCAAACCACCGGTGTAAGCTTTATATAGTGAATCTCATAGCTTCCATATTACCCTTGGTATAAGTGGTTTTGAATAGTTGGGTAATGAGACTTCAGCGCACCTGCAGGTTTAGATTTAAAAAATTAAAATTTTGTGTGTGTGTGTGTGTGTGTGTGTGTGTGTACAGGAGACTCTCAGCCGATGGACGTGTGCTCGGTTCACCACAACAACACGTTCCTGCGATACTCCGTCTCCCTGCTGGGATACGGTTTCTATGGCGATGTCTTAACTGACAGTGAGAGGAAGAGATGGATGGGACCGGCCAGATACGACCTCTCAGGTAGAAATACAACATTCCTTAAGATGGTTTTAGGGGAATTGTCGTATTGTCAGCTGTTTTCAAATGTTTAAATAAATTCTTTGCTGAAATAATGTAGAGCAGGTTGGTCTTTTTCAGTCCCGAGTAGCAGCTTTGTACACATAAACATTTATTTTACTGAATACCCCAAAAAAATCTGCTGCAAGTGCTGTAATTCAAGTCTGCAGACCGCAGTCAACTAAAGGGTCCAGTCCAGAAAATTCAAACTATGAACTGACGATGAGGATGAGAGTAAACCCTGGTCCGTCCCCTTCATTACAGGTGTGAAGATGTTCCTGACTCATCATTACTATGAAGGAACAGTGTCCTACCTGCCGGCTAAAGGCATCGTAGGAACGCCAAGGGATGCAGCTAGGTGTCGATCAGGGTGAGTGAGATGTAATAATAATTGATAATGTGAATGTTTTTTTTTTAATTCAAATAACAAATGGCTGGTTCAAGTTAGTTAACACTTTAATTTAGTATCCAACTCTGTTCAGATTACCTACAACATTTTCATTCTGGTTGTGTTTGATATAGAAAAAAACCCAGTTTGTTTTAACTTTCCGAATGTGTATGTTTACTAGCTAAAACTGTTTGTCTCAAGTTAGCAAACATTTTAGTTTAAAAAATAGTTTGGTTCAGGTAAGCTTACAGGTTTGATGTACTGTAAATGTACTTCAGTTGACAGTCTGGTTGATTTTATGCTCACTGCTGGTTTTGTAAAGCAGCTGAAGCAGTTTGGTTCAAGAAAGCAAATGTTCTATTTAGTATCCAGCTCTGTTCTGTTTGTTTCGTTTCATTGTGGTTGAGTTAAGTTTGGTTTGGTCAAACATTGATAACATTAAAGTTTATTAGCTAAAACCATTCTGCTTGGTTCGGCTAATGATTTGGTTAAGTGATCTAACAGTTAGGGTCTGGTTACGTTTTATGTACGTATTTATGTTTTATGTACTTTTTTAATGACATTGGTGTCTGTACATTTTCAGCTGTTTGGTTTGTCAGCACAACGGGCAGCTACTTTCAGAGAAAGCCGAGATGTACGAGATGGATGACGCATCAGACAGCCGTGAGTCCAAAAACATCTTCATTCAGAACTTCGAAAACAAAGTTAATAAGAAAATAACTAAACTGTCTTTGAAGTAGATATCCTGTCACACTGCCAGCTTGGCTTCTTCAAAACTTATTTGACACTATCTGATTTAAATGTTGACTCTTGTTTTGGAAATAAAAGTGGTCCACGAATGGAGCCCTGGGCCACACCACAGAATAGTCCTGTACACAAGAAATTAAAAATCACCAGTGCTGACATGAAAAGACCTACGCTTCATATAATGCCTGGTTGCCTAAGGTTTTTTCATCCATTTAGTGGCTGTTTGCGAGCTTTCAGTCCTTTTCTGTGATCTTTGGCTGAGTCTGACCAGTTGGAATTGCAGAACAAACATATTTGTAATATTTACTTTATGTAGCCATAGATTCATTCTCAAGTTTAGAAACTGACAAAACAATCTCATCTAAAAGTCAATTTTGTAGCTGTTCTAGAGGCATCAGTCACATTTCCAAGAACAAGTGATTGGCAGTGGCACCAGCCAGAAATGTCAAAGCTTTTTTTGGGGGGGTTCTGGTTTCAGAGAGTGACGGCGAGTGGAGGACAATCCGAGGAAAGTTCCTGGCCATAAACGCTGCCAGTATGAGCTGTGCTTGTCCTCGCAGCCCTAAAGGCCTCTCACCTGCTGCTCACCTGGCGGATGGCACCACGGATCTAATCCTGGTCCAAAAATGTTCTCGCTTCGACTTCCTCAGACACCTCCTCCGACACACCAGCAAAGACGACCAGGTAATAAATCAGCCCAGTTTATGGTTTATCCACATAATCACAGTTAACAGAGGGAAACGCAAGAAAGTTTCAGTAATCAGTGGACAAATGAAAGATTGATCCAATCAAGATCCAAACTGAGAATTCAAAACTAATTTTCACCTCAAGTTACTCATGTGAGTTTGATCACAGGATCATTTGTGCTAAAACACGTTTCTTGCCAGCGTCTTGATTGAGCCCAAAGCCAGATTACTTTACTGTACATTGGCCATAAGATGGCGAACAATGGCTGAGACCGAGGTTGTTTGTGATCTTGTTTGTCTGCTGCAGAGAGTTTTAATAAACAGGAGTAAAGACCTTGCTCACAGTCTCCTTTTTCTTCCCTTGTTCCATTTTGTCCAGTTTGACCTGACGTTCGTTGAAGTTCACCGGGTACGGCGTTTCCGCTTCACACCACGTCACTGCCAGAGTGACTCAGACCTGGAGCTGGACCTGCGCGAGATCGGCAAACGGCAGATCTTCAGCCAGATCTGCCGAGACCACCCGGCCTGTGGCTGTGCCCCCGCCTACAGCAGCTGGAACTGTGACGGCGAGATCCTGACCCACACCGCCATCGACGTCAGGTACAGCGACCTCTGGAAGTTACCCTCTTTTGTATTTTAAAGATTTTAACCCAGATTGATAAAAACCTCTTGTTTTTGTTTTTTTCCCAGAGTGCACTGCCAGTTGATCAAACTGTTTGCACGAGGGATTGAAGAACCAACGGTGTTTGAAGATCTCACCAACCCCTGTGCAATATAGACCCACGCCCCCATTACTCCGTCAGACACTGGAGTCGTCACTCCGTCTGCAGCCTCTGTCCACGTTACTGCTGCCGTCACGTGACACTCATCACATCCTTCACCAGGAGACTCGACAGAAATTACGACTCATCAAGAGTTGTGCTTATACTCGACAAAGATCAGTACGGAGAGAAACAAAACTTTACTTTCTGGGTCTCAAACTCATGAATTGTTTAAGTAATAATCAGAAAATTACAACCCAGAGAGTAAAGTTTGCTCATCAGATTTGATCTGGTTTATTCTGTTGTTGTTTTGATGTGAGCAATTGAATGGTTGCAGGGTGTCTGGCACCTGATTTATTTTTAATATTGAGCTCCAGTCCTGAAAGTGAGACCTGCCCTGTTTGATGATATTTTTCAACATGGTCAATCTTGAACATGACCTGATGATCTCGTTACCTTGAGGTTACAAATGTTGCCTGTTACAGTAACAAAATATGAGCTGCTCTAGAGGGAAAACGTCAAAGCCTTTCTGTCTGCCTATAGAATGGACTTTTGCCGACTCAGACTTGCAGGTGCTTGCAGATGGATTCGTCTTGATTTCGTGGGTGTTTTGACTCTGACTTCTCTTGTCTCAGACTCGGTCATGAAGGTAGCTACATTTGGACTTGGTCATCTGGCCGTTCTGACTGTGACTGGTTACACCGTCTTGGGTGTTACGACGCAGCTTTGTCTCAGTGTCAGCCACCAGTCTTACCTGTTACTGATTTGGCTCAGCGAATGTAAACTATAAAGCCTGCTATTCAGTTGGGATTCTCCCTCCCTTTCACTACTTGTTTGTGAGTGTTTTCAAAATCCCTGTCTCTACTGGAAACTACCTCCAAACTAGAAACCTATACGAGAAATGCAAGTTATTCACCGATTTGCACGTGGGACCAAAACAAGCTACACAGTCAGGCAATGACACAGAAACGTACAAATTGAGGCAAACACCATTCATGAGCCGCTGCTCCGGGATTTCAAACCAGACCAACACGGCGGCTCGTGTGGAAAATTTCTTCTAATAGAAAAAATGCTCACCGAAATGTGTTTCTGAAGACTTTGAAGACAGATTCTGTAACTGCATGGCTTATCGCTCGCTTTTAGTGTTAGCTCGACAATGTTTAGTTTTTAAAGTGTTTCATGAGTTTCCAGAGGCTTCACCTCGTCTCATGTAGAACACATCGCACGGCTTTCTACAAAGACATGAATGGGAAGTGTGAAAACCACGGATCCTGTGGACACGTACCTTCTGACTCAGTGCTTTGAATCAGACTTGTCTCTGTCATATGGATTATTTTGACTTTGACTGTGACTTCTTTTGAACAGACTGAGCTTTTTTCATATTTATTCATCTTATAAGTAGATTAGGAATTGTTACATGAATGATAGCTCATTTGCACTTTTTAAATAGTTTTGATTATTTGAAATACTCTTTTAATACTTTGGATTTATCTGTTGCACGTTTTTAAGGATGCCAGACACCTGCAAGTCATTGCTGTGGTCATGTGATCAGTAGGGGTCAGGAGTTGACTCACATTCAAGATAAGTAGAAAGTAAATCCCCTGCACATGGTCAGAGATTCCACTAATGACTAGTAATGTGTCTATTCTTCAGCCGTGTGAAGGTTTCTGTTGCATTCTGCGTCTCCAGCAGGTCCACTAAGATATCTCCAGTCCTCCATGTTCTCGTCTTTCTCAAGAAAAACGCAATCTCAACCATGAAATTGTATTATTTCATGTTTCAGGTCCCAGCAATTTATGAAAAAAGACAAAAACTATGACAAATCACAGTCAAGGAAAACGTTGTGTCAGTCAGGCTGGTCGTGGCTGAGCAAGCTGAGCAGCGCACACATGAATGTTTTCAATCTTCCATATATTTCCATATGCAAATGAACTCAAAACAAAACACAAATCAAATCATCTGAGCACTAAGTAGAATAAGAAATTCTGCTTTTAACAGCAACGTTTCACACAAACTGTGCGGGTATTCTGTCTTCAAAATGAGCTGAAGTTGTAGCCATAACTTTTCTCTGTGTGACGTGATGTTCCGAACTCGTCTGTCGGTTTTGTTTCATAAAACCTGAAGTCAATCATCTGAACCTTCCACAGATCAATTAAGATTCACACACAGCAAAATACCATAAAGAACACGAAGAAGTGTTTTCAAATCTGGTGGTCAGGGCCCCCTGAGTGTTTGCCAAAAGAATCTGAGGAAAGGGAAGCAAACATAAACATATGTTTACTTTCTTTAACATCCTAGCGATGTCGTTCTTGAGACGACAGTGTCAACCACTTCGGTCTTAACTTCAGTGTTTCAACAAATACTGGGTTGATTGCCATAATTGGTGGCCCAGTCCCAGTCCCAGTTGTAAAAACGTGACGATCCTCTTGTCATCAGGTCAAAATCTTTAAATCAATTTGTCCATTAATTTGGCTTTCAGACCAAATGCCCTCAAAACTCATGACATTCCCATCAGCCTCAGCTGTAGCATAGTGACACTTAAACTAAGATGGTGCATTGTCATTGTTGGCATTTAGAGTTGATGTCGTAATGATTCAGATCAAACGCTGTAGACACATACAGCTTGAGAAGAGGCCTCACAAGATAAAAAGGGTGGAATAACTGCACAGGGTTTCGTAAGTGCAGTTTTTGATTTTTGTTTATTGACAAAAGCAGATTATTTATCTTATTCAGTAAGTTAGTGGAAGGTTCCTATTATTGATTTGAAGTGTTGTGAAGTTTTCAAGGAAGCTGCTTTGTGAAGTCCAGAGTTGATACTCAGCCATCTGCTCACAAAACACAGGTTCACATTGGTAGTTTTTTAAAGTTTTGAATCACTGTTGGGTTTTGTGTTTGAAAGGTTCACAGCGGACAGCTCTGAGCATGTCGTAGCCGAAATGTCTCTGTAGCCGCTGCTCACTTTGTTCCCACAAAATACAATCTACATGTAGCAGAATCATCTGTAATACTACTTTCAATTTTCTCTACTAATATTGTTTAAAGCGAAGATGCGTTTTCCTCACAAAGTCACAAGATGTGAGCAGTTGGATCGAAGGATCTCATTAAATCAGAAAATATCTGAATCTCAAGAAAATGAACACCTAAGGTGTTAATGACCTCATGACCTTTCACCTAGCACCATCCTCAGGATGAAGTGGTTGTTTTAAGCTCTACTACTAGTCTTTAAATCATCGGGCTATTGCTTGTAAACACTCCAGCTTTGTCATTCAGAATATAAATTAAATCGATTTTAAATTATGTGATTGTCTCCATTTTATTTTGGAGAATTTATCTTTGACTCTGAGATGAACCAGATGGGGCAGGAAGTTGAATCAGCACTGGACTGTAGATGCTGTTTGTTTGTTTGATTGTTTGTTGTCCAGCAGTTCTGTTTCCTCTCTGCTGACATTGAGCGGGACTCAAACTGACAGAGGAGGGAACCAGTAGCAGCTCTCGGTGCTCCAAAACACCAACCAGTCAGCATTCTTCTGATCCTAATCTGACCAAATACCAGCCTGGTTTTAATGATGTAGCTGTTTGTCTGTTTTTGACAGTTGTTGGTCATCCTAGAGATCTTCACAGGTCCAAAATCTCAGAGACCTCACAGACCTGATTAGACTAACAATAATGTGAACTCGGTCTGACTTCGGACTCAGGTCCAACTTCAGTTAGAAGGAACCCAGTGGACCTGTGAAGATCTCTAGCTCAGCTGTCTGTCTAATGCTGATTTGTCTCTTTAAAGTTATATTGATGTACAATCAGAGTCTTAATGTTTGCTGTAAAATCCCCAAATAACAACAAACCAAATGTGTTAAAATCATGCACACAGAGGTCGACTGATGACATGTGACTGAAGTGGCTTTTTAATTAGGAGAATGTTTGTGCTTCACCTTCTTTATATTTAGTGCCCAGTCAAACGAAAAACTCTCAAAATTGCAGGTTTATCGTGAAATAGCTGATGATGGAGGCTTGATGACGATCGAGTAAATACTTGGCGAGCTATTGTAGCTGGTGAGCTCACCGCTAACGTGCTATTTAGACGGGAACATACCAGCCCTAGTCTCACATGACAGCCTACCTGGCTAGCTCAGATGCCAGGCTGGCTCACCAGATTAGCTGATGTTGTCTTCACAAATCGTCCAATCTGAAAACGCCTAGTCACACCAGGAAGTGATCACCCGCGGGGCAACCCCCAATCGACAGAGTGAATGTTCACTAAGCACGTTTTTGCAATATTGCAACGTTGCAACTTCCTGTTTATTTAGGTTGAGCTTGGGCTCCTGTGAAGTTTTAGGCGCAAAAAACCCTGAGTGAGGCTTAGGAGAACGTCATGGTTTGGCATAACAGACCAGTGTCGGTCGCCAGACTCTGGAGAATTCACACCATTCATTCAAAAGACATTTTTTACCATCAAATCCTGTCCCATGATTGTCTGTCAACGGTGTCTCTGTTGTGGAGCGGTTTATTAAAAACTGGATGGTGAAACAATGCTAACAAGCTAAGCTAAGTCAGCATTGTCACAGCTTGCTATTGATTTATTTAGTTCAGCCTGTCCTTGTTCATTCAGAGTCAGGATCTGGAACTGTGATACAACATTAAGATGTCTTCTAACAGGTTAAAAAGAACTACACAAGTCTCCAAAAACTGATTTAAAAAACCAAGGTCTTCTCGTTCTCTCACAGACAAGCTGGAGTTAGAGGTTACTAAGCTAGCTATGTCGCTAAGTGGACACACATGGACTGCTGGGTGATTGTGGACAACTCTTGATGTCTTTGTGGAGCCATTTTTTCATCACATCACACAGGGTTATATAGAAATGAATGGTGACACGCAGCTTAAGATATGTTCCTCAACTTTGGACAGTCCAACTCTCCATTCCTTCAAAAGTCGCCTCTGAATGAGATCAGTAGCACAGATCTGTCAAAGTTGAGGTCAAAGCGAATACTCCTTACAAATTCCTTTGACCCAAAGACGACATCGTGATAAACTGATTTTGTCATCAAAAGTTTGCTGATCCGAATGCTGCGGCGAGCCGGAGATCAATGAAATATGTTAAAATCTAGATTATAACTGAATAGGCAGAATTCTATATCATGAGATCATCTGAAGCATCAGTAATCTGCTAACAACATGTAGACTATGTAGAATGAAGGATTACTATTTTTAAGATTGATTATTCTTTATTAGTCCGAAGTGATTCTATAAACTCTTCAGTTGCGCTGAACAAATGACAGTTTGATGTAGTGAATCAGTCGACCTCTTGCTGTACTCTGAGCTGTAACTGATCTTTACCTTCTGCTGTAGCTGTTTCATTATCAGGAATTAAACACTTATTCAACTCTTCTGTGTGCACATTGATTTTTATTCCGTCAGACCTCCCACTGTTTGTTTCTGCTGCATGTGTGGAGTTCTGCTGCAGCACTTCAGTGGCTCACAGCTCAAAGGTATTGTTATTTCATTTAAAGGAGCAGTTTTTCTCAAGCAGCTGACCATCACTGTTCGCTGTCCTCTGGGGCAGGGGATATATTTGTTTTTGAACCATGCTTTTTGTGTCGACAACCAGCTGCATTATGGTCATAGCTGTTCACATACAAGCTTTTATACTGCCTGTGTTACTTGAGGATACCACTAGACAGCACAACGTAGCTTCTCTTTGAAACTTCCGGCCATTGTTGTCTCTACTGCTGACATCCTTTCTGACTCTGATACTGTCACATCCTCGTACAGGCCCCACACTACTCCTAACATTCAAGTGTATATTGCATCTTGCAGAAGCATAGCTTTCATTTTTGAGGATGTGCAGAACCGACGCTCCAAACGGAAACAGGTTACACCAGGCCGCTATCATGCATATGGAAAATTTGTTGGAAAAATGTAATTTATCTCTGGTCCATGATGCTCCATAAACCATTACAATCTTTTATTTCAACCAGGAAGAAGGGGTAGGCTGGACTTATATCACATAAGTGTATGTTCTCCTACTATAGTACCTGGATTAGACATTACCACTTTATTACCAAAACACCTGAAAGCGGGGGAGGGAAGTCTCATCCCCCTAGATCTGAGCAGTGGCTTTCTATTCCCTGCCACCGCTCCTTGTTCGGTTCATGACATCTGTCTGTCGATCACACTTAAGTTTAATTTTCTCGCTACCTCTACGCTGCCAGCCTGTTGTCCTTCCAGTGTTTCGGCTGCTCGGATCAATTTCACCACTGATGAAGTCCCAGTTGGAGTGCAGGGCAATGAAACGTTATGGTTTAAACAATTGACAACTGAGCTTTGAGGTGCTAGAAGATGTTTTTTTTTTATGTATGTGTGGATGTACTGATAATGATGCTAGTTCATTAAGTAGCTTAATATTTCTTCAGGTCATCCTCTTACCTCTCAGTAGTAGAAGTTATTGGATCACATTATCCCATTTAAGATGTGACCGGCTGTGCTTTCCGTAATTCTTTCCCCAAAATCCCCCCCCCCCCCCCAAAAAAAAAGCAGGTAGAACACCTGAAGCATATATCTAGTGCCCGTGGATATCGGTACAGTGCCCATAATTTACACAAGGAATGATGGGATTAGGACATAAAAATGTTTGTCATTTAAGAAATATTGACTAAGGAAGAAGGAATGATAGAGGGAAACTTGTGACTTAAGTTCAGAAAGAAGCAAAACCCCTCTTATGATGCTCTGAGGTCTAATCCTAGTCTGAGCAAACAGAGGCACAAATTACAGTAATTAAGAGATATATGTGTGTTTGTGGATCAATACTCTGCATTGATGTGAGGATGATTTCATGTGAACAAACAGCAGGCAGCTCTCACAGGTGATTACGGCTCATTAAGGAAGTCAGATCCAATAATTTCATTAAGATTTCAGGAAGCGGAAGCTGGAAAATCTGATTCCTCACTCAACATGTTGACACGGTAAATAATCAAACCAATAAAATCTGAGTGAAGTCTGTCGGAGGGTCGATACCTGCGGGGGTACAAAAGGAGGCAGCCCGGACCCAACAGCCAGTCTGCAGGTCTGATCCGGTCTGATCTGGTCTCTGAGAAGGATCTGTACAGGTGAGTCTCTTCAGACACTGACTTTGTTCTTTCACTGTGGGAAAAGCTTATTTTGACCAACTTTTATTAGTTTGAGCTGTTATTTATTTCCAGAAGTTCTTACAAGCAATTCTACCAAATGTTGTCTCTGTTCTTTTCTGATTCATATGTAGACACGTTTGTGAATGTTGCACTTTAAAGGTTTCTCATTCTGACTGTAAGTTTTTTTTGAAAAATATATTGTGACTGTTTTTTATTTTTTTATGAATTCAATTATTGTCCAAAATGTGTACATTTCAACAATACAGTCATTTGTGAAAGATCCAAAATCTCAAAACCAGTGGCACTAAGTTGCTGCTGTACTACTCTAAGTAAAAACACTTTATGATAACCCTGATTAATAAATCGTACATGTATAAACTTCATAGCAGAGTCAGCTCCCGCACTTTTGTGATCTTCACTCTTTATCATTACTATTTCACTGTCGTTTGGCCTCTTTTTACTTCAGTATTATTTGTTGCATAAACTTTTATTCATTGTCAGAATGTCTTCTCCAGTAGATCTGTGCTATTACTTTTCTGTATTCTAACATGTTTCAGTGGTATCTACATTTTGGAGCTGTGGCCTGAAGCACACTACTGTTAAATACATTTAAACCAAAATGTATTAATGTTGTAAATGCAGCCACACTGCACCAGTGTGTAACATTTCTTACAGTTACAACCTTAGGGGTGCCAGAATTAAATAAACAAACAACAAAACTGGTTATCTTTACAATTCTGTTGCCTTTGATAAAATGTCCCTTGTTAAACAAGTCAATGAGCATGTGTATGATCTATTTAAGCATGGCATCAATTGCCCCACCTTGTGGCCACTAGCAAAACACCACCAACAAATACATATTAATTGGTGTATCTCTTTGATGTCATATACAGTATTTTATAGTAACAAAGTTAAGCAGGGTTGTCTAGATGGAGATGCTGCTCTCACATACATTTTCTTTAGGAAATGCACATTCTAGTTAGTAGTTATTTTACTGTTAACGAATATTTAAATAGTATTCATTCAAAAAAATTTTTTTTAAGTTTCAGCTGATGTTATAGTAAAAATAATATTTCAGTTAGAATAAGTTCATTAAGCGTCTTTTTCGTTTTTCAAAAAAATCATTTTGTCTTCTCAGGAAATCACTATCCTCACCTTCCTCATCCTCATGATGCCGTCCATCAGTGTGACTCAGGTGTTCTTGTTGTTGGCCCTCCTCCATCTCACCACATCACTTCCTGTCAGGTATGATCACCTGCACAAGTCTCACACACACAACTGAAAATAAATGATGTGTAATTATGTTCTTGTATTTCAAACCAGTCAAACATCTTATCATTTTGTCAGATTTCTTCTGCTGTGTTTTCGAATACATCTTTCAATATTTTATTTGTTTTTTGTATTTGTATAAATGTTGTGTGTCGTCCTGTCATGTGACCTCAGGGATGAAGATGAGATGGAGAGTTTCCTGACTCAGATCAGACGCCTGAAGGCACCGTGGTCTCTTTCGGTGATGAATTCTGAAGACGCTCTGCTCGAGGCCAGACTCAGGTGAGTTTACTCCGAAAGACGCAACAAACTCATAACATTTTTACACTTTTTGGTGAAGAAAATGAATCCTGGGGAGCTTGTAAGTCCTTTAGATTCAAATTCAGCAGAGTCAAGGTTTAAACTGCCCCTAAAATCATCTTTTGTTACTAAACTTTCGTAATAACAGTGTGTGAAATGACAGTGTGAAGGTGTCACTTGCTGAATCTGTAGCTCCATAGAATAGTAATTACTTCCTGTCTTAGTTCACTCTTACGTCTGTCACTGTAATTTTTGACAGAATAATCGATGTGTAGCTATTGTCATTACAAAACAACAAAACATAGAAGCATCTTAATTGTGAGGGTGAATCATAGACCAGATGTTAATATGTGTATGTGGATCCTTGTTAATGTCATTGTTTGATGTGACTGGGTTTCAGGCAGCTGCTGTCCGCGGGTCTGGACCGCAGGAGGCAGCTGGGAGACATCGAGTTCTCCAACAGATACGCTGAGTTCCTGAGATCTAAAGCCAAACACAGCTCCATCTGTGCCTTCCTGCGCCGCATGCAGGGCGTCAAGATGAGGTGCGAGACCTCTTGTCTCAGACACGTCACACACAACTGCGATACACATTTTAACAACATTATAAAACTGTGATAGGCCTGATAGCAACTGGGATAACACACACAAATATACTCAATACACTCAACTAAGGTTTCAGCTTCATTCGTTCAGTAAAATCTCTCTAAACAGTCTTCAGACTTCCAAGCTGCTAACTGCTAAACTACAGAAGAGACGATGTGAGTTGATAACAAAATATTGATGTGTTCATCCAGGTCTCTTTCAGTTATCACCCAATGCTTTCACTGGGCTCTCCCTCCGTCGGTGAACAGTGGGCTTGCTGGGGTAGCCAGTGTTCCTGGTGTTACATGTTGGTCGGGAACATTACAATGACAATACTTGTTCACAGCCCACACTGTCGTTTTGCTTTTTTACAAATCACCACTTATTACTCAGTTGGATGTTCTGTAGATGCATTTTTGGATCAATGTTAGTGGCACAAACTGAACACATTGCATTTCCTGTTTCCTAGCCTACTTCAAAATAAAAGTCAGCCTGTGTTACACCAGTTAAAGACTTTTGAACTTGAAGCTGCAGCAGTAGGAAATGTTGTTTTGCTTTAGCAGTAAATCAACATATTGCTTTACAGACATTGAGCTTCTTTTCTTGTAAAACGCCCAGTGTAGCTGGGATAACTGGTGTTACTGTAGGAAAATGTTGTCATCGTGGCAACCCTAGTGAACGGATTTGGACTGCAGCAGAATCCAGTGTGGGTCTGGGTGTTTACTCCTCCAGGAGGTACACCCGTCTCTGTCCTCTAGAAATACCTTGCTCAGCAGCTCTGTGACAAGAATTTGCATTGCATTGGTGCATTTGTGTCTTTGCATTTTATTTTTTGATTAATCAGGTTTCATTTTAGGTCTCAACTGAAAAACAGGGCAGCTGGATCACTTGATATATGTATCTTCTTTTAATTGAGTTAGTATTTACACCATTACATATGAAGGGAATAGCTCTATAAACTGTTCATTGAGGTTGTATGAACAAAATCATGTTGCCAGAATTAATACAAGGCTTAAATCTCATTATAACATTTCCAATATTTAATTTTAAGAAGGCTCTCTCTGTCAGGTTTGAACACACTGCCACTGTTTAACAGTTTGTAGGTTATCATAGGAAGAGAAATGATAAAATACTTTGTTATAACTGAGAAAAATGTGTTGTCAAAACGGGAATATTAGTAAAGACGACAGTCTGTCTGTCCTGTGCAGCAGTGTTTAACCATCACTGTGTTTGTGTCCACAGCACGGTGGGAGGAGACACGGAGAGGGTGAACCTGCTGCTCAGACAGTACATGTGTCCGTCCGTCTACAACAACTGGCCGACCGACATGTAGTGGACACTCGGCAGAGACGGAGAGAGATTAAAGCGGATGTTAGAGGGACAAACATGTTACTGATGACCTGAATAAATTATCATATTTAATGTGGAAACACCTTTGTTATTAAAATATGTTTTAAGAAGTACTTTCGTTGTTGAGTGTGTTTGATAACTGTGTGTGTTGATAACATTTACTCTCACTTACGCTACAATCAGGTGGCTGAGCAGATATAAACAAGAACTGTAGGAAAAAGAATATACTGAGTTACTGATCTCAGTGAAAGGAGTAAACCATTCTGATGCCTCGATATATTATGTCGAACTCCTGTATTTCTATTTTCTGCCACTATATTTCCATCCCCCTACATTTTGAATATTGTACTTTATTCCCCCACTACATTTATTTGATAACTGAAGTTACAAGTTACTTTGCAGATCGCATGCTGCATGAGAGCCAAAGTAACACACTCTTTAAAGTAAAACTCTCGCGAAAATGCAACCTAGGCTTTTTTTTGTCATTGTATATGAGTCAATCAGTCGTGTAAAAGCATAATCACGATGAAAGAGGCACTTTTAAGATTTACCGTATTTTCGTTTTCGGGTCAAACTAATTTTCAATGGGAGTGGTCGGGGCAAATTAGCGATAGCATCAAAATCGCTATTTTCAAAACATTGAGAAGGCTCAACACAACATGAAACTTTGCTCGTAGTATCACCAGGGTCTCTGCACATGAACACGAGCATTGAGAACATTGTTTGTGTGCACAGAGTTTACTAAAAAGAAGGTTTTTGAACAACTGATGTTAGCAGTTTGTTCCGCTCCCAGTCGTCATGGCAGCCGAGAAGTATCAATCTCAGAATGCGACTTAACATGGAGGGGAGCTAAGGTGGAACGCTCTTGAAGCTTAGTTCCATATAAATGCACAGATAATTCGTTGTTATGTTTGTCGATTCAAAATATAATTTTGTCAACATGGGAAAGTCTCAGTTTGTCATAAAATGAATGAAACATCAGACGGTGAAAATACGTAATCATGAAGATGACACAGCCAAGAGACATCGTCATCACCAAATCCAGTAACTGGAACATTGTAGAGCTGCTCGTGTATATCAGCAGCTCACATAACTGACGATCTGCCCTTTGACATAACTGCAGCTGTCAATATGACCAGATTTATTGTAGATTTTCACCTTTTTTAGTACCTTTTCTGTGCCGAGTTGGCGGCCATGTTGGTGTTTGTGACTTTATTGAGCGAGGCGATGTAGTTGAGATGATATTTTGCTTTAATCACAACAAACTGATACTTTTCTGGCTTGGAAAATCATCGTTCAAAATAGACAGACATCATATGTTCAGTTCATGGCACAATTCAAACAGGGTGGTATAATCACTTGTCTCTATTCATTCACTACCATACAAGGTTTCGGGGCAGGTAGTTGGGTTATAAAACCCACACAAATCTAATCTACCGCATTCAATATATTTATGGCGTCTGACTGTAGTTGTCCTCTCTGTAGTTGTGTGTCGTTATGTATGTTTGTTGTCAACCATAAACAGAAACCAGGAAACACGAGCTCTTGATAAGGCTGAGAGGACATACGAATATGAGGACATTAGTTGATGGAAAACTTAAATGATGATGATCACTAATTTATGAACTTCTGCAAATATGTGACCATGTATCTCAGGTAGAAACTGATAAAAAAAAGAGAAAATTAGTTCAAAAACGAAAAAGAGGATCTTATATGACTTCTCAGCAAACAGACGCGTGGTATGTTTTTATGGCGGGGAAAAGTCCACTGCAGCCATAAAGTGGAGCAGTAAGCAGAGAACAGGACAGACAGACGAGGATCGGTTCAGACGGAGACATGGAGGGGATTCATGCATGCTTCGCTGTGAGGACGTCCTTCAGCTTTTTACTTCTGATTCTGCTTCAAACCTCCACTGAGGCCCAGAGTGAGTACTGAGATCAGCTTCACAGTTCACCTGTGGCTTGTTTTTATTTTCTCCTGACTGATGGTGTCATCTCCCACAAATTGTGGGCTCATTAGCAGTGTGCTAACTGGTACAAAAAGACCATTTCTAACCAAACACAATGTGAGAATTAAGAAACATGTCGTACAAGTGGAATAAAACCAGAGGAAGAAGTCGTTTGAAGAGGTGGTGTGACATGTAGAAACAGCACAGTGCCAGAGAGGTGAAGGGTGGAGACATTTACAATCACTGCTGTCATTAAATTTAGCAATGCAAGCTAAGATTATCTGTCAGCTGATCTTTGGATCATTGTGTTTATTACAAAATTCTCAAAAAGTGGAAGACAGCAGCTTGTTTTTAGCAATTGGATCTACATTCTAAGGTACAACGGGATTAGCTAGCTAGCGAGAATAACCCAAGCTTTCCAAAATGTTGCATTCGCTGGATTTGACAATTAAAGAGAGTGACGTTGTTTTTGAACGTCTCATCCCTTTTTCCTCTTGCACATTGAACAGTTTGGGTTGCTGCAGTCGGCCCTCATGGAGGAGACGGACATTGGTGTTATTTCAGCTTTATTTATTTGAAATGTAAGAATTAAAGCAAAATCATGTAACTTTTTAACCTTAAAAATAAGTTTCAAAATCATCTTGTGTCTTGTAATAGGGTGAATCTAGGGTGTCTCCATCTCAGCCACTCCGCCCCCATCACTTGTTTCTGCATTATGTAACTTTAGTGAGAGGGTGGTGTCGCACTCAGAATTTGTGTGGGGGGACAAAATGCACAAAATGCCAATTTCTATGTGATTATTGCTCTAATATTTTGGATTTTTCTTTTCAGTAGTTGATCAAAATGAAATTAGTGATTTGAGTACATTTCATATGATGAATAAATTGAAATAATCTAAATCCTGTTCTCACATATCCCTAGACTGCTGAAGTCAGGCTCTTTCCGGTGGACCCTTATATCGGGAATACTTTGTGTGGTAGTGAACCGAGAGAGAAAAATAATCTTGCGATTCTTCATGCAGCACACATTTGATGTTGGTCAATTTAAAAGATAGTTTTCCAAGTCAACTGAACATAACTCTAACTAAATACTCAGTTTTATTAGTTATATTAAGTATTTCATATTGTTATTTTTCTGAGTTTGTCTCAGAACACACTGGGTCTGTAGTTCTAAACCAACAGATCCTTTGGACACACAGAGATTAAACTGGTACACATTTTCTCATCTGACTTTGGAGAAGAAATCAAACAAACAGACAGGTTGGTATTGTGTCTTATTTTGACACCTGCATTATTCCTCTCTCCGAACAGTCTGTAGTGCTCCGAACTTTGCTCGTTTTAATGAAAACAACACGGTTGGTGCTGTCGTCATGAATATCACCACTGAACCAGGGGTGACCCTCGCATTCAATCCTCCTCCAGCCAACCCTGACAACCCATTCAGCCTCAACGGTAATCAGCTGATAGCTGATGAGGTGTTGGACTTTGAGGTACTGCCTGTCATGTCTAATAGCACCAACTAGATCCAAACCCATGTCTCAGCTTAGATACTGGTCTGTGAATTCACCTAATTCAACTTAATTTTCCTTTTTTCTTGTTGGTTTTCAGACTCAATTTGATTATAGGCTCTATATCACCTGTACTTCACCATCGGCGGATGTTGGCACGGTAACTCTGTCTTCATACACTAAACCTCTCATTCTATACTAACTTTACATTTCTCACTTAATGGTGTGTTGAAACCTTTAAAATAATGAAGTGATTATTTGTTAAGGCAGCACACAGACAGATTAACTGGATCGATGAGTGTGATGATGTCATATTATAACACCCAAAATAAATGAGGGAAAAGAAAGAAGAAGACAAACTGAGGGGTCTGAGTTGCCTAAAGCCTCTTCAAGAGCTTGATGATGATTACCAGGTTCCTGAGGAGATCGTAAAGTTTCTTGAAGAGGTCATCAGGACTTCAGGGGGCTGTTCAGGTTGTCAAAGAGGTTAAAGTAATTTGAGGCTGTAAAGGTAGTTTCAAGAGATTTTAGGGACTTCAAGAGGCTGTTCAGGATCTTAAAGAGGTTATATGGACTTAAGGAGTCTGTTCAACCTCATAGCATGTGTTACCCTTTCACACAGTCGGGCTCTACATGCATCTCAGAGAATGATGTCGGAATTCTGTGTATTTATGTCTGATTTTTATTGTAATTTGATCACATATTATTTACAAGTTGTAGTAAAGATGCAATCAGATATATATATGCGCATATAAATAGCAATAGCAAAATAAGTATTAAGTATTTTAAACAATGATGGTTTCTTTGTTTCCAGACCACCCTCGACATTACTGTAATTGTGGAAGATGTGAACGATAATCCACCAGTCTTTGCGGAGAACCCTTACCGCATCACCGTCAATGAGGTAAAAGTCTAAAAAATATATTCAACTCAACAGGAGTTATTGTTTGTGTTTTTCATTTATTTGTCCCCATACAGAGGCATTTTTTCCCATTGGAAAATTGTTGTTTTAATAGATTCAAATTCTTGCAGAGCTAACATCCTTGTCTCCTTAACCATATCTGGATCTGGATATAGCTTCT
Source organism: Sparus aurata (assembly GCF_900880675.1). Classification (NCBI taxonomy): domain Eukaryota; kingdom Metazoa; phylum Chordata; class Actinopteri; order Spariformes; family Sparidae; genus Sparus; species Sparus aurata. The sequence goes on along the minus strand of NC_044194.1, from coordinate 23,463,539 downwards.
GTAGATAATTACACTATACGGCCAATATCACTTGAATACAACCTACAACTGTTTTTTAATGTGGTCTGAAACTTAGTTTCACAGTTCTGTTTACATGAAAGAAAATGGCGTGCTTCCATCTTTGTGTCAACAGTTAATTTGTGTTTGGCCCTCTCCTGTTCTCCCCATCCAACACCTTTGGGGTGAACAAAAACATGTGCTACTTGTGTCACAGCTGATTGCAAAATGGTCCATGTATAATTCATTGAAATGTTGTAAACTGTACCATTTTGTCCCAGATGACGCCGAAGGGACTCAGCGTGGCCAGCATCCCTGCCACAGATGTAGATAGCACTGACCTCTACTACACACTGACGTCTACAACTGTAAGACCTCATCATTATTATTATAATATAATTTAGATAAATCCTCTTGTTGTTTGTCTGCTGGTCAGGTGACATTTCATTTAATCTCCAATACAGGTGCCGAATCCCTTTAAACTACGGTCACGTAACAGTCCAGATATCCTTGTTGAGACGCCTCTTGAGTACGACAAAGTCAAAAGTGTCGAACTGATGTTGACTGTTCAGGTGAGTGTTACTCGGTGCAAACGATGGTTTAGTTGTTCCAGCTCAGGGATAATATTTCAATAACGTTTCTGTACAAAAATGTTCCGCAGGTTATTTAAATAACTTGATGACGGTCTTTTCCCCAAACATTATTAAAACTTAAAAACTATCATTACTTATTTATTACCGGTACTTATAAAACTATCATAATGTAAGTTCTACTGACATAATCAGGTTCCATTTCTTCTTCTTCTCAGGACACAGATATTGGAGCACCCGATCCTTCATTCACTGCCTCCACCACCATCCTGGTCACCATCGTAGACGTGGACAACAGACCGCCGTGGTTCCAGCCCTGCACCGAGTTCGAGAGTGGGGGGGCTTTGATCTGCCAGAGCTCCGGGTACACCGGCGTGGTCAATTTAGATGAACAAGAGGTGCGACTCTTCAGCTGTGTAAACACTTAATCTGGAGAGTTGATACTGGCCCTAGTTGTTGTGTTGAGTCCTTCACTGCCTTTTGAATGTGTAGAACTGGTGGCGGAGCCTGACAGTGAGTGAAATCACTGATTGGCTGTTCAGGTAAGTGAATCAGTGCACAAGAAGAGAAAAGAAAAGGAAGGCCTCTTTATAGTATCCACGATTTTATCCACTTTTCCTCCTCATTTTTTCACATAATTATACCCTTTTTGAATAACGAATACAGACTGCTGTCAACAGATGATATGGAGAGTTCTTCCTCTCACGCTGTTGGCCGTCAGCTGTAGTCTTTGCAGTGTGTTCCATGGCAGCTGTCTCGGCCCTGTAACTAGCGCTAGTTGGTGTGTCTGGGTCAAAAGAGTTTCTATGTGTTGTAAATGTCCACATTGGAAGGAGGCGTGATTGGCCTGCCATCATAGCCTGCACCTGGCTGCGTCCCCCTGATCTCAGTGTCTTTTGCATTACTGTGATGAATCACTGGGATACCTGCACACACTGTCAGTCTCTCTTCAAAGGCATAAGTGTTGTTGCACTGGGTTGAATATAGAGAAGGTTTCAGACGCTGTTAGACAACCCCAACATCACTTTGTCTAAAACAGGCTGGACTTGGTGTTTTTCTCATTTGCAGACCGGAACACTACCGCTGAAACCAGGACCGCTTTACGCCATCGACGGAGACAATGGAATAAAGGAGGGGATAATGTACTCGTTCCTCGGTGGTAAGCAGCCCAGACTCTACTCAAGTTGTTGATTATTTGCAGGGGGAAGCAGCTCAGTTTGTCTGTGTTTTTAGGAGATGCTGGCGGGCTGTTTCAGATCAACTCTGACACGGGGAACATCACCATGCTGAAGCCGGCCGACGTGTTGGGGACGATCAGTCTGACAGTCCTGGTAAAGACAACACATTCAACTCCTTTTATCCATTTCATTTAAATCATGGCCCCTTGTGTCTCTGTAAATACTTGATCTGTGTGGGTAATTAATGCAGCAAGAAAATTGCCTTTTGGGTTTTCTAATCACTGAAATGAAATAATCCAAACAAACAGTAGCCCAGTTTGAAAGGTGGAGCATCTTTTCTACCACTGAGGGCTGTCAGGTCATGTCCTCATTCATTTTTCTTGAAATTTGGAGGGTTTTTAATGAGATTAAAGGCAATTAACATCATTTTAAGACTAAATCTCTACAGTCAAACTGAAATCAAGTTAGTTTTGTTCTGTTATTGTATGCTTTGTAAATCTTTTCCTGTGTTCTCCTTGTAGAAAAAAATTCTAAAACCAAAAGGGAGAAATTTTTCAAATGCTGACAGGCCCCTGCAGCCACTTAAGACAAAAGGAGCATTTCCAGTATTTTATCAAAGGCCCTTTTTTCTTACTTTTTATAATAAAGAAAAAAACAATACTATAGACTACAAAAAGCGATGACTAAATGTAATTTCAATTGGACTTGAAAATAGACAAGTGAGAGTATTTTTTCTGGTGATCCATTTTCTAAGTTCTAAAAAAATCCCCAAACCTCTCAAGGACTCTCTGTGGACGGACAGTCTGTGTCTGTGTCCGTTTCTGTGTTTAAATCTACCATCAGGTATGTTTTTCTCTCCCAGGCTGCTCAGAGGGTGAGCAGTTTTCAGTTTTCCACCACCACCGTCACAATCAGTGTTCTGGTGAAGAGTCTCCACCCTCCCCAGTTTCAGAGCTCAGAGTACAAAGCTGTTGTCACTGCAGTCGGCACCATGGCGGTGGACCTGAACAACAAAGAAGTGCCACTGCGGATCATCGCCACAGATGATGACTATGCTGCCACTGGGGTAAAACACTGATTCTAGACTACATATAGTGTAAAATGTGTTTAATTTAAATGTTGTCTCGTCCCTGGTTTAATTAATGGCAACCTGCTAGAAAATCAGCACCACAAACTGATTATCTCAAAGAACCAAAATAATATTCACATAATATTTTTTAAGGACTTCTGGGAAATTCAGTAAAAATGTTGCGCTAAATTTGGAGGAAAACTTCAGACATGCAGTTTTTCTTGAAAAGAAATTCTGGTTTTAACAACTTGGATCTAGTTTTTAGTGGTCATGTGCACAGCTATGATAAGTAAAGATCAAAGGTGAAGCAGGAAGTCAGTCTGTAAACTATAATGGATTTTATTCAATGGACAGTTTGCATAGAAATGACGTTTAATGTTTACAGATTCTTTTTATTGTCTTTCAATATTACAACATTGGTCCAACATCGCCCCAGATAGTCCCCAAAACTGCCTAGATGCCTGATGCAGCAGGCTGAGCTACAAGATGAGCAGTAAAGCAACAGAAAACATGGCTAAACTTGCAGCTTCAAAGTCAGATGCCAGGTCACAGACTGCTGGTATTGATGTAGTCTTCAGCCTGTAAAGTTTCTGGCCTTCGTTGATAACGCAGGCTATAATGTTAATACAATACACACATCCTCGTGCTTGTGAAGTCCCGGAGCCGGGCAAAAGTAACGCGCACACACAAAAATCAATGGTTTTCCAGTAGTTGCGAGGACATTTCTGTCATCCTTCCATTAAATAAAAAATCCACTGGGTCTTGACTTACTCAGATGGGAGCAGATGAAGATGTTTGGGACGTTTCTTCTTATAATAGCAGTAAAGTTGAGATGTGGGTGGTAATTCAGAGGTCTGGCATTTGAATACTTTGGAGTATACAATGTTTTTGGTAAGCCAGCTGAAATAGACAGATAGATGGCACATCTCTAATACCTCTCATTGTTAAAAATAAAAAATGAAATATTCCACATTCAAGCGCTGTCATCTTGGGCTGGTTATGTCATTTGAAACCAGAGCCTATGCAGCAGTGATTGGCAAACCAAGTGCTGGTTCTGGTCTGGTGCTCGTGGTACTTTGGACTTGGTTCTTCCTGGCTTTGCATGCCTACATTGGCATCCAAAAATGACAGGTCCTTAGACCACTGATTTGGCATCCAATCTTATGTTTCTTCTCCTGTGTATAAGTCAGAACATGCTACACAAGCAATTGTTTTAAAAAATGGCTGTAGCAGTTTTAGTTGGTCCTTGATCACGATTACCTTGAGGTGACGTAAGCAGTTCTTTATTCTCGACCAGCAAAGTGTTGGTGGTTCTCTGGAACCAGTTATCCTGACTGAGAGCCAGTTCTTTGGATAACTAAATGCAAAGAACTGGTTCCAGAGTAGGCGCTGGCTCCGAACAAGCCACTGAACCACCTTGATAGAAAAAGGGGTAATGATGTTACATTCATATAGCATCAAAAAACTAATCAAAACCAAACTTGTTATAAATATTATATTAAACATACATTCATGAACTGTCTGAAATACCAGAAACCATCTAGATGTGTACTTTGGGGTTTTAGTCTGGCCCATGCAGCCAGTCACCAGGAGATGTGTTGGCTTCAGTCCTAGGACGCTGCCGTGTCATCCATCGTTATACGATGCAGTGGTAACTTAAAGTGGTGGGCTACCGCTTTGCAGAATTCTCATCCTACCATTTTTGTGTGTTTGATGACTGACAAAGTCATTTTCTGTCTACTGGATGTTCTGCACTTACCTTTTAATTTCTGTTCAAACAGGGTTTAAATCCCCACATCACTTACCAAGTTACAGGTAGCAGTGATTTCTCGATTGTTGATGGCTATCTATTCATGACCAAGGATCTCCCAGAGGAAACATTATCTCTACAAGTGAGCTTACACATTTAGTAAAATTAAATAGACTATTTGAAAGATCCTTTTCTTATTGAAAATTAACTTTCTCTTTGGTACTTTCAGGTGGTGGCAACAGATGCAACTAATGACCAAACAACTACAGCTCAGCTGTCAGTGCAGGTGACAAAAGGTAGGAAGAAAACCTTAATTGATGGCTTGACTAAAGATTGAAAGGTCAACAACAGACCTTTTGGAAAAATTGAGCTAGTGACCCCTCCAGATCAACAGAGAATCTCCTTTTGGTTTTACTTAATTAAAGGTTCACAGCTGGACAGGATTCAGCACAAAACATCTCCAGGAACATTTTATGGATTCAAGAAGTTACCTACAGTTTAATCAGAGGAACAGGGTGTGAATTCATTAGCTGGTTGTTTCTCATTCAGACTGACAGACTGAGGCGCACTGCCCTGTCAACTGCATTAAGTTGTGTTTAAATTGTGTCACATATCGGCTACTGCGCGATCCTGTGGTTGGTCTCCTCTGATCTCACCGAAAGAAACAAGTTTTTTTGGACGTAAATACAGCATTTAATGTTCGATTGGCAGCTTTAACCAGACTGAGTTTGTTTAATCTGCACCAGTTCAAGCGTGAATATTATTTTAGATAATATGTGAGCGAACAAAATGTGTAAAGTAGTGAATGCTGGTTTGCTCCAGGAAGTGTGAGTAGAGGTGAACATCTCTCAACATGGCAAAGATATGCGCCTACCTGAAGCTGTTTGGTAACACTTCCTGAACGTGTGCAGACAAAGACAAGGAAGTAGAAAAACTAAAGGGAACTGATTTATCAGCCACCTGTTCCGTTTTTTTGCTGAAACTATGATTGCTGAGGTTTCCACATAAAGGAAGCCATTTATCAATTTCACTACTGAACATGTGTATGCAGAAATCCCTGGAGGTAGAAAAGGAGAATAACTACAACTTAGGATGGAAAAAGCTCTCTGGATACACGACGACTAGCTGATAAATACTGCCTTGTCCTGTGGCCCTTTTTTGAGGGCTGTGTCCATAGATTCTAAACAGAAGTAGATAGTGAACCCAAAGATGGGGCCCATTCAGTCCAATAGTTTGGAGACTACTACTAAATTTTACAATGTGATGACGTCACAGATTTTTAAATCACTTTTCTCGCGTCAAAGGAAGTTTAAGAATATTAAACTTCCATGGATCAAAAACTCATAAAAGAAAGAGTCATAATTGACTCATAATTGATTGCAGTTAAATGCGACCCGTGAACGGTTTTACAGACATTTCTTCTATAATGGTGGTTTATGAATAAAAATGATTCTGGGCTGTGGCGGCTTGGCAAAATAGGAAGCACGGCTGAGCGGTGCTTGAGTATCCGGGCCTATAATACATTCATGGCTGCACCACTACCTGTCTGAGTAGTGTATGGGCAAGTGTGTCCACCATCTCAGACTGCTACATACAAACCATGGATATAATAAGAGAATTTGGATACGGCATCAGGAACAGAGCCCTGTTCACTGTGAAAGCTGCTCAGTGACGCATGAAGCCAAAGTGCTTGACTTCCTCCATGTAAAATTACCTGGATCCTCCTTTCACGCACTAGAGACTTCCGGTTTAGCCTTCCACAAATTTAAATCGGAATAACATAATTGAACAGTGCAGCTCACATTAACAGAGTCATATGACATTAACAAAAGTATTTGAAAATGAAAATAGGGCCATAAAAGTGTGTTCTCCTCCCAGGTTTCACCACCACCAGTTTGCCTCAGACCACAGACAGTGTGGCCACGACGTCGGTAGATGAATCCACAACCAATGGCAAGACCACCAACCCAACTACCATCCCTAGCACGACCAGTGAAATCTCCAGTATGCCCACTGAAGGCAGTGTTTCAACCGCCGGTACCAGTGACAGCACAGCTCCCCCAGGTGGTTTCCTTTTGGTAGATTAAATTACACATAATATTTTCTCATTCATGGAAGTTAATCTAAGGTGAGAACGACTCTCACCTATATAACAAAGACATTCGAAGCGACCAACCACAGCGTCTATGCTTTGTCGTGCAGTGACAGCAGTCAGATCTAAAAAGGTGCTACCAGACTTAAACAGACCTACCTCAAAAAACAAAATCCATTACAAAACCAACATGAATCTTTTAGGTTTTTCTACAGGATGTTAATCTGAAAACAAAATAGAAATTCTGCCGACAAAATAGCGACTCACTGTGTAAGATCTCAACTTTGCATGCCCTGAAGAAGAGAAGATTATAATGATTACAATTTCTAATACTGTCAAACAATGCCATGGCATGGCTAACACATATTCCATTCCTCCCTGGAAAAGACTGTTCACTCACAAGTTTAACGAGGAAGTCATTCTACAAGATCTAATGGTTGTAGACTATACGCTTTGACGTTTGCCACTATTTTAACATCAGTTTTAGACTTTTAGCAGCTGAACTCTTTGCTTTGTTAGCTCAACTGTATTTTTATTTTTTAGACTACACTGTTAGCTTTGATTTAGGCTAGCTAATATTTAATCTTAATAGTCTAGCTATGAGATCAGCTTGGATTTTGTTGAGATTAACTTTTTGCTTCAGTTTTGATTAGCAACTAGAAGATTCTGATTTTCGTGCCAGCTTCTTATCCATGACCTTTGTTCTTTCAGTGATCGTACCATCAGGTGAATATGGGACGGTGGAAATGGCAGCAGTCGGTGCGACCCTGGGTGTCCTGCTGTTCATTTGTCTGGTGGTCATTGGGGTGCTTGCTTTCCGTATTCAGAGGGGGAAAGCAGATTGGAGAAAAATCTATGAAGCCAGCAAGTTCCAAAGCTCTGTAAGTTAAAAGTTCAAGAGGTTGTTAAGTGCTTGGAGTAATGGCTAGGACAGGAAATAGAGACTTTTTCTAACCACCCAGACTCATTCCTGTTCCTGATTATCGCCACAGTGGCACTTCCGCTGTAATTTCATCACAGCTCTTAAAATCTGTCTGTCCGTACAAAGCACCCAACGATGACCAGTCAGATTTCTATGTGAGTTGGCTCCCAGATGGCTTTATCATTCCCCTTTTTCAACTTGCACACAATCTAACTAATAGGGTCCGTTCTCTCCAGAGGATGAACCCTTAGATTGAAATCCCTTTACCTTTCACTGTGGCACTTCAGGAAATATCTTATTAGCTTCAGTGCTGGTCAGGCTGTAAGAAAAGCATTGTAAATGATCTGTATGTTGACCATTTATTCTGCACCCTTTAAAGAGCTCCACAACCCAAGAACATTTGTCATCAGTATGGGTTGGACTGTGGTTAGCTGAAGTTTAACCTTTCATTTTAATTATCTACCATGTTGTTAGCTTTGATTTGGGTTAGCATTAAAACTTTTCAAGGAGAAGAACTATGGGTTGGTTTGGCTAAACCCTAAACTTTGTCTCAAGGCTGGGAACTGTTGGTAGTCAGACTCCTAACTATAAGCTATTATTTGGGTTAGCTTCTAGACTGGTGACTTCAACTTTGATGAGCAACTAGACCTTTTAATAAGGTTGCAGGAAATCAGTTTGTTCTGGACAAAATTTTCTGCCAAATAAATGTTATGCCTACACCAATGGGGAACTTTTTCACCTCTGAATTTAGCCTTGAATGCAGTGACTCCTTCCAAGCAACAGACATAACTGTAACCTCTGGGAATGGAGCTGAATTATATTATAGCCCATAGTCCGGATTATCACTTGACACACACTGGCCCTAAAAGCATTTTCTCTTGCAGGATCAGTAGAAATACAAGCAGCTGTAAGATAGTGAATACATTTTGTAACTACCACAACCCTCCCCAGGAATGAGTCTTTATTATTAGAATTGATCCCTTTAACATTTTGAAAGTCTGAAGGACAAACAGGAAGCTACAATCCTGCATATTAAGCTCTGTTTTCTTCTCTCACTGAATGTGTTGTCGTTCTGCAGCTGGGTAAAGGTTCAGTCGCTCAGAAGGAAGGTATCCAGTACACCAATGATGCCTTCGAGAACGATGAAGATGGATACAGCGCTGGCTCGGGTACTCCTAAGAGGGGAAGCGTAATGCTTAGTGAAGTGCCACGAAAACCAACAGGGAACCTTCCTGTCAATGAGGCCATCGTGAAGTCTTCGTTGGCACTGCATAATCTCCTGGGTGACAACACCAGCGAGGCCGGGTCGGACAAAACCGACAGTGATAAGGAGGTGAAACCCATCCTGACCAAGGAAAGACGCATGGACGACGGATACAAGTCAGTCTGGTTTAAGGAGGACATTGATCCCAACGCAAAGGAGGAAGTAGTCATCATCCCAGACAGCAGAGAGCACGACAGCGAAGATGAAGACGATGAGCAGCCATCCAGCAGCAGAGAAGAAGAGGAAGACGACAACCCATCGATAAAAACACCAAGAGTCGTCTTTAATGAGACGGATCTGGACAGTGGACTCGGGGTGAAGATGGAGGATCCAGCAGAGAGCTCAGAGGATGACGACTTTTCAAATATTTAACTGTGAGTGGCGTGAAAAGGAAGGAAGACAACAACACGGGATAACACCCTAAAAATCTCATTCCTGCAACACTCAATGTGAGCAGTCTATTACAGATGACCATTGGCACAGATCCATAACTGATCACACCTAATGGAAAGATTTTAATGAGCCTATTATGAATTTATATGAATTTACAAGCCTCGCTCTGTGTGAAGGTTGAGTAAATGTAACCTTTTATGACTTTTATTCTTTAATACTTGATACCTGATTTAAGATATTATGTTAATGTATCATACATGATACATGACACATAGTCCATCAGTAAAATACCCAACGTTTGAAATCAAAAGCGTATGTCGTTTAAAAAAGTAGTGTTCATTTGTGAAGATTATCTTGATGAGCAAAACCTATTAGTATCATAAACTTTTGTTTGCCACAGAGTTTGTTTTCTGCAATAATAAAAAAAAAAAAAATCTTATAGGCTGTGTTGAGGGAACCAGGGCGTAGGCCACTGATGTAAGTTGCGGAATCTAAGTAGAGCTCCATAGAATGAATGTTCTGTGGACCCCTTGTAGTCCTCGCTAGTATCAGAGGGGGTCCATGAAGATTTTTAAAATAAATATGTATGAATGGATTTATGCTCACTAAAATTAGCCAAGCTTGACACGCAATTATACTAGATGTTTATACAGAAAAAAAAACAAAAAACGTTTCTTTATCTATAAATCACTGTTTGTGCTGCTTTTGTGAGGTAAAAATGCTCTTTAAATATGTTGAGTTAGGGTTATTTGAGCATTGTGGGCAGAGTCACGCTGGAAGGGAACTTTGGATCCTAGCACCATTTTGTATCATAAAAATACAATGTAATACAAGAAGTCTTTGTTTTTGCCCATGGGACACCAATACGTTTCTGTTTTGCCCATGCAGTAAAAATGTGGGCACCCTGTAAATATAATAAAGGTAACAGCAGGAGGAATCTGCTCTCACTCTCACTTAAATAATGACAGCTCTGTCACTAGCTTAGACGTTGTAGTAGTTACTGTGACCAGTAACAATGGTTCAAATTGTATCAGGGAATGTCCGATGGAAAAAAACACTCAGCCACCATACTTACTGGTATTTTGGATTGATTATTGATCTTAATTGCTGACTACAATATGTCTTTGAAAACTAGAAATGCACATAGAGAAAGATCAGATGATAAAATCGCTGTTCCTGTCTGTGATCATAAAACCCTCGCTGCTGATACTGAAGACTGTAAAACATTATGACTTAAACAAACTTTGAACTTACATTAAATATTCCACAGCAGTAATAAATGTTTGTCAACAGTTTCGTGTTGAACTGCAGAGAACTGATGTAAATAAGTCTGTTGAAGCTGTAAATTGTATATTATTAGTAATAAACCCTTGGACCTGAGAAATAAGGTGATTTGTCATCTTTCATTAAAACATTAAAGTAGGGTTGTTAATAATTAGTGTGACAAATGTTTGACATTAAAAGATATTACTGTTTGAATATGTGGTTCATACAGAAAGTCTGTCTCCTTATTTAATGATAAGAATATTTTGGTGTTTGCACAAAAGAGAACATAAGCCGTCCACCTTGGTGGTGACGCCAGCAGGCTGAAGCAGGTACTACACAGAAACAACCACAGCACAACAACATGAGTATTAGTGTTTAACATTTGATTTTAATTAAATAAAAAATGTACATCACATTGAACAACATAAATCCTTTCAGTTAAAAAATTACACCAGTTTTTACAATGACACGATTTTATAAAACCATTAAATCTGAAAAGACTTCATACATGGACAGATATATTCGCAGCGCTAAAGAAACAGGACAGAAACCACAAAGACAAACTGAGAAAAATTAGGAGTCAAGCATGAAACAAGAAGTCTGAATGAGGCAACGTGGCGTTAACAACTGGCATCAAAATTGCAAAAACTTTTTTTTACTTCCTAAGAAAAAAGATTTGGCAACGAAAGAGCTTTGCGAGGCCCGATCAGACTAATGAGATGAAATAATCAAGACTTTGTATATGAACAAACATTGATATAATGTGTTTTCAACTTAAGGGAAAAAATAAACTGCTTCCTTTATATTTTATGTTTTGAATGCAGGTAGGAAAAAAATATTATTTTACATTTACTCACTAAAAGGATAGGCTCCTCCACTTTGGACAGATTGTTTTAGGTCAAATTAACGAAATTTTAATTTAAATTAAGTTCATTTGATAAAGTGATAAATGCTGGTGTGACAGTCTTTAGACTGACAGTTACAGACCAGTGGTGATCACCACGAACAGAAACACTATTTCAAAATCTACAGAGCCGAGTCCAATGAAACGTGAATCAGACTGATAGAAATGTAAAAACACTAACCGTTAATTTGAGAGCAACAATTAGTTGTTAGTGTGAACAAATGAGTTGTTGAGTGCAAAAGAGAAGCTAAACTGAAAGAAGACAGAGCATTTATTTTTGTTGTTGATACGTGTTTAGCTTTAGCCTCTTAGCTAGGGTTAGAAAATAGTTTAACAGAAGGTAAACAAATAAATGCCAGCATTTCTGCTTTTTACCCTTGTTGTTTATAGGCTATGAAAGAAAGTTATACCTAAAACATAAAAGAGCTGTGATTTAAAAAAAACCTTCCATTTTAGGTCATTGTGTTGTTTTCTGTTTAGCTTTAGCCTATGAGATGTAAAGAGCTGAAGTAAACAAAAGGTAAACAAAATATGCCAGTTTTTCAGCTTTTTTATCCTTGTTATTTATAGTTTAAGAATGAAAGCTAACTTAAAAAAAGCTTAAGCTAAAGTTAGTCGTCTAACTTGAGCTGGCACCATTCAGCTAGAACAAAACAAAAGCTAAAACTAAATAAAAATGGGGAAATTTGATTTTAGTGCATAGCTTTTTTTTGGTTTTTCTAAAAGCGTTTTATGTTACTGATTATAAAAGAAAGCTTGCTAAAACATGAAGGATGAGAAAAGAAAAAAAAAAACTGAAGTAAATTTTGTGTTCTACATTAAATGTTGCACAGACATGAGTTTCTAACATTCATATAGGATACAAACAGTCTCCTACCACCACATAAAAAACAGCATACTGTCACGGACTGTAAGGCTTAGCTGCTACAATACAGAGTCATATAATGAAGGTTTTACAATTCCCTGAAGACACTAATGTGAATTCAAATAAGGTTTAAACAGGTTTATCGGCTAATAACACTGTAAAAACATCTGATTTCAATTTTAAAAAATCCTTTTTCTTCTTCAGATGGAGGTGGAATATGTTCAGAAAAGTGAGTAACAGATTGTGTATTAAACGTTACGGTATAATATATATCAGTGGTGAACGGACAAGACGCGGTAATGAAATTAAAGATTTGCAGTTTATCTCAGTCTTATATCATCCTAAACAGAATATGTTGGGGTTCTGAACTTTTTACCAGAGAAAACAAAATAACTGATAGTTTGACTGTTTTTGGAGACCAAATGATGAACTGAGAAAATAACAATGAAAATAGTCATGAGTTGCGGCCTCTCTAAAGATCAGTTTTACTGTGATTGTTAACTAAAGAGGCAAATGTACCTTTCTGATACTAACACCAACAGCCGCTAGAGGAAGACGTTCTTTTGTTGTTTGATAAAAGTGTCTTCTGTGTTCTTTCATGTTTTTTTTTCTTCATATTTTTGTCTCTTAATTAACTTATTTACTTCAGACAGACAGCCATCACAGTCAAAAGTCAGAAAACAGTAAAAAGAAATGTCCATCAAACTTTAAAAGAGTCCACAGTGACATCTTGTTTTGTCCTACTAACAGTCCAAAATTCAAGGCATTCAGTTTACAATGATGTATAAAACAGGGGTAAAAGCAAATCGTCGAGAATGATTGGAGTTACTGATAAACAGCCACTTAAATGATTAATCGATTGTCAACTTTGTTCATTTTCTGTTAATTGAGGAATAATTTCAAAAACTATCACATTGGGCCTTACACTTTACCACTCTAATATATAATCAGTGTAAGACTTTAACAGTTTCCCTACAAATGCTTCAAAGTATAACCCTTTCAAGTAAGGGAAGGATTGTGCCCTTGGAAGGCGTTTAATGTGAAAGATCTGTACAGGAAGTGTTGAGCTCAACAGTGTTCGTGTTAAAAAAGAAGCGTTAGAGAAGCAGCGGGGTGAGTATGACATGTATGTACATTCAACTGAATTTATCAAGTGAGACATTATAGAAGAGGTAACCTCACACTCCTTAATGTTTTCACCTGGACATTATTTGTTAAATGCGGGCGATTATTTGCGACTTCATTTAGAAGCCATTCTTAAAAGGGGTCATTTTGAAAGAAATGGCCAGAATTCTTAAGGTGGCTCAGACAATTATAGGGGGTGGAATGACTGCTAAATGCTGCTCACTAATATAGCAACTAGGCACCTCCCATTAGCAAGTAACTCAGTTAGCTGTGAAGCTAGAGGCCCTATTAGCTGACTGAAGTCTGCCTTGATCGTGACCTCTGAGTACGAGGTAATTTACAGCGGCCATGACCATGACTCTACGGCTGAAAAAAGACATGGCAAAGACAGGAGACGCATGAAGCAGAAGAGTATTGTGAGTTGGGAGTCAGCAATGGGCTTCTTGTTGTACCAGACAGGCCGGGATGAGCTGGTAGCCCACTGAAGTCTTTCACATAAAGTCAACATTGTTGAAAAAGAAAAATTCTGTCCATTTCTTACATAAATACCAGCCATTACCGTGAGAATTGATTGACACTCAGGAGTGGCATAATGTTGTTAGTTTTGTGAGAACTTTCAGTTAAAGTAAAACAGTGGTTGGTATTGGTTTGACTCAGAAGTGAAGTCAGTGATCTGTTGGTATCAGCTGGCATATTATAGATATAATGCCACAGAATCACTCAGTTTTGATGAGTGAAGAGGGAACCTTAATCATATGAAAGCAGCTCAAACTGAAGTCAACAGCTGTTTGATGATGTCACTGGTGAATAAAGTGAATCAGTTCCAGTGTTTGTGTGAAGGTGTCACTATGTCTCTGGGTTGGTGGCTGTCGCCATGGTGTTGATTTTCATGTACTGAGTGTTGATGGCTTCAAAGGCCTCGTCTCTGTGGATCATCGCACCAAACACCATCGGCTGCAACAGGACAGAGGAACAATGAAGTGCATTTACTCAAGTAATGTTCTTAAAGGAACAGTTCACCCATAACGAAAATTCAGACGGCTGTTTCAAAATAAGTTCCCATTTACAAGTTTTTTTGGACTATGAAACTTCAGCATGGGAATGAGTAGTTAATGACAGAATTTCTTTTTTTCTATGTTTGGGTGAACTTATCCTTTAACAAGCTCTTACCTTTTGAGTGGATGGCGTCGCTATGGAGATCCCCATCCCAGATCCAGGAAGCACAGACAAAACTTTGTACTGTGAGGGACAGAAAGGAAAATGCTTCTAAATTTACGTTTATACTTTATTTTCAAGAATCAGGACCAGTAATTGTTGCAATAGAAGGTTTATGACTCAACATTAGATAATATGTAAACAAAACAAGAGCAAAACTGGGCATTGGGAAAAAAAGAAAAAAAAAATCTAAACTTGGAATGAGTCAGGATGATGGCATTTCTTTTTAACAAGCTGTTAACCAGCACCATGTATGTGCATTAACAGAACTGCATGGAGAGAGGTCTCTGCTCACGGAATCTGATTTCACAAACTGCCTCATTTATCATTGGAGACATTCAAGCCCTCTCACTAGGGATTGACCGATTGGCCTGGCCGATATTTAGTATTTTTCATGTTATCTGTATCTGATTTGTGTCCGATTGCTGATAAAATAAATGAATTCAAAGAATTTGCTACTTTATGGACTCATCCAGTGTATTGCCCGCAGCACTATCTGATTGGTTACATGTCACAAGTCAAAGCCTATCAACGCTGAATAATCTGAATCTGCAAGTATCTGCATCTGAAGTAACTAGTAACCAAAGGTATTAAATAAAAGTAGGGGAGTGGAAGTATAAAGAATCAGAAAATGGAAACCTCTACTTAAGCAGAGTACTCAGGTAAAGTGAACTTAGTTACACTCCCTCTCTAGATATTCTGAATATTTAGACCAAGATTTTCATTCGTAGTGCGAATGTACACCAGTTCCATTACTAACAATTACTATCTGTATCTGCCCTGGGAAAAACATATATGGGTACCTCATGGCTCCCTACACTCACACATTTAATGACTCTGTGTGGGTTCAGTGCTCGGGGCTCAGGGACAACACTGGGACAGACCCAGAGACTCTTCATACCTTCTGGATGTCAGTAATTTCCGTGAGTTTGATGACTTTGTTCCTCTTGGAGGATCCAGACCTGGAGCTCGAGCTCTCGAAACACAGATGACTACGAAGACAGAGGAGAGTGAGTTAAAGTTGAAATTGTTGTGCAATTTTAGAAGAATTTTTTGTTATATCTGTAGAAAATCTCTCAACATCCCGATGATAAATGCTCTGGCTTATCCAATCAATTACTTCCGATCAAATGATTGAATGACTCATTAAACACTGGTTTAGATATACCAAGCTGATCTCTGTTGTGCAGTTTTGTCTGCAAAATAAACTGAGCTGACAGGAAGTGGAGGACTTACTTCTCAGTGACGTAGAGGTATCCGTTGCGGATGTAGTCTGTCGGTGTCTTCCGGTCTCTGTTGATGAGGCAGCAGCGCCAGCCGTTCTCACACACTGAGACAACAGAAACAGTAAACAACAGTTTACATCTCCTGCTGACCTCGGAAGCAGGGATTTAATACCTGCCTTTACTTAATACCTGGTGGTTAATGGACTAATTCCAGCATTTTTTAGACTCAGTATATTCATGTTAAAGGCCATAAACAAATAAAAAAAAAATCATTATTTCTCATCAAAGATCAATTCCTGACTCTGTGAAGTAGAAACAGCACAGACTGTCGTGTTTGTGAGTAAAACTTGACTTTTACTATATATTATAATATATAATACTGCAATGGAGCACTTAATTTGACTCTAGTATTCCTTAATCCGACGGCTGTGACAAGCTGCAGCATGAAGTCTAAAGATGTGGATCAGGAGACCTCAGTTTAAATCTGCTGTTGTCTCAACAAACAAAAAATGTAATTGCAGTTAGTGGAAAAAATTCTGCACCTACAGTCTGAAATGATTTGGGTCTGAATCTAAAGCCAAAATCATTTTTTAGAATTTTTTCTATCTGGACTCCACTTTGTGCAGTTCCTCCCCCACCTGTCAGAGGGGGCTCACTCTCCGGCAGGTTGAAGACTTCGTGGAAAGCTCCTCTCTTAGTGCTGTACGATCGTCTGTCATCGTCATCCCGGCTGACACCCAGAGGAGCAGCAGCACCGAAGCTGCCTCGACCCACCGCAGCAGGAACCTGAACAGGTTGACAGAAGGTGGGATGGCGGTGCAGATTCTGGATTAGCCAATCACAGTCAGACAGTGAAGCCGCAGCCAGAGTCGAGAGTCAACAAGAACAACTCACCTGTACAGGTGTGTCTGTCTGTTTGACAGATTAGGTCAGATCACCTTCATTTTCACTCACTTTCAGTGTTGTTAAGATGTGCCAAAAGTCTAGCTGCAGTACTTATTCTAATGTTTATGACAGCAAAGATAAAAACAAACAATATCATTCCGATTTAGCGATTCTTACCAGAGGGTGGCGCTGGAGGAAAGAACCGACACAAACATTAATGTTAAAAAATCCTAACTAAGTGAATAAAATATGAGTGAGAAATGCTCATTAAAAATGTTTTAAAACAAAACCAAAAATTGGGTAAGATCTAACCTCAGTTTGTACTATAGGTGGCACTAGAGGAAAGGGGTCATTACAATCTAAAGGGGACAAAATTCTGCTGATGCATCAACGTGTAAACTCTTATAAAAAATGAAGTTATTCTCATGTAATTGTGTAAAATTAGCATTTTTTTAACTGATAAAAATGGCCAGATTTGTTTTCTATCTATTCTTTTTTCTTCTTTCTATCTCTTCTTTCTAATCATACTTCATGGGGTGCACTGCCACTCTTAGCTTAGTAGCTACAGTGCAGCTTTCCACACTGTATAGAGCCATTTTATGTTTTCTTCTTCCGTTCTCAAGAAATGTTTTGTGGACTACGAAACCAGTAGATGAGGTCCAGTAGATAATAACTTAAAGTATAAAATGTTGCCTCTCTGCCTCAACTCTCCAGAAAATCAGCTGATCAGAGATTCTCCTCCTGCTTCTGTCTGTGTGGTGCGTTTCATGCCTGCAGTGTTGTCAAAGACACTACAACATCGATGTCTGTTGCACTTCAAAGCATTTGCTCTGTGAAAAGTAAAGAAAAATACTCCAAGACATATCCAACTTTAAAAATTGAGTGTAGAATTTTTTTGAATGCACAAAATTTAAGGTAACGCAAAAGTTCTGGAGCAGACGCAAAACTTGGGCCTTGGATAAGACTAAACACAATTCAGATTAAAGTGTAAAATAAGGACTTAAAATTCAGGCATGAGCTCCAAAATTTGGGTAAAACCCTGAAACACAAGTTTTTCTTGAGGGAGGCTCTAGAGAAGGAGAATGGGGTCAATAGCAAAAGGAACCTACTGGAATGAGACATTCACTGACAATCCAACCAGAAGCTTTTGGGACATCTCAGTTTTAAACAGACAAGCTAGCACGAATCGTCAGCAGAATAGCAGCAGCTGATTGATGTCTGGTCTGACGGATCTACATCTTTAACTACAGTACACACTACTGACCTCTACACGGTGACTGAAAATACACACACACACGTCAGGATCCTACCTGTTCAGACTCAGACAGCTGAGAGAGAAAAACAACAGAAAGCTGAAACCAGACAGACCCTAGAGGTCAGTACGTAGAGATCCACTTTGTGATCCTGAAACCAAGATGTCTCTGAAGCGACGTTTCTTCTGCAGATCTCAGATGTTTCAGTCAGAGAATGAGTCTGAACCTAACTTTGTCTTCAAATTACCTCTGGGTTCAAGTTTGCATGATTAGCTTAATTGAGGAGATCATCTTGGGACAACTGTAACTTGTAAGATCTCTTCATAATGTCAGACTCTTAATATGAAAGTAAAATAGCAGTATCTTTTTGTTGACATCTATGAGATTTCATCGATATTTTATATGTTAAACATTAGAAACAAATTCATTGTCTTATAAATACTTTCCAGAGCAACTCAGGATAATAATACAACTGCGCTGCCATCTAGTGGTTAATACATGATATGTTCACTCTGTGCAGCACTTTTTAAACCAATTAAAGCATTTGTTGGGCTTAATTGGAGATCTGCCAGTTCACCAATAAGAGATGAGAGAGACACAGATGACGACTGACAGAACAGTGCTGCAGTCTGTGAGCTGTATTTCTGGATGTTTCAGAGAGTTTGCACCTACCCGTCGGCTCAGTGTGGTGTTGCTGCGCTCCTTCAGCTGCAGGTCGGTGGGTAAATTGGTCCAGATGATGAAGGGTGTGTCATAGCGTTGCCTCAGCTTGGGACAACTCTTAAAGATGAAGTCAATGATGAAGAACTTTATACCTGCGTACACACCTAGGGAAGGGGAGACACCAATAACAGACGAGATGAGTCTCACTCCTATACTCAGCGAGATGTAAAACACACACGAGACATAGACTGTGTATCGTGATGTAGCCTAAAAATAACGTGACATTATGAGTGATATGATGGAAAAAAGTATAATGATGATGGTATGTGAGTGTATACACTTCATATGACATACCTATAATGAATCCCAGAAGTTTGTACGGCAGCAGGCAGGAGGAGATGAAGGCCACCCACAGTCCAACATACAGCTTCTGGGTCAACTCTGGCTGAACCCATATGAACAGACTGCACAGACGCATACACACACACACACACACACACAAGATTAAAGAGGAACGTGGAGCATCATTTCTCTCCAACAAGAAACAAACCGTGCATATAAACTCACTTCTTTATTTTCTCCAGGATGTTCGACATCTTCCCAAACAGATTCTGTGAGTACAAAACAAAAAGACAAACATATTTAGTGTGAAATCTGTGCAGATGTCGGTCGGCCGTGACCCTCAGACTGTCAGCCACCTCTCACCTGAGCTTTCTGAGCGACGTCCAGAACCAGCTGAAACTTCTCTGACACAGTCAGGTCTTCTTTAGGAGGCTCCTGGAAAACAGAGGAGACAAACAATGACACCTGTCAATCACCTGCACACCTGATATTACAGGAAAAATCAATTCACACATTTTCCTTCTGATTTAAATTGAAACTCTCACCAAAAAGCAACCGAGGCTCTATTTGTTATTGAATATGTGTCAAACCTTCGTGTAAAAGCATAATTACGACAAAAGAGGCACTTTTAAGATTTACCGTAGTTTTGTTTTCAGGCAAGCTAATTTTCAATGGAGTGCTACGGGCACTTTAGCGCTAGCATAAAAATCTCTAATTTTAAAACACTAAGAAGGCTCGACACAACATGAAACTTTGCTCCTAGTATCAACAGGGTCTCTACACATGAAAATAAGCACTGAGAACATTGTGTACACAGAGTTTACTAAAAAGAAGGTTTTTTAACTACTCACCGTAGGAGCTGGATGTCCGGCGCACCGCCATCATGGCAGACAAAAAGTGTCGATCCCTGATTGCGACCTAACAGGGAGGAGGTCCACGATTACTCTCTTGCCTGTTAGGTCGCACTCGGGGATCGACACTTGCCATGAAGGCGGTGCGCCGGAGGTGCCACTGCTAACGTGAGTTGCCCCGGTTGTTTTTTGGCGAGAGTTTCACTTTAACAAGCATTATTCCTCTATTTTACAGTACATGTATATCATCCGGTTCATCTGTCCAGGTGAGCTGTCAGGTCAATTCTATATGCATCTTCATCTTAAAAGGTTGATGTTCAAATAAAAAAACAAACACTGGATTCAGTAACGTGTCTGTAGGTGTGAGATTCCTCACCACGGGCTCCGAGACTTCAGGTACGATACTCCACTGGATCCTCCAGCCTCTGAGAGCAGTGCATCATGGGAATATACAGGTGCAAATGAGATAATTTTAAACTCAGTACATAATTTAGATCCCCACTGATCACAATCATCAGGTGGTTTTAAAACCTAGTTAAGGGCTTCCTGTGTGTGGATGTAAAAAAGGCATCAGTGTGTCAGGAATTAAATTAAACATGTGTAATAGATCATTTCCTACGGAAACCAGAAAAAAATTCGGTGGAAATCAGTGAGGCTCCGTTTAACCCATTAAACAACGAATTCCGACCTCCTACTTCCCCCAACAGCTGTTTTAAAGACAGATCTAGACTTTCAGGCAGTTTCAGCAGAGTCAGAGGTTCCTAACGCAACCCGAAATCTAGCTGTGTGATTGGCTGCTGACCTGGCGATGAGGTAATTCAAGGAGAGGCGGAGGATGGCGAGGAACAGGAACATCGGGATGACCCAGCCATGCCACGCTGCATACATGTAGACCTGTGGAGAACATACAGACATGCATGAACACACAAACATGAGTCAATGTTTTTCAATTTCTTTACATATGTAGATAATTAAAAGATGTGAATGGATACAAACAGATGAAGTTTTAAAGTCCAATCTCACTGATGTCCATATTTTTTAAGGCAAATAACAAAAATGTTGGGGAATCATTTAGTTGAAATACCAAAAATAACAAGGTCTGTAGCCGAGGATGTAGAAAAAAGTGTGGAAGTAAAAAGTGCACATATCCTACTTAATTCATGAAGCAGATTCATTAGAAATGCATATTTCTTAATAAAAATTAAATTAACAATGTATTGTTTCTGCCCGACCACTGATCTTCAGTAACCTTCTGATTGTGTGTGCTGACTCACAATGAAGGCAATGGCTGACGTGTAGACGGAGTACCAGCTGGATAAGGCAGAAAGGTTTCTCTTGAAATTGGTCACAGGTTTGAATCCTCGTTCTGTAAACACAACAGCAGACCAATCACAGACTGACAATCTAATACCCCTGGTTTTGTATATGTGATGCATTAAAGCTGTGAATGTGATTTGTTGTGTTATGTTAAACTCCCACAGCTTTGATGTTCAATCAAACAGAAATACTCACTGAGCCGTCTCATGTTTTCAGTCAACCTGTGAGTAAAAAAACAGATATTTATTCAGATTTAAGAAAAATGCGGGTTTAAACGCAATTAAAAAAAAACATGTTGTTACAGTTTTCTTTAAATCACCATGTTCCTAAACAGTAAGAAATGACTCCCGAAGAAAGTGGACGTTTCCTGAATGGATCGTCTGTGGATTTTTTCCTCCTCACCTCTTGGCACTCAGCGGCTCCTCCGTCTCCACCGTCTGATCCTCTGGTTGGAAGCGGAAGTCCTCGATATAAACACCAAAACGATCATAAAGCCATTTCAGGAAGCTGTCAGATAGGGTTTCTTTCTGTTTCTCTGAGGACAGAAGGAGAAAAGAGTCTAATGGAGGCAACCAACACTTTCTATATCAATAACAGAGGGGATAAAAAATATTTTAGGAACAGCTTTCAATATAATGCTGTCCAGTACACAACCAGCAGTTGCTACAAGCTAAGTTATAAACATGTACTTGGATTACCACCATTTTTTTCTCCTTTTTCAACAATTCCTCTTGAACATGGAGCACAGATATGAGCGAGATTCTGCAGCTCACCTGTACTGCTGACTGCAGGTGGAGGTGGTTGTGTGGGCGGGACTTTAGGCGACTGAGAAGGTGAGTCTTCAAGGCTGTGAAGTGACCAACAGAAACTGGTCAGTGAAGGCTTTAGAAGAACTAGCTGCCCTGTTTGTCAAAACCAGCTCATTCAATAACGATAAAGTTTTAATCAAAATAACCACCTGGATCTCAAGATGTCGTTGATCTTCTGCTCCAACTCGCTGTTTCTACTGCGCTCCCTCTCCAGCTCCTGTCTCAGTGAATCCACGTTGGACTCCTCTTTAAGTTTCCTCAGCTCCTCCTCTGAAACAGTTGTATGGTCACAAGATCATCAACTCAAGTAGATGGAGATTTTCATAGAATGGATCAATAAAGCTTGTAGTCCAAGTCCTCAGAAGCCCTGAGATCCCATACATTATGCATTATTAGTTGACAAATGTGCAGAGGTGGCAAAAGTCCAAACATTCTTTACTCCAATAGAAGTTCAGATAGTTGTGCAAAAAAAGACTCTGGTGTAAGTAAAGCACTGACTCAACTGCTTTTCTCAAGTAAAAGTAATAAAGTAGAGCCTCTGAAACATTGTTTAAGTATCAAAGTAAAGAGTATCCCTCTGAAGGACATTTCTACTGGCCATTTCTGTACAAAACTAACTCAAGTTCACGTCATATTAACATAATTCAAAGACTAAAGGTTGGATCAGTTGGATTTTGTCCCAGCTGTTCCTAAACCCAAAACAAAGGCAGGTGATTCATTGTTGAGTCTCATTCCCAGAATGTCAAATAGTTACATTTTGGGTTGGAAAAATTACCCGAGCAGCATTAAAGTAAGTAAATAAGAAAATCCAGGCAGAGGTCTGCAGGTTCTCTGCAGATATGAGACACTAACTGGCCTTTTTCGCCACATTCGAGTCTGCCTCTCTGTCTGTTTCCATCTTTTTCGTCATTTGGTCTAGCTACGTCTGCTGTAATGTTAGGAAGGAGGCGTGCAATGATGAAAAATAATATAATAATTCCCCCAAAATGTATTCAGACTAAAATAACTAGCCTGTTTTAAATATGAGGAGGAGAAAGTACAGATACTTCTGTTCAAATGTAGGGAGAAGGTCAAAAGTTAATAAAATAATAATAAAATACTCAAATAATGTACACTACACATACCTGAAAAATCTGCTGATGTACAGTACAAGAGCATTTGCTACCTCCCACATCTGCAAATGTGCAATATTAATCATGTTTTCAGCTGCACTTAATTTAGCGCTCTATTTAGCTGTGTGATGAGATTATAGTAGGAGGACAGCAGCAGTCTGGGTTGTACGTTACAGAACAAGTGAGGTAACCACAGGCAGGTAGTTACATATTGCTGCTGGCCACTCAAAATACAGAACATCACTGTCACTGGGCTGCAGACAGTCTAAAAGGACCTTCACACATCACTTCCATTGGAATTTTAATATTAGGGGATATTTAAATGGCCAGTACTGGGACAAATACCAATTACAGCAACCAAAACTTGCTTTAAGAGAGACTTAAAAATTGTGAACTTGTCCTTTATTAAGTTGCAATCACATGAATTTAAAATTCAGCTCCTGAAACCTCATCAGAGTTGAGAGATAAGTGACCTCCTCCTCTCACTGATACACTTTAGGCTCATCACTAATTAGATAACTCTACTTCCTATTTTATAACGTCTAACAGTGAACAAATAGAGCGCAACACAGAGACGCTATCAGGTCAGCATGGTTATTAATAGCTGTGTGTGTGTGTTACGTAAAGCAGACGGCAGATATTGATGGATTACCCAGCATGCTGTTGTGCTCTGGGGAAGTTTGATTCCAAACTGATGAGAGAAGCCACAATGACCCTACAGCCAATCAACACATGGTCTTCCTGCACTTCTTCAACTAATACTATGTTTCTGAACTTGAAAGAAGATAAACAGTAGTCTGATCAAGAGATCTTTACTCAAGGTGCGTTAACTCGCTTAACCTCGGCCGAAACATGTCAGTTCAGGAGGTCGTTTCCATCAGAGACATTATAGAGGAGACAAATCATTAAAAGCAGTTTGAATGTAAAAGTCTGTAATGCAAAAACCATGAGAACACACAGTAAAAGTACAACCTGTAGGAAAAAGGCCATTTAAACCCTTATTTTGGGGCAAAGTCATAAAACATTTTAAGCATTTCTTGTCAGATTTGACTGATGACTATAGCATTCGTTTAAATTAATATTCACTCAGATTCCCTTATTTGAATTTTGTCTGGGGCTCTTTCGACTACAGCACTACTATCCATATCAACATCTACCCCAATAGTCCAGTATTGTTCAGGCTCTGCTTCACCTTGATGCATCATTTTCTTCTACAATAGTAAGATGTATAGTTGGGCATTAGCACAACCTATCATGAATATGGATGAACCCATTTTTAATATTTGCATATCAGTAATGTTTAGAAATGGTCAAATATTTGAATTTATTTTGCTGATTTTCCAAAATAACAGGTAAAATTTGGACTACGTTTACATTTAAACCTGAGCAATGAGGAGAAAGACAAGCTGCCACTGGTGATTTATTGGTTGGCGTGAATCTTGAAACCAGGTGATGCTTAAAAACATTAATGTCAGAATACTCACGTAAGAAGTGTTTCTCTAACAAGGCAATTTCTAGGTGACCTTTGACCTCGTTGAGATCTGTCCTCGAGTCATCCTGGAGAGCTGCAGAAAATGAACCTGGACCAGCCTGAGAGACAAACACAGAGACAGAAATATGAAACAAACAGGCAGCAAAGGCCAAATGAAACAATGACGGTGAAATAAAACAAGTTACTAGAAAAAAAAAACTCAATCAAAAAGCACTTAAAAGCACTAAGACTAGGCAACAAAATCAAATATCACAATAATTTTGACCATATGATTATTGGTACTTTCACTAAATATTAACATAGTCTAATGTTACGATAACAATATAATGTTGATATATTGCCCAACCATAAAAACAAGAATGACAACTAAGCTCCATCTTTGATCTCCATCAGACCTGGTAAGATTTTATTCAACAGCTTCACAGGTCAGTTTAAAGGCTGTCTCTGAGAACATTTGCAGAGACTGTTCAAATCAGAGTCCTACAACATGAGCCTTCAGACGGCAGGGAAATTGGTAATGGACCTGCAGTTTAACCAAATTATCAACAATCTAATCTAATGGAATCGTACCAAACAGTGTTCTGGCTCGGTCAAACAAGTACTTACAACCAAATTGCGTTGATTTCAAGGATCAGGATCAGGTTTCTTTTTAAACTCCTGGTTGATTAACAGTATTTCTCAGATGAGACAGGTGTGTTTGTGTACCTGAGCATCACTCTGCTGCTCTCCCTCAGCCTCCCTCAGCTCCTCTGAATCTCTAATTGAGACTCGAGGTTTGATCAAGATCTCCTCTGTGCCTTCTGTGTCTGACGTGTTGGGGGACTCGGCCAGATCCTGAAACTCGTCCCGTCTCTGGCCCCGGAACCGGATCCTGTCCAGATGCTTCCGCATGGTGGGCGCTTCGGAGTCGATCTCTACCTGGACATGACGAACGCGAGGCAGAGACTGGAAGAGAAGATGAATACTGAGAAATAATTCAAAAACAAAAAAAACAATGATTAACTGTTAACTGACCTGTTTTCACATGTTGTGTCAGTGAGATTATTAACCAAGACAATGTTAGTCTGACCAAAATACCTCAACTGTTGGATGGATTCCCATGAGGTATTGTACAGATACTGATAGCTCCCAGATGATGTACCCTGACGTTTCACTCGGACAACAAATGTGAACCACATTATGGCACTCAAAGAAATGTCAGAGGAGCTCAAGTCAGTAGGATTAGGAACGTATGTACATCATTTTGGGACAATCCTTCCTAACAGTTCCAATGATGGGTTTATGAAAAAAACATCAGTTCTAACACTTGACTTAACTTACAGCTGCTGTTCATTGAAATCCTGTCACACAACTCAACACATTAACAATGAGGAAACAGTTCCACTGGACCCAGAACTAGAGCAGAAACAACGAACATGTCTGAAAATGGACACACGTCTTCTGACTGCCATGAATGTGAGGCTCCTTCAACACTTAAGAGATCATCAGCTTTATTTAGAAAGGAAGAGTCAGTACTCAACACTCCAGCCAACTCCCATAAAGACATATACAAACAGCCAATCAGACACACCACTGGGACATCATCATACTGTTTGTTCAGGGTGGAGGAAATGTTTCATCATCTGCTAAATGTTCCCCCTGTTCATTTTTCAACCTCTGCTCTCCAGTGTGAGACACAGATCCATTACAAGCCTGCGCATCTAAACCCTGGACTGTGGCTTTATCACTCACCACCATCTCTGTCAGATTCTGTACCTCATTAGTCAAAGAGGCTGAAGAGGGACAAGACAACTGCCTGTTTTTCAACACAAAAAATCCCTCATGAAATCCCCCAACTGAAGTGTAATCAAAGGAATACTTCCACATTTTGGAAATGTTTATTATAACCCCTCTGCAAAGAGATCAACTCCACTCTGATATCGGTCTGCTAAATAGCACTGCTTAACGAATTAATGAAGATAAATTCAAAATTAACTGTTTTGATTAATTAGTGAGCTTCAGAGGTGCTAGAAGGTCAGTACTTTTACATTTATAGCCTTGACAAACCAAACTGAAATCAAAGAACTAGCTGCGTCAAGGCCTCACATCTCCCGTGTCTCAGCCAAAAAGCTGCACTTGAACACACTACAAAGACTTCAGCTGGTGGCCAAGAAGCTTGTACATTCTGTGCCTGCAAGAGAGGAAACATTTCTCTTCCAATATACAAACTGTTGTTATGATTAGGATGCATTCTGGACACCACACAGCCACTTTTAATCTGGAATATGTCTGATAAAACATTTGCAAATGGCACTAGCGAAAAGGCAGGGGAGAAAAATAGTAGAAACCTTTCTAAATGAGTGAATCCATAGATAGCAACAGGCTTAAGGGGGCACTTTAACTTTCTTTGTACTTTTGATTATTCTGCAGTTTCATTTCTCAATTAATCGTTCAATTCATAAAATGTAAATTGTGACAAATTGTGAAAAATACTCATAACAATTTCCCAGACCCCAAAGTGATGTCTTCAAATTGCTTTTCTTGTCCAACCAACAGCCCCAAACCCAAAGACATTTCATGTATTGTCATGAGTACAAAATGCAGGAATTTTGATTAAAACATGACTGAAACCATTAGTTTAGTATCAAAATTGTTAGCAATAAGCTTTAGATCGACTAATCACTTAATCGAGATGCTTGTGTGGTGGGTACTTTTACCTTTACAAAAAGCCAGGATAGCTGTTTCCCCCTGTTTCCAGTATGGCTGCAACTAACAACTCCGGTGTTTCATGATCGATTATTTGGCCTATGAATTTCTTGATTAATCATTCGTTTGAAAAAACTTCAAGAAATTGTGAAAAATGCTGATCACGATTTCCCAGACCTCTCGTGTCCAACAACAGTCCAAAACACAGATACTCTTTATTTATGGCCATAAATGACGAAGAAAAGCAGCACATCTTTGACATATTCTGCATGAAAAATGACTGTAACGATTAGTAGATTATCAAAATCGTTTAGTGGTTAATTTTCATTAGATCAACTAATTGCTTCAAGGTACAATATGTAAGAATTGATTTAAGAACCATCAAAGCAAGGACAATCATATCATCATATCATATCAAATAGGTGAAAGCATATTACCAGAGTAAGCTGTAACGGCTGCTAACTGTAGCTGCCATTAGCTAGCTAGCTCAGTTAGCCATGCAGCTAGGGGTCCAGACAGTTAGCAGTCAGCAGTGGTATTACAAGACAGGACTGGTTGCAGCTAGCTGGTTAGCATGCTAACGGCAATACATAGATGACTTTGACATAACATTATCACATTCAGTTGATAGTTTTAGTTCATTTTTCAATATTTTAAACCAAAATTCTCACATAATGCACCCATAATTGAAAAATCCTTGGACGACTCATCTCACAACAAGATGATATATAAGACTACATTTCTGCCAAGATGGATCAGAGCGGTTACAGTCGATCATGGTTGCAATGTCAACATAAAATCAAACACCCAAAAGGTGCTTTCAGAAAAGGCCAAAGGTGGAATGACTGATGTTTTCATCATAGTGCCTGTGAACGGGGCCTCACTGTGTGAGAGTTAAGGTGTAGTTCAGTGTAAAGATCACTGAGCCGCCTGACTGGTCCAACTGCTTCTAATGACAAAAGGTCTAATTCTGTATCTACATATCTTCAACACCGTCTGAGCATGTACCGACTGCCTACTGACCGACAGATAAATGCCTTAAATGTCAAATCCAAATGTAGATAACATTGAGTTTAAACAGCATCACTACTGACTGACAGACAAAGAGAATGACTGGTCTAGAGCTGCTATGATTAACTGGTTAGTTGTCAACTTGTCAATTAATCAACACATATTTTGATAATCGATTAATCAGTTGAGTAAAAAAAACAAAAAAGGTAAAATTATATGATTCCGGCTTCTTAAATATGAATAGTGCCTGCTCTTTTTCCTCCTCTGTCACAGAGAACTGAATGTTTTGGGGTTGTGGAAAAGACAAGACATTTGAGGAAGTCTTCTTAAACAATTTTAAACACTTTCTTACATTTTACAGACCAACTAACTAATCGAGAAATCGTGGAAAGTATCTAGAGATGGGTGAATGGAAATAATAATTAGCTGCAGCCTTAGACTGGTCTGACTGCTTCTGATGGTTACCTGTTCATTCTCAATCTGCACACACTTCAGCACTGTACAGGTGAGGATGACTGACGTGTGGTGAGAGACTGAATTCACAATGACTGACAGTCAGAAACAGACAGTAAACTGACTGACTGGGTCTCTGACAACAGAACATGCTCTCTTTCTGCTTCTGTTTGCCACCTGAATCCGTAACAACAACCCAGCTGTCGTTTCTGCGGGCCCCAAGCAGGATTTACAAGAACCCGACCGGGGTCCAGCACACCTGGACACCCATGAGAAGCAAGAAGAAGAGGGTAGGAAGTGAGGGAGGAAGGAAAGAGGGGGACAGAAAATAAGCTTCTCACCGTGAACCGAAGCTGAAGAATCAAACTTTCCCCTTTTCTTTCTTTCCCGGCGGTTCAAACCCGCTCCAAACCGGGTCAAATCCGCCCCAAACCGGACCACGTCCTCTCAGACCCGCTTAAGACCTGTGGAAGGCTGTGTCCGGATGGTAAGTCCAGAAAATGGGGCTTCAGGGGTCAAAGCTGGACCGTGTTTCTCTACCTGACACAATAATCTGCGCTGTGGGCGTGGTGGCCAGCGGCAACCAAACCAGGAAGTGACGACATCACGCCGCGCTCTTAAATCGAGCGTCCGGGTTGAGGCAAGGCGGGCGGAACCCAAACACACAGTTCTGTGTTTCTGGAGGAACATCGAAGTAAGTAAGTAAGTAAGTAAGTAAGTTTGACAGCCAGTTTGACGTTATTTACTGTGTTGTGACGGCGAACAGGCCCCAGAGATTTATATGTTAAGGCCGTCTATAACCTACAGAGTTCCAGCTGAGAGGCGGACATGGTCTCCACCATCCAGAACACCGATGTGAAGCAGGTAAGACTCACCTGAGGCAATTTATCTAATGCTCTGTCGATCCGAAAGACAGTAAGACAAGAGAGATCATACGCCTGCAAAACCACTGCCACCCGGCCCTGACAAACATTACAAAAATCACTACTAAATTGTGTGCAATAACTCAAAGTTGTCCACCAAATTACATTTAAACAATCACGTATTTTATTGTCACCTTACTTACTTCCAATAGCAAGAACAATAACATCGGCTAAATCGTATAACTCAAGATTTCAGTCCCTTCTGTTAAATTCGGCAAATTTTTAATTACCATTCAGCCCACTATTGTACACAATGTTAAGTCTTTTGGCCCACAAGCCACAAAAGATTGGGAGAAAATTGAAAGTGGCACCTGTATTTTAAAAGTTAAATTGTAATTGAAAAACTGCTGTATCTGGTATGTTATATGTGCCGAATTAACTAGCGGGGCCTAGTAAGTTTGGGGTTAGGGTTAGCATTGGTCAGTTTTTATCCGTGACATATATTCGCTCGTCAATGACGCAATGCTAAAAATGCATATTTAGTAATGGGTATTTGGACTGCAAAATATGAGGCTAAAATTAGGGCGTTGTCTACGAAGATGCATTAAAAGTTTGCTTCACAGTATCAGAAAAAATATTCTAAAAGACTGTGAGACAGTGTTCATTGGAATGGTGTTTTCTCCAACAAAAAATCAATGTGAGACACTTGTGGGTGTTGGTTGAAGACCAGGTTTCACTTCAGATTCATGTATTTTAAACTATACTATAAACTATAAGTATTGTTCCATGCTGATTCTATATTAGGTCTTGTGGTATTTGCCTACAGGCTTTGTATTGTTTGCATGTTGGTTCGGTGCTGGTTCTGTGTGTGTTGTACTGTTTGGACTCTCCTGTCTGATTTTAAAGGGGACATAAATAAGTTCAGATGAAGTTACAGGTTCTGTGTCTCTTCTGCAGAAGGATGCTGATCTCGCAGTGGTTGTCGCAGTAACGACTCGTGCAGTGTTTGAATCTGCTGATGATGATGGAGGTGACGTGTACGGCGTGGGCGTGGCTTTCCCACTGCTGCAGGTCAGAATCATGCATCAACTGAAAACTTTTCACAACAGTTTTTTTTAAGTGTGTCACAAAAATATAGAATAACACCAGTATGAAAAGAAGATTTTAGATAATCTTAATTCATAGTTTTACTCTTCAGGCGCTGCACAAAGTGAACGAACGTCTGCTGGAAGAAAGTCCTGCTGAGTCGCTGTTGTTTGATGTCATCCTGATCACCACCGACGACGAACAGCAGCAGCAGTGCTCCCGCATAACCGGCAGCACCAGACATTATGGTAATTCAATTTTGATTACCAGCAGGAGCACCAAACATAATAGTTATCTAAGACAAACCTTCAGCAAACAGATTACAGTCAGCCACTGGTCACTGTTGAAGTTTGTAGTTGACTGCCTGTCGTGTCATTATCTCTCTCTCGTAGGTCTCGAAGTCAGCAGATTTTGTTTTTCCAGCCAGGAAGATTTCACGGAGAGTTTACTGAAAAATAACGTGCAGCTCTTCCTGACGACAGACAGAAATGAGGCGCTACGGGCATCACAAAATGGTCAGAATGTTTCTTCTTCTCTCATTTATTACAGCTGTGTGACGTGGTGGATATTAACCCCCAAATGTTTTTAGGTTCTGAGGAGGTTTTGCTGATGATAACATTATATGTCTGATCTTAGAACCTGAAGAATTCTGACTTATTCCTGAGGAAACTAGATGAATCATCATATCAGGGGATACAAATTCTACATCTCTGAACTTAACTAAAAAAAAAAAAACATTTTTTTTTTTTTTTTCAGCAAAAATGAATATGAAACCTGGCCGGGTTCACATGACACAAAACATATTGCAGTTGCACACAGATTAGCAGACATTTTGATGGCTTCCAGAATATGTGCCGGGCATTCAAAATAAAGCAAGCAATGACGTTACATGCTATCTGAGGCAAAGAACTTCATTGAGCTAACGTGTCATTATGAGCATGCTAACATCCTGATGTTAAGCAGGTAAACTGTTTACCATGTTCACCATATTGGTTAAGCTTAATAGCATGATAACATTTGCTTTGTGGTGTGAAAAATAAAGTACATGGTGGCAGATGTTTTGAGTCATAAATCGGATAAAAATCTTCATTAAAATTATTACAAGTCAGGCAGTGGGAACATAGATGTGTGATCTAAATCTAATCCAGAGTCATGATGTTGAAATATTGATCTTAAAAAACATTATTAGGGACATCTTTTGCTTTTCTCCTAAAAGCTTATCGTTATGATTGATTATGTATTAACTGAAATCCAGGTGAATATGTGAATAATCCTTTCGGTCATTGGTTCAGGTGTTCTCTCAGCGCTGCTGGATCAGCAGTTGGCTTCATGTCCATCAGAGCAGCTCAGGGTAATGATCAGTGGAGACGCCGTCCTCCGGCCTGACACTGACCCGGTGCCGGCGGGACAAAAGGGTGCTCAGGTACTCACAACGACATCCTGCTGATACAATATGTAGAAGATTTTTTTATAAACTGGCACAAAAAGATGTGAGAGATCTGAGATTATTCAAGAATAACTTGCGTTTTTCCTCTGCAGAGTTTCTCCACTCAGCTTGGCCAGATGCGGCAGAAGTTTGGCATCTTCAACAGCCCTCTCAGTATCGTCCTGGTGACATTGCATGGCGGCAGGGAGAGTTGTGGCGACGCCTTGCGGACCCTGCGTTCCCGTGGAGTGAGTGTAGATGAGGCGCACTGCCTGGCCGGGGCCCCACGGGGCCCCATCCTGTCTGTGCTCCGATCTCACTTCCTGCTCTGTGACGTGGTCAGCTGCCTGGAGGAGTGATGACAACATGATGGGGGGTGATTTCACATGACCTCATAAAAAAAGTTCACTGTGTCTTTGAAACAAGCTGTCAGATCCTCAGACTGAACTCGGACCTGTTCAGCTCATTGAGCTTTAATGAGCCAGTCAGTGTTCATAATTTAAAATGTGTGAAGCCCCGCCCACCACCAAAAATTAAACTACCGGATTGGACACTGTTACAAAGAAGTGTTGCCATATTTTGTGTTGACAATCATGTTTTATTTTGCTGAACAAATCTTAATTTTTTAAAATTGTATTGTACATCAATTCGAGGACTTAACATTTATGTACGTAGCTCAGTTACAGTCCAGCAGAGGGCAGTCTAACTCTGGTACTTCACAGAAATCTGATCATGTTTGCCTCCATGTCTGTTCCTTTTTTATTTACTTTCAACTGTATGTTTGCTTATTGTCTGTATTCAAACGCACTATAAGGAGTTTTTGCTTCCAAAACAAATGCCTGCACTAGCCAGATAAAGAGTCTTACCACACAAGGAGGTGGTGGTAATACCACTTTGCCTGTAAGGGGGGGCCGGATTAAAAAAAAATAATAATAATTTATTGTAGTAACTGTAAGTCTGTCTGGATATGTTCCTGTCTTGTGTACATCTTAATTCAAATGTAAATGGCGGTGTTTCAGGCTTAGAAATGTTTTAAAGTCCTTTCAAACACTATATGTTGGTAAGATGTTATGGATCCCCCAAAGTCCATATTTTTGCACACAAGATTTAAAAAAGAATCTCATTCCCAGTCCCAGTATCTTACCTTTCATCTTTATGTATACATTTTGAAGACCTTCATGTGTAAAATACTATAAAAAATAAAAGGTGAATATATTGATATCATTGTGTGGTATTCTTTTTTGTCATGGTGATGTCCAAAGATGACCAGCAGGTGGCAGCAGAGAATTTTGGTCAGTAAAAGCAGACATACAAAGAGGCAGTTAAGAAAGCCACCTATCCAGCTGTTCTCAGGGATGTTTTAAGAAAGTTGCAGCAATCCTCAGGAAGGTTCCAGGGTTCCTTGAGGAGGCTTCAGTTCCATGCGTGCGCATTACAGGGTTGTTTGAGAAGAATCTAGCTGTCCATAGGAGCATTCCAGTAGCTCTAAAGGAGGCAGAGGGAGTCTTGAAATGGCTCCAGTTATCCTTGAGGAGTTTCCAGGTTTTTTAAAGAGGCTAGAGCAGTAGAGCTTGGACTAATGAGGTCAAAGGGGTGTATGAGAAGGCTCTTTAAAAGACTTGAGTATTTCTTAGGGATGCTCTCCTCGTCCTTGGGATGGTTCTAGGGATCTTTGAGGAAGTTCAAGGGGTTGCTTGGGAGGTAGGGTGTCTGAAGTCCCACAATGCAACGGGTGGCAACCAGAGAAGCCAAATGCTGGTGAAACTGAAACACCAACTAATTAATTCAGTGATGACACGTAAAAATGTAACGACAGACAATGACTTCCTGTGCTTTAAACATATATTTTCATCAAACAGAAAGTCAGTTTTTGTCCATTATTTTACCTCTGTTTTAAGGTTGTGGGTATATATAACAGGAACCTTATGTTTATTTCTGGGATTAGATGCTGTTGTAATTAAGCAGATTTACACTCTATCTTGCTGAGATATTTGACTCATTAATGTTTTTTTTCTTTCATTAAAGTCTGTGTGTTTTGTTTTTAATCACTGGAATAATGGTCTTTCAGTAGGTTCCAGGTGTGCTAAGAGAGTCCTAAGAGGTTATAGGGAATCCTTTAAGAGGTCTAGTGCTCCTTTAGAAATTTCTAAGGTCGAAGAGGAGATTCAAGGGGCCATGAGATAATCTATTGGATTTTATAGATAATAAATACAATCAGAGCAACAGCCTGAGACAGAGTATATCCAGCAGGTTGATGTGATCAGAGGATGTGAAACAGATGGAGGCTGGGCTGATGTTGTCAGGAGCTAACGTCTCATCTCTGCTGCCACAAATTAAACCGTGTTTATTAAAATGAAACAGGTCGATGCGGCGGTCTGTTTCTGACAGCCTCATATCGTTCAAATGATCTGGAGCAGGAAACACTTTGTTTTCATCACGCTGAGTGAAGTGTCTGATGAACACTGCGTATCATCAGCTCCTGCTCTGCTCCACCTTCCGAACACAAACACATCTTCAATTTTAAAAATGTGGCCACACGCAGGAAGTCTATGTTCAAAACTTCATGAACTAATTCATTGAATTAATGAACGATTGTCCCTCAAGAAGTGTTTGTGTAACACGTCAGGATATCAGGGAAACATAAATGCTGGTTTTCACCGATTCTCTGCCTGGGAGTATATTTAGAGGTCCTTCATGAAGCCGCAGCAGCTCTGAAGGTGGTCGTAGTGTATCCATTAGTCCAAGGAGTGGCTCTGTGAGTCTTTCAACAGATGCTGTGGTCCTTAAGGATGTTCGGTGTCTCTGTGATGTGGTTCCTGTGGTTTATGAGATGATTCTAATTGTCTCAGAAGAAGACTCCGGTGGTCCTTGAGAAGGCTAACTTCATCTGTTAGTGGTTTCAATGCTCCCTCAGGAAGTCTCATTCTGGATGAGGATCCAGTGCTCTGACAAGAGATACCAGTGGTTCTTGTAGAGCTTCTTTGGGTCCTTGGTGAGGCTGCTGACTTCTTCTTCATACTTCCAAGTATCATTTGACTTTTTAACCTGAAGTTATAGCGACCGACGAACAATTAAAATGCTCCATTACCATGAATGAAAATAGGATTTCTCTGGGTTTGAACATTTGGGATAACGTTAGTACGCAACTCAATAGATCATAGTTGTCTTTTAAAATATTTTCATGCAGGAACACCTTTAAACATTTAGTGGCTGAATCGTGTATGGAGTTATATTTCTGCAGCAGCTCCATAGACTGACAGGAGGTGTAGCCAGTGTCACCCTGATGTCCCTGGAGGTTCGTATGACATCACGAGTCAGCTGATCCATCATCGCTGCAGACACCAAGGCCTCAAAATTAAAAACTCATGGCCCAGCTTGTGACCTTAAGACCAGAGTCAGATGAGGGGACTGTCATCAGTAATTGTTTCAAATTAAAGACATCTAACCAGATTATAATTGCAGCAGAGGAGCAAACTGAAAACTATGAGGGGATTTGAGCACCGAGCGGTTTGTGGCAGACTCAGCAAGGGACCTAGATTCAGAGTAAACCTGATGGAGAATCAATACCATCATCAGCTCCGGTTCTTCTACCACTGACTTCACTCGAAACAAAACACTGAAATAACATCCTGCTGTCACCTTCTTGATGACGTACATCTCAAATGTGTCAAATAAGATGGAAACACAAAAAGAAGCTGCTCCAGAGGTTCCCCGGAGTTCAGGATCTTGAAGGAAATAGAAAATAGTTGGTTTGTGAGTTACTGCAGTGGAGCTGAAAAAAAAAAAAAGAAGAAGCGTAAATTGAATAATGAGGCCCACATTGCAGCGGCTTAAATGTGGATTTTGGTAAACAGGAAGTATATCATAAGACTAATGATCCTCCCTCTTCTTTTCTTTTCTCTGCTCCTTCTGCTATCAGCCACAGGCAGGGAGGTCAGGGTGGAGGAATGTGATGGAGGAGGCGGAGGATGTTGAAGCATCTGTTGGATCCTGAAGCAAACTGGAGGGCGGCGGCAGCACGAAAATGACAGTCCAAACACACTGACTGAGACTGTGACAGAAACTGTAACCAGAATTTGTTTTTTACAAACACAAACTGTCGAGGGAAAAACGTGCCTCATTAACTTCTACCAGCACTGATGTGTGTCAGAAAAATGTGGCATTTGTGGTTAGTTCATCATGTTTTTACTGGAGGCTTCAACCATGTTGATTGTCGGGTCAGGACACGTAGATCTATTTTGAAGCATGCACGTGTGGCTCTGTGCCCTAAAACAAGAGACCAATTCTCATTATGGTTAGATAAAATAAAATAAATAAAGATGATCGATAGAGCAACTTATTCTCATGCCTTTATGTTCTTATGTAAAAGACGTCAATCTACTATGTCGCAAAGATGAGTTAGCATGCTAACCAGCTAGCCCCGGCCTGTTCTGTGTCTTAATACCACTTTGTACTGACAAAATAGCCCCTGGAGTATCTCCCAGCTGTCAGTGTAAAAAAAGTCAAGTAATGAATACTTCTGCTTCCATTTTCTTTACTGAAAAATACAACTGTACACCATCTGGATTCAAGTTTCTCTCTTCTACCAAGATAAGACAAGGTAAATTGTCTTGTTAACTTCTCATAAAATATATTCATTCAACCTCAACATTGAATGAAACCCAGTAAAACAGGGTTCTCTTTCAACAATCACCTCTGGTTTGGTTTGGTCTAAATGAATGCTAAACTCACAGAATAAGATGTATAACAGTCGTAGTCTTGGTCAGAGCCACTGTAAATCACCTCCATACTGTATCCCCTGTTGTCAAACTGGCCTATAAATTGGACTTGGAGGCTGAGTTTAATCCCAGTTCCATGTCCAGCCATGTTCACTCTCAGGCTTCCAAATCCAGTTGAGCTGTGACCTGAGGTCCCAGTCCATGAAAACTTTAGGGCCACTGGCTCCACAGCTAATTGAACCTGAGCTAATTAGCTAATGGTAACTAGCTAGAGCCAAGGATTGCAAGCAAAGAGGGAGCTGTGAGCACTTTGGTGATATGCTGCCATATATGTCTTGAAATGCCTTCAAATTCTGCACACACTCTACAAATTACACCTTTAATATCAATAACATTAATTTATCATTCAGATGGCACTCGAATTATGTGTGTGTATGATAATGTAGAGTTTCAAATGATGTCTGCATCCAGACAGTGATGAACAAATTTAATAAACATACTGGTCTGAAAACGGTGTCACCTGGAAGCAGGTGTGGTCACATGAGAGCTTCACGTCATTTGATCACGGCTCATGTTTCCTGAGAGGCAGCCTGATGTTCAGATGTTCAGTCTGACTGGCGGCGATGATTTCTGACCGCCTGAGTCAAAAACAGCAGCTGAGCTCTGACTTCCTTATAAACACTCTGGATCTGAATCATACAGGCTCGTTCAAACCCGTTCATACGACTGATTAACATAAAACACAGAGAGGGGAAGACCGGCAGCCTGTCTGCCGGATCGGTACAGTTTCCCTGAGGGACTGTGGCTATTTTTATCCTCCTGTTAGACAACTGGAGGACACTCTTTATTTGTTTTCTGAAGGAGCTGCCAAATATGAGAAGCTTCACATTGATTACTTCTAGTTAATATTGTATGTAGTGAACAGTATCCATCTCTTTCTGGAGAGTTTATTTTCCATCCTTTGATGCAAATGTGAGAAACACTGCATTGACCACCTGGTAACACCCAAGCAGTATGTTAACAGCCAATGGGCAACATCTGGCCATTTCTAGCCCAGTCAGTGGTTTCTCGACAGGGAAAAGACTGGCTCAAGACAATTTGGAGACCTTCATGCTGATGGATAAGTTCAAAAAGCAACACTGAAGCTGGATCCAAATGATGTGATTGACATTGTTACAGAAAAAAAATGCATTCCTGACGCACACTAACTTAGCTCATATGAATGTGTACTTGAACAACAATCTTTGGGGCTCAAAAATGAAGCCAATACTGAGGTGCCAGAACACGGCGGTTCCTTGAATGAGCAATTGAGGCTGGCTGCAAAAGAGTGTCAATACCACAAGCTTTTTTTTACATACTGTAACTTGCTTATTTAAATGAAGGCTTAAAGTTTTGCAGGCCACCCAAGAATGAAAGTGAATTCATCATGTTCATTCCCCCCTGCCGATGGAAAGCTGGGTGAAGTTTTGTAGTCCGCAAAAGATTTCTGGAGCTTCACGGCAAAAAAGACTTGCAGCATTGTTCTAAACAACTGAAGTAGCTGGGGACTTGATTTAAAAGAGAAAAAAATATCCCACAGCCACAAATAAAACAAAAAACTCAACATAAAATGGTTCAATAAAGCTTGTCCGGCTTAATCCCTTTACAGTGATGCTCACACATGAACTCAGGTCCTGATCTGCCTCCTCTGATGTGAGTCTGTCCCTTTTGATTCAAATAAGTCCAGATGTTGCAGCTAAACAGCAGCAGAGGATTCCTGCAGTTTACTGTCTGGGGAGGAGGGGGGGTGGGGGATTCCTCCTCTCTGCCTTCTGGCCCTGCAGCTCTCTCCTCAGTTCAGTCCTTCACTCCACACTGCAAGAAATGTCCCGCCAACATTTTTCAGCCTCTGACTCTCACCTGAACTTGACATCTTTAATCCCTCAATATGTAATTGAGTGCTACTTAAATTAATCAAAAAGTATCCAAAAGATAACAAACCTCCATCAAGTAAAGGTCATATGACTGTACATTTAATTTACACATAAAGTTATTGCTGCTAACAGAAACAGGAGATTCATTTTTATCTCAGTTGTCTACCTCTGCAGGGTTAGGGTTAGGGTCTTTTAACAGTGTTACATTCTTAAAGTACTTTTACTTACATATCTGAGACTACTAGTCTCTGACGTGTCTGTGACGTGAAAGATGGTGTAGATAAACCCTTCATGGTGCAAAAATCCATTAACATATACATTGATTTAAAAAGAAAAATCACGTTAAAATACCTGAATTAATGTGAAATAAATTAATCTTAAGATAAATAAAAAGAACATTCTGGTATCTCAAATTCATCTACTGTATTGCTTGTGGTGCTGCTCTGTGACATAATTACTGCTCTTTAATTTAGATTAACTGTTAAATAACGTTGTGGATATTTTTTGCAGCGGTCGCTCCACTCAACACACACACACACACGGACAGATGAACAGACAAACAGACAGACAGACAGATGAACAAACCGTGTCTCCTGCTGGAGCTCAAGGACTGAAGGACACCGTAAAGCGCAGCTGATAAGCGGCTTTAATCGGCTAATTTGGCCCCGCTGGCCTTCAGCAGGCTGCAGGTGAACACACACCGGAGCTACTGAAAACACCCGCAGTCCGACACACTCATCGCGGTTTGACCGCAGAGACGCTCCGGGTGGTCTTCACTCTCACCAGCCTGAAACGGATTTTCTCCTCAACTTTCTCGTGGTTGGAGGATTTTGACGCGCTTTTGAACAACGCCACCTCTTTTATTTCCATCTTCACGACACAAAATGTTCTTTCTCAGGAGGATATACGGAACTTTCTGAGTATTAATTATAATAATTATGAGTTAACGTGTTTTATTGTGTGTGAATAAGACCGCACTCCACCTGTTCCAGTTCGGTTTTACGCGGAGTTTCCTTTGCGTAAAGTGCGCAC
Source organism: Sparus aurata (assembly GCF_900880675.1). Lineage (NCBI taxonomy): Eukaryota > Metazoa > Chordata > Actinopteri > Spariformes > Sparidae > Sparus > Sparus aurata. Next base: position 23,423,772 of record NC_044194.1, on the reverse strand, counting down.
CGGAGCGCTCTGGAGCTCTGAGTCTCCGTGACACCACGATGACACCACGGTGCCGGGACCAGAGTCCAGCCAGGCCTTCATGAAAGCCCGCTGGCCGCGCTGCTGCGGCTGGGACCGGGACGGAGCGGAGGAGCCGCGGCGGAGATGGTAGCCAACCTGAGCGCGGCGGTGGAGAACCCGGAGGCGGCGGCGAGGGGACACAACCTGCCCGCCCTACTGATCGGGGTGCTGCTGATCGTGGTGATCATCTGCGGGAATCTGCTGGTGTGTCTGAGCGTGTTCACGGAGAAGGCGCTGAAGACCACCACCAACTACTTCATCGTCAGTTTGGCGGTGGCGGATCTGATGCTGGCGGTGCTCGTTCTGCCGCTATTCGTCTATTCCGAGGTGAGATTGATTGAAACACACAACAGAGATAGTGCACTTTACCTTCACTATAGGTGGGATACTTCATACTTTAAATGTTTACCTCACAGCTGCATCCACAGCCCCAGGAGCCCCCCCTCATACTTCAGGGCCCCCTGGGAGCCTGTTGAGGTTTATATTTGGAGTCTTCAAAGTCCGAATGCAGCCCTGTGGCGTCTCTGCACACCAGGACTTATGGCCTCTAACATTTTCCTGTCAAATCTGTTATGTAAAGCTGATTTATTTTTTGAAATTTTATTAAATCTCTAAAATACCAGAATAAACCTTAATTTAGTCCTGAAAATCTAAAATGAGGTCAGGACGCAGGACTAAGTAAGTAAAACGTTATTCATCTCAGACACGCAGGGCTGCAGTTGTCCATTATTTTCATTATTAATTCATTATTTAGTCTACAAACTGTCAAAACAGTTATCATTTTATCTAAAGTTTGGGATGAAAGGAATCAGTGTGAACTTGTTCAGTAAAGCTGAACTGAAGCGTTTCTGAACTCCTGTTCAGTAACGCTGAAAGATTTACAGAGTATACAAAAACAGGAAGACAGGAAGTATAAAACTACCTGTCCCATTGATATGTGGGTAAAATGTTTACTTTTTTTTTTATAAAGCCTGAAACTAGGTACACAGTACAGAGTACACTCACTCACAATGCACCAGTAACTATTCCCCTGAACAGTTGATGGTGATCTATGTGGAATCCTGAAAATAAATAAATTTTATTTTATGTCTTTGGGCTCTATATAAAGAAGAAGTAGCCGAACGCGAAGATGTCTTTGGGCTCTGTGAAGCTGTTATGAGCACATGTCACAAGTTATAATATTTTGTAGACTAAATGATTCATGGATAGTGTAAATAATCATGCCTACAGCGCCTTCTCCGTGAACACGCTCAGACACACCAGCAGATTCCCGCAGATGCTCACCACGATCAGCAGCACCCCGATCAGTAGGGCGGGCAGGTTGTGTCCCCTCGCCGCCGCCTCTGCTAAAATAAATACACTACTGCTGTAACAAAATAATTTCCCAGTCTGGGATCATTAAAGTAATTCTATTCTATTATATTCTGTCACTGTAATCCTTAAACATCAAAACAGTAGGCATGATTATTTACGCTATCCATGAATCATTTAGTCTACAAAATATTATAACTTGTGACATGTGCTCATAACAGCTTCACAGAGCCCAAAGACATCTTCGCGTTCGGCTACTTCTTCTTTTTCCAACCAGCAGTCCAAAACTCAGACATTAACCGTTGACGATTAATTTTCCTCCAAACAGCTCCTCGATTAATTGAATAGTTATTTCAGTTTTAACTAGCACCGTTTTAAACACGGGTTGCAAAGTGCTTTTCCTCGACTGCATACAAGAAAAAAGCATTCAAAAATATATACACACAGAAAATCCAACTTAAATGTGCACAATGTAGTTTTGGGGAAGACTTTTTAGTCAGAAGAAAAAGATCTGACTGATGACTGATTTTTTTTTTTTACACCTAAACAAATCAAATAAACAAACAGTCTTTGTTTTCAAGACTGCATAACCAAACTTACCTTAAAGGGCGACACCATTTCATATTGTTTGTCACTTTGTTTATATGTGGTGGACCCTGCCACCTTTCTAGTTTCCAACAGTGTTCTGGGCCGGGGACCTTATTTTGAGAACAGCTTATTTATTAAGTTGTGGAAACAGTATTGTGAATATTAACATTGTAAGTTTAAATTCCTTCTTCAAAACTTCATATTGCTCCTTTTGAAACAACAGAACAAACATTTATTTACCCCTGAAAACAAGTTGAGGTGATTAGTTAGGCTTTGCTTAGTCAAACATTATTCATTTTGGCTCAGCAGGACGATGATTTTTATTGTTGATGAACCTGCTTATTATTTTCAGTGTGTGTGAAATATGCTCATAACAACTGCACAGTGTCCAAAGACGTCCCCATATTCTTTTCTTTCATCAAAGGCGCTTCATTTATAGTTATAAATACAAAGAAAAGCAGCACATCTTCACATTTAAGAAGCCGGAACCACCAATTTTTTGCTTGAAAGGGTTGGTGGTACCAAAAGCCTGGGTGCCAGGACAGCAAATGAGCAGTTTTTAGTTTGGCATGAGGTCAACAGGTTTCAATTGGATGACCGATGTGACTGCTCACTGGTGTAAGGGCTTAGTAGCCCTGACATGTAGACAGCAGCTAAGCCATGTAGTGATTAAAAGAATCTCAAAATTGATCCTCGACTTCACTGGCAACCAGTGCAGCGAGGCTAAAACAGGAGCGATGTGAGCTCCACGGCCAATTTGAGTTTAAAGCTGAGTCACTGCTTTTTGGAGAAGCTGAAGTCGTGTGGGGGCAGGTTGGATGAGGCTGGTGAAAAGGGAAATTGCACAAGTTGAGACAGAAAAACGAAGGTGTGAATGGTAGAAAATGAGAAGTTGATAATAGTGGTATGAGTTTTGCAATGTGTCTGAGTTGACGAGAATAGCACCGATCCATTTTGTTGACTATCAAGGGTCAAATACAGCCCCAAGATTCCTCCAGTGGAGTTTGGCTTGACATGAGCATGCAAGTCTGCCAGTAAGTACACTGAAAAATGACATTGACAGCATTCGGGGTCTCGGCCAATGGGAAGCTCAATTTGTGAATTTTTTGTCGAAGAAAATCAACAGATATCCAGTCATGGTTTGAGGAGAGTGACTGGGTTTCTAAAATCATCTGGTTTAACGGGAAAAAAATGGTCGAGTGTCGTCTGCATAACAATGACAGATTATACAACTGATCATCTGTCCGGAGGGCAGAGTTTGACTTAAAAGCAGTAGTTTTTTCTTTAGCCAAATTGAAGACAACGTAAGAGTTATTATTATTGTGGAAGCAGAGATGGATGCGATTCCAGCATCGGCATCACGTTGTGAGACAGCAGACAGCAGAGGGCCAGTCCTGTTTAGGAGAGGACCGTTATACCTGAATAATGTGGGTCAGTCCAGAAACATTTTTTTACTTTTGACTTTTTTTTTAGCCAGATGTGTAGAATGAGTTTACAGCTGAAATTCATGTTGCCCCTCAGTGGAGTGAAGTGAGCAAAAGATTTCCTGTAACTTGGAAAAGCAGTAATTAAGCATCTTGAAAACACCATTTGATTGACTTTTCCCACACTTCTAATTTTTGAATTTTATGAATTTAAAATTATTAGACAAATTCCTTACGTAACAACTCTTCCAGAGGCAAAAGTCCCCAAAACCAACTTCATTTCCAGAGCCCTTCATGACCAAATGGAGCATATTTTGACACAACTTTCCCTAAATTTGCACATTAATTTCCTGCTGACTGGAACATAAGACTGGTGTTTTCTCTCTTCTCTATCTTCTGCACATCAAATTCATTACATCCATTAAGGGCGCTGGTGTTGCTTATAATCCAATAAGGATCAATTCATGGATTTCAATTAATTAAGGGTAGGTGGTTTGATTAATTACAGAATCTGTTTGATTTAAAAGGTGTCGAAGGGCTAAAACCCGCTTGAAATACAGCAAAAGGTCATCACAAATTAGCATGTTAATTGGAAATTCAAGGATATTTTAGGGGAATAAATTAATCAATGTCTGTCACATGTGTTTGAGGAGGTTTTTACACCTTAAGCCAAGCAAAGAAACCTTAATGACTGGAAAAAATACGCTTAAAAAATAAGAAAAACTGCTGAGGGAACAAGTGGAAATTGTCTGGAAGCAAACTCGATTTACCTAATTGAAATGCTGCTTTCAAGGTAACTCTGTCTTTTATAAAGCGTCACGGGACATTTTGATGAGAACTTAGACAAATACACTTGGTAAAATATTTTGATGTCAGTATCCTTTACTTTATTCATGAAGTATCCCCTGAAATTCCATTAGAAGCACGTTAATAACATAATTGTTTCTCTGTATGGGTAAATTAAGGGAATTTCAAGGTCAAAGATTAAAGAGATTTAGAGAGAAACAGCTGATGCATTTTAAATCAAGATACTTGATACTCGTGATCTTTTGTCCTCACAGTTCAGTTCAAATCGTTATTTTGTCACAAAAGGGAATATAAAGCTAGAAACATTGCCAATGAAATGTTATTCAAAGTGCCAATTAAAACAGCAAAAATAAGTGGAGGAACGAGAGAAAGTGCTGAGATGATTAGAGACCGTTTAGCGCTCTAATGGCACATCAGAAAACTATATATGTAAACAATAAATAACATTGTGTTTACATGAGACAGCACAGTGTACAAATACTTTCAGGCTAGTATATATTACTGTATTGTTTTTATTGATGTTATACTGTGTTCATAACTTTTAAGAGCTAATTGTATTACTTACCATAGGCTTACTGTAGTTTGTAGATTTGTGATATGTTACCTTAAAGGGGCAGTTCAATAAAAATTCTATATCTCCACTCTTAGCTGTCATGTTTGTATCAATGTAGATATTTTTGGCTTGATTTGCAGAGTTTTGGAGATAATAGAAGATATAATATAATGGTACCAAGTGCCATCTAATTCCATTATATAATAGAGAGAAGGCAGACATCTCGACGGCTGTTATCTCCAAAACTCTGACTCTGAAATATCTAGATTGACAAAAAGCACTAGAGGGAGTAGGAGGAAAAATAAGATTTTTCTAAATTTGGGATGAACTAAACTGTTTATACCCTGATGGATATATTACATTTTATTAGATTACAGACACAAAAATATGATCTTATGACTTCTTACATGCTGATTTAGAAGTTGGTCTTGAAATTTTAACATTTGACATATTGGTATCTTACGATGTATGATGTATTATTATAGGTTAATCGTGTTCGATTTGACTGTTTAAACTCCCGTCTGTCACCAACACGTCACTGAGATCTGGTCTTTACATTTCAGTGAACTGTCCCTTTAACGGTCAGCTCTCACCCCAAGCTAACCTCTGATGAAGCCCCGCCCCCTCCTGTGACATCAATGGTCAGACTCCAACAGTCTTGAACATCTATTATACCTGTTTGATTTTACCCTCACTAATTACTTTCACTTTTTAAAATCCTTTCTGTGAGCTGGTGGATATGAAACTGCTTTTTCCCAGCGATGACGATCTTAAAGACACAGGAAATTCTCTTTTCATGCATAAAATCTCATTAGATTAAGATAAGGACTCATCCTGGTACAGTCCGTCTTTGTCTATGAAAGCTCAGAGAACAAACGCAGTCTGTACATTCCTCCTGACATCTGCTATGTGCCAGGGTGAGCAGGTCAAACCAGGGGGCCCCACAGCAACAATGGATTTCCGGAAATCAATGAAAATAATAAGAACCATGAGTCCATGTCAGTCCGTGTTCACTCTTTTGTCCTCTCCCTCTCATGTTTGTTGTGTCTGTCTATCGGTTTGTTCTTGTTGTTCCATCTCACAGCTCCTCTTTGTGTGCTTAATAATCTAAACTGTTTTGTTTTTATCGTTTCAAAACCAAATTAATTAGAGAGCGGATTCATATTTCAGCCTCAGGCTCCTTCTGCAGGTCTGTGCACTGTGGTGGAAGAAGTACATTCAAGGCCCTTTACTTTAGAAAAAGTCATAATGCCACAATGTCAAAATACAAGTAAATTAATTTACAGATAAAGGACTGCTGGTTTGACTTGGATTAATTTTAGTGTGTTTTAAGGGATAAATTAATGGTATTTTAAGTGAACAGTAGGTAATAAATTTAGGAAAAAACTTTTAGAGCTATTCTTGATAGGGTTGTTTTTATTTGTTTATTTCTAGTGATGTTTTTATTTATCACTTCCACCAAGGAGTTTATGTTTAGCACGTTTGTGTGGTTGTTTTTTCAGCAGGATTTTTTCAGAAGAGATTTCCACAGAACTCGGATGAAGAATGTGTCTTGGCCCAAAATAGACCTCATAAACTTTGGGTGCTGATCCTGGATTTTTTTTCTCACTTTCTGTATCATTGCAAAGATTGGACATTTTCACACACTTTTCACACAGTAATGCATGGATCTTGAGGAAAAAAAATCAAGAATATTTCGGCAGCTGGGGTCTGTAAGTGAGTACTGTACAATTTGATGTGGATCCAAAATAAAATGTAGTCGATTTAAATGTTTTTTTTGTTTGTTTATTTTTTATACATGATTAGGTTTAATTAAATTAAAGAGGACGTCTGTGCCTTGGCAGAGGTATGCACTGTGCATTGTGTCATTATGTGCACTTTACACCTTTATTACATTTTTATATATATATATATGTATATATATCTTGTTTTAAAGAGTAAGTGTATCTGATTAATTTATTAATTTAGTACATATCTGTGCTCTATTACGATTTTTTTTTAATCAAAAAATATTTTGCAGGTAAAAGCACTCGTAAAACAAACCTCGGGTTTCCCTGTTGAAAAGAAATACGTACACAACAAAAATAATAAAACATATTTCTTTTCAATTTTAGAAGTAGGTTGTTAGTTCCATTCTGATTAATCCCCCTGCTTAAACAGTCGCCGTTAACAACTTTTTAATGAAATTTCTTCACTCTACGAAAAGAGTGTTTTTGTGCTAAGCAACAAACATAACCACTGAAATAATCCGAGGGCCAGAATGAGGGGGCGAGAGGGTTAAACAGACTTGATTTATTGGTTTTGTGTGTGGAGACAATTTTTAAATAGATTTCGTGACTCTCAGCACACTGGTCATTTGTGCCTGCCTCATGCGTCTTTGACTGAATGAAACACTACATTTAGAGGCAACGGTGGAATCACAGGGAGGTGGACATTGTTCAAGACTGCCATGCCAGCCTCCAAGGATCACATCCAGTCTGTGGTTGTGTTTAGGCTACAAAAACACTTTGTTTACTGTTCGTAAAAGATGTATTCAGTCTTTGAAACATTCATGAAATTGAATCTGTATTACTTCAGCTTTTCAGTTTCACATTAACAAAAAACACTGTGAAGTAATGATTCAAACTTAAAGGATTATACACATGGACAACAATTTTCCATTTAAAACTTGTGCTCAGTGTCAAAAAGGATCTATCTCGTGAACTGCTGTGATTCTGTGTCGGTAAGAGTGAACGCACTGAGCAAGTGTTTGTGTTTCAGTTCCAGGATGGTGTGTGGACCCTCAACACCACCATCTGTGACGGTCTGATGACCATGGATGTGATGCTGTGCACCGCCTCCATCTTCAACCTCTGTGCCATCAGCATCGACAGGTCAGTGCTCACCTGTACAGGCACACAGACAGACAGACTTCACTGCAGTGGATCTGAGGTCTGTCTGAATGTGAATGTGTGATTTTGATCAGTCGTCTGTCTGACCTTTGACCCTTGATGTGCCTCAAGAGTTAAAGGAGCAGGTACCCAAAAATGAAAATCCAGTCGTTATCTACTCACCCTCACACTGATGGGAATGCAGGTGATGTTTCGTAGTCCACAAAACATTTCTGGAGCTTTGCAGAAAAACAGTGTTGTAGCATTCTCCCAAACAACTGAAGCAGATGTGAACTTTGGTCTAAAACAACCAAAGAAATACAGACAGCGGCTCTATACAGCTCATCCAAGTAATCCAAGTCTCTGGAAGCCCTCAGAACCCAAGCTGATTTGAGAAGACGTCATCTCCCACTTTGCCGCTTGTGCACCCACCTCAGACAGGGAAGATTTCAGAATGAATTCTCTAAGCTATTTTTTTTTATCATGGTGAATTTTCTACAGCTGTGTTGAAGATGACACAAATCATTCAGCTGCAGGTCTACGGCCATATAAAACCCTGAAACTCCTGCAGGACTATGTGCAGTTGATTAAAAGAAGAAGGTCAAAGTTGAGCCATAACTCACAGACTCTGTGTCATAACCAGAGCTCTAATCGGCCTCGTGCCAGGGTCAGTCAGCACAAGCTGCTAATTAATCAGACCACAACCGTGAGCGGTCTGTCAGGACCACACGGGACACCATGGCAAGAGTTTCATCTTTCCATCTGAAGGTTGTCAGGGTCAGACAGTCACGCCATGGTTCACTCTGATGTGGAAATATGACAATAACCTTTTGTCTGTTTCCTGTAAAAGCTCCAAAAGATGAAACATTAGAGCAGACAGAACAATTTAAAGCCCCAAATGAAGGATGCATCTGCAGTGATGAAGTGCCAGTTTCATTCTGTGCTCGTTAGTTTGACCCAATGAGATTATCTGAACTCTCGCTTGATGTTGAAGGATGAAAATCTGAGCTGAAAACCGGGGCTGCTCCTAAAATCTGATGTCCCAACTCCAGAAATGTGATTACATCAGAGACTGATGGGGCCAACGAGGCTAACGTGGACTGATGGTGATGATCTGAAGCTTTTTGAAGCAGCCAGCAGCATTTAGACATTTAACTGGATGACAGTCTGAATAATTCAACAGACTGAGCAGGAAACTGATCCTGAAGGTCTACAGAGAGTCCTGCTGCTGCTGTCCACAGCCTCAAGGAGGAAGTCTTCTAGACTCTCTGCAGGTTTGATGGGTTTACCAGTTGACTGACTGATGACCTGCTGTCATTCATGGATGGATTAGTGAGCAGCACCAAGGGGCCTGAGGGCTGAGGGGCCCCTGAGCCGAAGAGCCTCTGAGTGAATTTGTGGTTTTCATATTTCTGGTTGGAAAGTCAAAGAGATCAAACTTTTATCCCAATCACATGTTTTAGCTACCGATCTAGTCCACTGAAGTCCTGAAGGAATATTTTAGGAAATATGTTCACTCCCTGTCTTGCAGAGATTTTTCATTTTATTTTGATCAATGCTGTGCATGTATCGTGTAAAATGTTGACTTATTATTTAAATACAAATCATGATCTTTTGCTGATTAAAGCTAATCAAACTGACTGAAAATATTGAGACAAGGAGACTTAATGCTGCATCCAATACGACAACAGGCAATTTGACAAGCGGGAATAAAGTCCCAAGTTGGTTTTCTTGCCGGGTTTAGCTCCTGGCAAACCAAGGCGTAATATTAGTAAGCTAGTAACACTGCTAACATTAGCTGCAGTAATAAACAAGCAAGCAGTAACTGCCTGACAGCATCTCAACTCTGTAAGCCACCTTGGCATTGGATTCCCTGTAGTCAAACTGGCCATAGTTGATCTTGGATTTTGTGTTCAGTCCTGCCACCGGCCATGTTCACATCAGATACTACTTTACCATCAAGTAAAGTCATCTTCAGGAAACACTGTAAATCAGTGAAGGTTTTAGCGGAGCAGCTGGAGGGCGTCGGAGGGAAAACCAAAGTATTGACTCCATAAAATATGATACCGTTTCACCCAAATCAGTGAATACAGTGATACATTTGTATTTTTGTAGAGTAATCAGTAAAAGACTCCACTCCAGGTGCGTCTTTCTGACATGACTTCTGAGGTGTGCCACTCGCTCACAACATCAAGTTGAACACTGATTGACGGTGGATGTCATGATATGACTTGTTGAAATTGGATAGTGCAAGCTGACATAATCACACACGACATTTTACAGGAAAAAGACGGGACTGGATTGATATAAAAAAAACAAAGAAATGTTTTTGTCAGTTACTTGTCATTGTCTTCCATAAGATCAGGATTGGAGAATATTATGGAGAAGAAGAAGAAGAATCGATGTGCTTTTATGAATATGTGCCTTACATGTAACTACATGCCTAACTTGTGTGTACACATCTTGAGCATAGCTGCCTGAGCATGCAAAATGAATTTGTATCATATCATATCGTGTTGTGTCGTATTGTATCGTATCGTATCGTATCGTATTGTATCGTGTCGTGTCGTGTCGTGTCGTATCGTGTCGTGTCGTATCGTATCGTATCGTATCGTGTCGTATCGTATCGTAATGTGGCAGTTCTCACTTTGTACTAGTAGTTCAGTCATAGAATTTCAGGTGCACAAGACTGTAACATTTTTTCTATCTTTTTTAGGTTCATTGCCGTATTAATCCCTTTGAACTACAACAGGAAGCACGTGGACATGCGGCAGATAGTGCTGCTGTCTGCCACGTGGATCCTGGCCCTGGCCGTGGCCTCGCCTGTCATGTTTGGCATCAACAACGTGCCGGGCCGAGACCCCACTGAGTGCAAACTAGAGAACGACGACTATGTCCTGTATTCGTCCGTGTGCTCCTTCTTCATCCCCTGTCCCATCATGCTGATGCTGTACTGTGGCATGTTCCGCGGCCTGAGGCGCTGGGAGGAGGCACGCAAAGCCAAGCTGAGGAACAGCATCCAGGCCTGCCGCAAGCTGCAGGAAGCCGCCGCATCCCTGCCGCCACTGGCCTCACTGCCACCGCCGCTGCCGCCCATCATAGAGAGGGAACCAACGGATACTCAGGATGAACCATCCACCATCCCGTCCCCAGACAGAGCCTTTCCCTCATCAGGATACAAAGATGGTCCCGTGAAGACAGTCAGCTTTGCAGAGATAAAGTTCACCCCCGATCCTCGCAGGAGGAAGACAGCCAAGATCAACAGCCGGGAGAGGAAGGCCATGAAGGTGCTTCCTGTCGTTGTGGGTGAGTTCACTTCCTGTTTGGTAGTATCAGCATGAATAGATCCCATGCTTGTCATCGCAAGACTTGATTTTCTCTGCTGCTGATTGGCTTCATTTGCCATTCTTAACTTAATCCTGACCAATCTCACTCCTAACGGCTAAACCTAACCACCGAAGGTAACCAATCAGAAGATGAATCGGGCAGGTCTTCCCAAGAAAAGCAGTGGGACCAGCATGTCTACCAACAAACTGAGCAAGTAATGAGCAGGTTGAAGGATCCAGAAGGTAGTACTGAAAGGAACTTTAGCGTGAGCCTTACGTATGCTATGAACTTAATCTCAGCTGTGAGTTCCGGGCCTCGGTCTGCTGACCAAACAGTTGTTCTTACTTTTAATCACAACTGATTAAATGAGTTATTACAAAGATTCTTTAGAGTAATAAATAATTTAATAAAATCTTATAGATCCATCAACTTGTCCACCTCCATCAAAAGTGATATAATGGGCACTGGCCTCACCTCCACCTCTGATGTCTGTTGAGAGGCACTCAGGCATCGTTAAGAAAAGGTCGGCCTATTAATAACAGCCAGTGTCAGTCCTAATGCGTAGAAGTGCTTCCCTTTAGCACACAGCAGTTAATCCTGTAGCTCCTTAATCTGAAATCCTATTATTACGTAAACTCGGTGTGCAGGTAGTTCTCATGAATCTCTGTTTCAAAAGAGCACAGACTGTAACAGGTCAAGGATATAAAGAACATAATTGCAAAATGTCTGACCAATAATGTATTTTGTATGAAATGAACTACAGGCCTGTATTGATGATCTTTACAGCATTCAACAATGAAGAGGTATAATCTGACCTAATTATCTTGCAGCTACCTGCTGCTACCTGTGTGAAACCGATGGGAGGTGATCACCTACATTAGGTCACCACTGTTAGTTGTTAAATAAGATGTTAGACTCCATCTATGTCAAATTGGAACGGCCATCTTTGAACAGAGGAGGTGGCCTACGTCACTACTTATCATCCACCTACATTACAGTACTAAGTTCCCTCCCCAAACAGCTTAACAACCATTCATACCTGGGCTTCCCTAGCCTTGGCAACCCACATTAAGGCCGGTCGGGTCAGTGACCCACAAGTGGCCCTAATGACTCTGAAACACAGCTCATATGTGTCCTTAATGGCTCTGTAAGGACACGCCCACACAGGGTTTAAAAGCCTGCAACTCCCCTTCAGTTAGGCAGAACTGAAGAAGCCTCTTGGATGAGAGGTGAAACGTCTTCAAGAAACTGAAACACGTCCAGTTGCTTACGATACAGCACTTAGAATTACCATGACCCCGATGACTGAGAACCTTCATTAACAATAAGTGGCCAAGGTGATAAATAGAGAGCTAGGGACATGTCTGTTCTCAGCCAATAATAGATCCAGAGAAAGGGACAGATCCAGGATTTTTTTTTCACTTTCTTTGACACCTGAGATAGTGTGACATTTTCATTGAAGCTGCTGTAAGCATTGTCATAGTTTTAGTTAACTTCCTCCCTCCTCTCTATGACATTTTGAGTTAGATTAGTGGAATAGATAAGCAGTCTATTGGAGTATTCAGAGCTGAACGGCCAGTTAATAGTACGTACTAATTAACCCTTAAGTGCAGGAATTATCTATTTATTTACTGGAGAACCCTATAAAAGACAAATCCAGCCTGTTGGCAGACAGATTAGCATAGTGTAGGTGAGTAATTTGCAAAACCTAGTCCACATACCAGTAAAGAAATAAAATTGGTGCGCTGTCAAAGTTTGAATCTGATCCAAATCTTACCCTATTATTATCATCCCTGTGATTATTTCAAAGATAAACCTAGTAAAGCCTTGTAATCCTGCTCCATTCAAGGACCCTTAATTCTCATGACTGGAGGTAAGATGTAGGATGTAGCAAGTACAGGCAGCTGACAAATAAAAGGAAAAAACAGTGTCTCGACAAGGTGTTGGACCACCGCATGACACTCGAACAGGTTTAATGCACCTCGGGATTGACTCAATATCGCCGCTGGAGGGATATATCAACATTGATGATGGTGATAAAAGCACTGACGTGCTGGTCCAAAGTCTCAGTTTGGTTGAGATGAATGAATGAAATTCTTCCCCTGCACTGTTGGCATTCTGTGGACAGCAAAGGAAGAATTTCAGTGTACAGAGAAAAGTGTTTCCTTACTGTGCATATAACAATAAACACTTTGAATCTTGAATCTTATATCCTGATGGGACTGATATCCTTCAATAAAACAATGCAAAGCACTCTCTGAAAGGTTGTAAATCATATGCTATGGCCTTCACAGTCACTATATAGAAATACTTCGTCCTTGGACAAAGGTGATAAACATCTTTGTAATGATTTGCAGTGGACAAACAACAATGCCAGCAGCATTTTTATGCCTCTGCGGCAGCTGTCGCTGGGGGCATTGTGTTTTCAGGTTGTCCATCCAACTGTACAGCCCATTTTTGTGAACACAATATCTCAGGAACATCTTGAGGAAATGTATTCAGAATGTGGAAAAGATGTCTACTTTGACGACTTTACCACATTTTGGTCAACGGTCACTGTGACTTCTTAAATCACAAGAATTAAGACAATAATTAAAACAGGAAGGAGGGTGTTGACTGCGTTCTCATGTCCTACATCTCAAAACTGTTCCCCGGGGTTCTGGTAAGTCCAATAGAGGTGTTATTGGTGTTTCTGTCTGAGAAAAACTTCTGATTCTGTGACGTTTCCTCGTGCAGGTGCCTTCCTGTTCTGCTGGACTCCGTTCTTTGTCCTCCACACGATGCGAGCTCGCTGTCAGGACTGCCACGTCCCCCCTTCCCTGATGAGCGTGGTGACGTGGCTCGGCTACGTCAACAGCGCTCTCAACCCCGTCATCTACACCGTATTCAACACGGAGTTCAGGAACTTTTTCAAAAAGTTCCTGCATCGCTGCTGCTTCAAGAGTGCCGGATGAGGACGTTGCTGCTGCATGGACGGTTTATAAATGCACAATAGCTGAAAGAAACGCTCCTGACTGCTGATTTAGTGTCTGTGTTTGTGCTGCCATTGCTTCCTTCCTCTGTGAGGTTTTATTTTTCTACATGTGCCGACAGCAAAGTTAGTTTGAGCTTCGTGTTTCCTGTGAAGAAGCTGCAGTCTGAGACACTTACTGTTCAGAGGATCAGCACCGCATCTACATCACACAGCCAACAAGAAGTGATTTTATAAGTTGAAATTCATCTTTTCAAAATAAAAGTTTTCAATAAAAGGCTGCTTTTTGTGGGGATTTGTGAGGGATACAGACAGAATAGCTGTGGTCTGTAGCTGAACTTAAAGAGGTCCGCTTGAGTTTCAGAAACATGTTTCTCCACATCTACACAAATTTTATAGTCCAGAAAAAAAAAAAAAATCTGGAGCTTCACAGCAAAACTGTGCTGCAGCATTCTCCTACACAACAGAAGCAGATATCAACTTGTTTTAAAATATAAAAAAAAAAACAACTGAAAGAAATCATAAAACTGCTTCATACAGTTCATCTCCAGAAGCCTCAATGATCTCAAATTGATGTGAACAGACGTTATTTACACCCTTGATGTGCGGTCAAGGTTGTGCACCCACTTCAGACAAGAGTGTGGGCCAACTCTGAGGTTGCTTCTGGCTGCTCCTGGAATAGGACGGGTCTATATTTGACTCTATGCAGGAGTATTCACAATATATACACCTATTACCCAAATTTCAGTGTCTGTCCTAGAAAGGCTGCAGCCAATCATGTCCCCATCTGTCCATATAATCCAGGGAGTTTGCTGAACATGGGACTTTTAGTTGGTTTGTCAGCATTATTACACAAAAACTACTGAACAGATTCTCCCCCTGTTAACCTTTGGTGCTGATCCAGAAAGGAGCGTGTCCAGGATTTTTTTTCTCACATTGCAAAACATTTTCTCAACTTTAATGTTAATTGATCAGGGAACAGTGCTTGGATCTTTGTTCGTTTTCTTTTCCGCTTTTTCCATCAGGGTTGCAGGATGTTGCCGCTTTTTTTCCCCCCTGGGGGGTTGCGGGGCTTACTGGGGCCAAATCCAGTTTGACTCATGGGCGAAGGCCAGGGTACACCCTGAACAAGTCGCCAGCTCATTGCAGGACCCTTACTGATGGCAGTGGCTTTTATATAAAAGCTGGCAAAGGATGAACAGAACACACAAATCTATCTGCTGGAGTCTAGCAGGAGGAATGATGCTGAGTTTTCACTCTGAGACCAGAGTTGGATAAAAATAAACCTGAAATTTGTATTTCACAGGGTTCCAACTGCACATCAGGAGCAATTCCAGGGTTCAGTATCTTGCTCAAGGATACTTCGGCATGTAGCTCAGTCCCACCCCAGGGGATTCGAACCAGTGACCTTCCGAGCCCTGGTCCACCAGCTCTACCCACTGAGTTACAGCCACCCCAGTGCTTGGATCTTGATGAAAAACATGTAGGTACACTGTTTTGTGTAGGTGGTTGGTATCTAATAAGATACAAGTCAGAAAGAACAGAAAAGGCAGTGATTGTCTTGCTTACTTGCAAAGACCGTCCATGGTTTGTAGGCAGTCTGAGAATCCAACGGGTTTCGACTGAAAGAGTCTTCATCAGAGCATGCCATACAAATTAGACTTTCTTTGCAAGTTCAGACAGTTACTGCGTTTTCATTTTACCCTTGAAGAACACCAGATTTTTTTTACATCAGCATGACTCCATTTAATCCTGACACAGTGAAGTGTCTTTTTTTTTAAGTGATATTGGATTAGGCTTGATTTGATTAAAAGGGACTTTTGGGCATTGACCAAGGTATGAGTGCCATTCTAGTATTCAAGCATCACAACTGTGTGTCTAAAGAACAAATTCAAACAACTAAAGCCTTTTCACTTTCTGTGCCAAACTTCGGGGCGAAATCAACGAGGAGCTAACTTTTCACACACACAACGACGAGCACGACACCGACACACCTGGGCTCGAACTGTGTAGCTTCCACCACATCAGATCTGCTCAGCATGTTCCAGAAAGAGTCCAGATCGTGCAGATTGTCCCTGCAGGGTCTGGACCTCCACAAAGCCTCAAAGTCATCTGAAAGATCATGAAAGTTTGACAATGTTACGTCAGAGACAACAAACAGACGTGAAGCTTTAAAAGCTTCTTAGCAGATTTTCGTCAGAGTCAAAAGGGCTGAGAGCTCCGAGCAGACTGACAGCAATACACACACACACACACACACACACACACAAAAATAATGCAGTCCCCCTCAAATGCATTAAAGCTAAACTCACAAGCCTGTCTTGAAATTGTAATAATCAGAGAGTGCATATATTAGTATTCAACTTCGGGAGGAAAACAAAAAAAAAGTTTCTTCAAAACTGAAGTAAAAAAAAATACTCAAGTAAAGAACAGATAACTACAGAATCTACATAACTACAGTAATAATGTATTTGTACTTTGTTACCTCCCAGCGTGTCGTGCAGGTGGGTGGGAGTTGTTCCTGATGCTAACCAACATGGACAGCATCCTCCTCTCTGTCACTGCCTCCAGAGAGTCCAGCTCAGCTCTTCCTCCCTTCCCTGAGCCTTCTCTAAGCAGCTTGTTAAGATTGTTATCTCTCAACCTCACGCTCCGTTCCCACCACACGGCAGCATCAACGGCAGCGCCGGTTACCGCAGACTGTTAGATCATCTGCAGATCCTAATGGAGACGAAGAGGGCCTCTGATCAGCTCTGGCTCCTCATTGTAAGAGGGCCCCAGGAGCACTCCATTCAAGATGGACGTCCTCCCGCTAGATAGATACAGGGGTCGGGTCCTTTGTCTTCCTAATGTTAAGCTGCAAGAAAGAGCTCCTTGATGTGCTTCAAATTGAAAAGATGGGGAGAATATCCAAAGCAATTACTCGACAAGTTTAGCTGAACTTCAGCATTTTGAGTTGCAGAAAGAGAGAATTTCCAACTAGAAAGACTTCCATTTGAAAGAGACTCACTTGATCATCCAACAGAATGTGTACACAGCATGTCAGCAGAGCAGCAGCTGCTTCAGTCCTCCATCAGTCAACACACAAATCAGGTGCCTGTCATAAGTGAATTAGTAGATGGAAAGAAAATTAATCACCTCTTATTTTGAAAATACATTAATTTCAGTTTGTTTTAAGCAAAAAAGGAATAACAACAATTCTTTGGGGTTTGGGACTGTTGGTTGGACAGAAGAAGCTGTTTGAAGCGACCCTCCAGGCTCTGAGAAATCGCACTGAGCATTTTTCACAGTTTTCTAGTTTTGTTCTAAACATTACTTACTTTCTCGAGGCACAGTCTAACTCGTGCACCCACTTCAGATGGGGTGCGCTTACACTTTTTGCTTTTAGACAAACAGCTACAGTGAAGATCTCATCTTAAAAAAGGCTGAAAATAATGTCTTTTCTAATCAATTCTGGTTTTCCTATAATCAAGTCCCCAACTACTTCAGTTGTTTAAGAGAATCCTGCAATGCTGTTTTGCTATGAAAGGGTTTTGTGGACTATGAAACTTTACCTCATTTCCACCAGCAGGGGGGTGAGAAGATAATGATCATGATTTTTACTTTTGGGTGAGCATGCAGAATGATCACAACAAGCAAAACCTGTCTCATCGTTCAATTGAGCACCTGACTCATATTTTAAGGTAGAATTTAAAAATTGCAAATCTGTTAAAAGAGACGTTAGAAGATGCTGCAGCTTCATCTGTTAAAAGTTTCTAACATTTACAGTTGGCTGTTAATGTAGGAAATGTCTGGTCCTGCGGAGGTCCACTTCACTGTCACTGAGCAGCGGCAGACACCTGAGCGCCGCTGGGACTGAGACACAGCAGAATCAAATGTCATCATGTCTGAGGTGATTCCTCAAGAGTCGCTCCGACAGATCACCTGACTGGTGACCGTCAGAAATATTTAACAGCCAAACTCTGTCTGCAGCTGCCAAACACGCAATAAGTGCATATAAAAGCTGGCAAAGGATGAACAGAACACACAAATCTGTCTGCTGGAGTCTAGCAGGAGGAATGATGCTGAGTTTTCACTCTGAGACCAGAGTTGGATAAAAATAAACCTGAAATTTGTATTTCATTAATAAATTATCTTATTAAATAAAACATCTGAGGAGATGAATGTGGACAGAGAGACACAAGCCTGAGAGAAAACACAATGGTTGTTTTAAGGTCCAGTTTGTAATAATTATAGTTCAGTGAGGAAGCTGATTTATGATCCTTAATATGTGGTGACATCTCATAGAAAAAAACGCCCACTTTGTTTTTACTCATCATATGATTGTGAGAATTTAAATTTAAATCAGATTTAATCATTTCGAGACAGCCAAACTTTACAACAGTACATGCCCCACAGAGGGTGCTGATATACAGTATTTCATCCTTTTCAGATGCAGTTTAAACAGAAAACAAACAAAATAAATGAAACATGCCACTTTAATTCATTTAAACAATACAAATTTTAATGACAACTTTAGTGGCAACTAACTAAAATAATTTAAACTGCGCAATAAAATGTGCAACCTGTCCTGAACTTGGTTAATTTCTAAATTAAGTAAAATACAAATGTCCTTCTCTCTTTCTTGATTCCCCTGAAATCTGTCAAGGTCGAACATTAAATCCAGTAAGTGAGACACGATCTGACCAATCACTGAACAGCATTCAACTGCTCTGGTTTCTGGCAGGGTTGACATGCATCATGCACCATGGAACATTACATTTGACTCATCTAATTGAATGATTTAATTTTGCCAGCTCTGCTTTTGAGTTTTTGGTTTCAGTCCATCTGAGCTTCTCAGTTTGAATCTCAAATAAAAACAGAAAACTACGGAGCTTTAAAGTCTGGAAAAATTATAACTTTTTCAAATCTTGTTCAAAAGATATTCTCGTACAAAGACATAAAAGATGTAGACTTTGTCTTATCGGAGAATAAAAACATTTTAGCTGGAAGAAAACCCTTCAAAATGTCAGTACTCTTGATTCAGACAACAAAACGCTATCAAAGCTATACATTCTTTAAGACTCATAATAATAATAATAATAATAATAATAATAATAATAATAGAAACATATCATAATACCATTTAAAACAGACAACAAATCATGTATAAGTCATCTGTAAGTACTGGACAGGATGGGGAGGATATAATTTAATAACATCTTTTATTTTATTGATGTGTTTGACCTTTATTTTTCCAGGCCGGTGTCTGGAGGTTTAAATCTGTTTATCAGGAGTTAAAATGGCAGCAAAATAATGTTTCATAAAACAACAGAGAGATAACAGTCCTTGAAAGACGGTACAAAATATAGATCATCATTATCATCAGTGACTGAACTAATTAGTAAATTAACTGACAGAATCGTAAACATAATGGTTAGTTGCAGCCCTCAACTTTTCAACATCATTATCTTGTAAACATCATGACACAGTAGTGGTGAATTACTGCTGATAATTACTGAAATACTGATTCAGTTCAGATCACCTTTATGTGCAGTTCAGTAGTTACCCAAACTTCTCTTTAAAAAATATGAAATCAGTTTTTATAAAACAAGTTCATCTCTCAGGAGTTCAGAGACTCCTTTCATGTCCGTTTGAGGGGAAACTTTCACAATAAAAGTCCCAGAAGGAAGCTCTTAAGTCTTTAGCACAGACATGTTTACTGTAGAATGAGGACCTCCTGTTTGAAGACCTTGCTGCTCCTGTCTTCATGCAGACTGTAGGTGGGGCCTGCTGCACCTTCATTTCACTTTGTCCATGTCCATGGCTGTGATTGGCTCTTCCTCCTGAATAGCCACACCTCCTGCTGACTGACAGCAGGTGTGCTGATGATCCTTCCAGTCCTGCAGTAAAAAAAAACCAAACTGATCTGAGATTCGGTTCACAGATTCTCTTTTACAGATTGTTTAAAGTCATACATTTCATTATACTGTCATCATTAAATAAGAACCTGCATATGTTGAGCATCTCACAGCAGGAAATCAGTCCTAACTGGCCCAAAACTCTCAGAGAGACACATTTCGGTCCTACTTTTATTTCAGCTCACATTCAGGACCACTCCAAACGTATCCGAACCTGTTTGCAGTCAACAAAATGAAGTGCCGGCGGAGATAGTCTATGAAACGAGAAAACTGGTGACCTTATTTTGAGAAAATAAATTCATTTATTGATCAGAAGTTGGTGGTACGGGTGTTACATGCTCCCCCCCTGCTGGAGGTGAGATGTAGGACCAGAGTTTCAAATGAACCTTTGTTTGTGCTTCCTTCCAGGTGGCCCTAATTTGATTCAGGGTCTGTCTGTCTGTCTGTCTGCTGCTTCCACCCTGAGCTGCAACTACAAGTATTTCCTACCTGGTCTAAAATGTGTCAGCTTTGTCTCTTTAGTTTATGGAGTGTTTGGTGAGCCCAGTAGCCCTTGTTTTTCGCGGCTTTGTTTTTTAGTTGTAGTTTGTGTGGCCCTGGGTTAGAGGGGAGAGCCCAGGTCCTACGACCCTTTGTGGGTTGGTCTGGGTGTCTCCCCTTCCTTTAATTTCTTTTTTGCCGGCTCACCTTTTTGGTTACTAAATGCGTTTTCCTTGTTCAATAAATTGTAATTATAAATAATTGATTTAGGACTGTAACGACACACGTAACAAAACCGAAATCGCGACACTCAGATGCACGAACCTGTCTCGCGGTGTGAGAAGGCAGAATCGCGACACAAGTTCCTGTCCAGATCCAGCCCTATGAGTAACAATAAGTAGCCCCTTTCACACAGAGACGCCGCATTAACACCACAGGTGGTTCACCAATTCTCCGCCGATGGTCGTTCACTCAGAGCAAAGCACCACCGGAGTGAAGAAGAACCAGGAGAAGACGCAATTCTCCGCCGATGGTGATTCACACAGAGCGAAAGATCTCTGCCGTGAATTCACACAGAAAGCCTAAAGAGAGGTGACGGTAACGTGTACCCCCCTGTCAATCTCGCGGGACGGAGGCTGTTTTCTGAAAGTTCACTGTAGTCTCGGTCCGGAAGGCTGACGGTCGCAGAGTTTTTTTTCTCATCACGAACACTCGGTGAGTTAAAAGTTTTTTGCCGGTGACAGACACTGTTTTTCGGGCAGAAATGTTGCGAGGAGTCGGTAGGACAGGCGGGAGGACGGACACTTCTCCTATATATTTGTAGTATCTTTTTCCTCATATAAGTTGCCAAAGACAGTTACAGTTACTACGTTACTTTTGTTTGGTTCTGTAACGTTGCTTTGTGGGACATTTCTGTTTATTAAGTTGAGTGAGGGACCTGTGCAGTCATCAGACTGTACGACACCCCCTCCATATGCGCAGCTGGCTCATCCATTCACACTGGTTCAGTTTCCCAGTACTGCGCCTCTGATACTATCAGACAAGTTTCATATACAGAAGTTATTAAAATGTTACATAAATAAAATGTTTAATTTTATTCTAAAAAATCGAGGTTTGTATCTAACCGTGGGTCAAAAATCGTGATACAAACCGAATCGTGAGTTTGGTGTATCGTTACAGCCCTAACTTGATTATGTTGGGCCTTCTGGGGACGAGCTGCGTTAGAAGTCACAAGGATATTTTTTTCTAAATATTGCTGTTTCTGTCAACCTTTTTTTGACGAGATTCTTCAAAATGCGCATAAATGACCATGGCATAATAGCTATTGACTCTGAGCAAGATGTAGAGAACACATGCTGCCTATGCATTCATAGCTTTTCATACATAATCTTGGTAACTACTTAAATTTAAAGTACAGTTTTCTATATAGTTTAATTAACATACCTTCAAACACGTCTCCTATTTGTTCCCATGAGAGTTCATAGTCAAATTGGAGATTTTAGAATCAAACTTGTGTTCATGTATTCTGTTTCAATTAAAAGATAAACATGAGTTTAGTCCAGAGGATCGTTCAGGTAAGTCTTACCTTCTTCTGACAGAAGGTGGAGCAGTAGTTGACCTTGTGACAGCCCGTGCACTCACTCATGGCCACACGGCCACAGTTCACACACATCTGCTGCAGAACAGGAGAATGCAATTTGAAGAATTTTCAAGACATTACACAATATTTTTAGGAGTGTGTGTGTGTGTGTGTGTGTGTGTGTGTTTCCCATACATTAATGATGATCTCTGTGATTTCGGAGTTCCTCTTGACCTCCGAGTCCTCTGCCTGCTGAAATGAAATCTGGTTCTGAAAAGACTGGTTGAGACCACACTGACACACACACACACAAAATTATTGTCTATTACTTTTTAAGTCTAATCATGTGCTACAATGTACTTGCTGGTTGATGCTTGGTGTCTAAATCTGACACTATGTATGTCAGTGTGTGTGTGCGAGTCTTGGTGTGGACTTACCTCCTTCCTGCCTCCCTGACCTTTGACCCCAGCCGTGTCCCCTGGGGAATTTTTGGCCTGTTCGATCAGAGCCTTCAGCTGCTGGACGTTGTTGAGCAGTGTGTTTGCCAGCTCCTCAAGGTATAGCCAGGTGTTCTTCTGCCCCTCACTGACCACTGGCCCTGCACCCCCTACAGGCGAGACCTCCAGCCCGCTCACCAACCCCGCAGACGGGGACGCTGCCGCTGACACGGTCATCTTGGCCTGAACCGGCTGAGGAACCACGGCCAGCGCTGGTAATGCTGTCAGGACTGAGAGAGATGAAGAAAGATGTAGAGGGGTTATTTTGTGCCTGGAAAGGTGCAATACGTTGGATATGGCCAGGAATTGAAGGTAGCTCCATTAGAAGACCTGGTCTACATGTTTCTGAGGCTTACGTCAGTCCTTCAGCTATTTAATGTAGAGGCGAAGTATGTAGAATCGAACCGGGCAGGTGGTCTGTACAGATCCAGGTCACTGTGTCTGTGCATCCCCCATACATTTACTCCTGACCTACATACACAATATATTCCACTGACAGCTCGGAGCTCCGCTGAGAACAGACGAGTCCAAAAATAACTGCACATCCATCTCAGACTGCCTTTTACCTGTTCTGGGGAAAAGATGTATGTGCCCTCACAGGTAAATGGAGACATGTTGATCTCATCTGTGTTCAGATAATATTCAATCCTACTGGACCCTTACTTTCCCACTAATCTGCTGGAGTATTTCTCAGTAATTATCTAAAAAAGACGCTGCTATGTGACTTCGGAAGAATCATGTCACTTTGTAGAATTATGATAACATTTATAAAGTTTGTATAAATGGCGTAATCTTCACTGTTTCAGGTTGATTTTCTCACTAAAATGTTGGTGCGCTTGTCTGAGTGGCCTTCAATAACCTTTATACTGTACGACTAGTCAATGCTAACAAGTGTTTTTTGTTAACAAGCATTTTGTCCTGGGTTTTTTGTCTCTCAGGCTACAGGCTGTCCTGTTTTACGGCTGAGGTTTTAATGACTTTTCAGCAAAAAGTATGTTTTCTGAGCATTTTCTGGTCAAATATTATCATAAACAGCTTTAAATGTATTTTTATTCACTTTCACATACAATATTCCTCCTTAAAAAGATGCTAGAATATAAAGCCTATCAAAGACAACTCAAACTGTGCATCGCCATTTTTTCCCAAATTGATTTGCTTATGAATCACAAGTTCTCGATTTAATTTCAGATTCAAAGCAATATCAATTCAGTTAGGGATAATTCAGTTAAAATACCAATTCTGCTTGAATATTATAGAGATTCTGAGAGAACTAAGGCTGTAAATTGCACAAATAACCCTCTAACCTCAAGTGTCAATAAAAATATAACTGCTTCAATTAAGATTTGGAGGAAATGGTTTGTGGTTAAATAAATGTTGCATAAATGAACGGGGGATTTTTAAGTTTTATACATCTAATTATTAAAAATGCTGTAGTCAAAGAATGAGAAAGTGATAAAAGATGTATGCTTACATCTTTCCAAAAGTGAAAATAAGAAAAATACAAAAACGTTCCTGTTTTGAACAACCTTCATGGCTATTCCACTAAAGACTTCGTCTGAATGCAACAAGTCCCCATGCTTTGTTCCTTCCCCGTACTTCTGTAAAGTGCAGGTATTCTTACAATAAAACAACAATTACACAGTAAGATTTTCTTGGCTTCTCTTTATATGGAGTCCCCAGGTCATTAGGTTCTTTCTCTTCGGGATGTTAATGCTGCTTATTCATTAACTCCACCAACCACAGCTGTGTGCTTCTGTCCTGAATCAAGTGTCTCATCTGTCCAAACAGTCTGTCTGCTGGGTTTCATAAAATATATTGTGATTGTTCTGGACTTCACTGCCCCCTACTGTTCCCCTGCTGATCCAACAGCTTCATATTCTGTTTATTTTAAAATCTGATAGACAGTATGATAACTGGGAAGGAGGATACCTGCTGTGCTGGCATACACCTCGCTCTGAGCTGAGCCTTCTGAGATTATGGCAGCCGCGGTGGCAGCGGCGTCGCCCGGTTGAGTCCTGTCAAAGGTTAAGGTGCCAGAGGTTGTAAACTGTCCTGATGGAGACACTGTGACTGTTGGTGGAAGACAGACATGTTAGACATGTTTAGATATGAAGTCAATGTTTAAACATTCACATTACAGATCTGAAGGAATCTCGAGGACTTTCAATAACTTTCAATGACTGATCATGTCTCATAGAGAGGGCACCAACTACTGAATGGACAATATGCTTAACACTTAATTGTTATTTAATCTAGAAGTACTTTAAAGGATGATGTCACTATAATTTTAGGGTCATTTGGTCAAGTGGTCAAAGGTCAAGTAAATAAAACTGTTTAATCTGTTACATGGAGTATAATTTTGCTTTTGAAATAAAATGATTTATCATACACAAACTAGCTTTTTCTTCGCTGCTCCTCCAACCATACATCAGACTGAGGTCACCTGACGTACATGTGGTCCCTGGAGCCAGTGTGATGTTTTTGGTGGCAGGAAGTTCCTTTTTGGGGAGAGTGACCGGGGGATCAGTGTCCTTCTTTCGTCTCTTGTATGGGACAAAGAGGCGGACCGGACCAGTCTGAACGGAGCAGAGAGGAGACAGAGGGATGAAATTCCTTCTTTATACCAGGTAATGAGTAAGAAAATAGCTCACAGGTTACAACAACAAAAAAAGTTAATACATTTACCATACTGATGTTTTCTGCAACAAGGGCCTCTGTGTCCTTTGGACACTGAAGACAGAGAAGAAGCGAAGAAGATAAACACAGAATGACTGGAGAACACAAACAGCATCAGATCATAACAATATACAGAATACCAGAAAATCCTCAGAGTAAATGTGATGTGTGATCAGGTGAACCAACACCATAACCCAATCAGAGCTTCAAACCCAACTAATCATGATCAAGAAGCTGAATTCTTCATTTTGGATTTCAGAATGAGGCCAAAAATGGTCTCAATGGCCTGTGGCTTCTTTCATCACCGCTGGGAAGGAAGAAATTTGTATGATTTGGCCCCTCAGATCTTTCCTGTAATGTTCTGTGGCCGTGTAAAAGAAGAAAAACTAAACATTTGGCTAAGATGCCCCTCCAGTCTTCATCAGGCAAAACACTAAATCCTAAATTACAGTAAGTATTTTGACTTGAAAACTTTCATCATGCATCATTAAAATGACAAAAAAAGTTTCACAAAAGTTTCAATAAATTGAGATTTTTTTCCCCTCATCAGTCATCATCTGTCACTAGATGTTCAGTCCACTGAACTCAGACCACAGACTGCCAGAAACTATGCAAAATAAATTTTAATCTCCCAGTTTAATAAAAGACAGCACTCAGGTTCTCTTAGACTGGT
Source organism: Sparus aurata (assembly GCF_900880675.1). Lineage (NCBI taxonomy): Eukaryota > Metazoa > Chordata > Actinopteri > Spariformes > Sparidae > Sparus > Sparus aurata. The sequence continues at coordinate 23,398,056 of NC_044194.1, read as the reverse complement.
ACCGTCCCTGCTGACTCACCCCTGTCAGGTCATCACAGCAGGCTGCACAGGTACAAGAGGCAGCGTGGGGGTTCAGGATACGCTCCTACATGTGTAGGAAACAAGGTTAAATGTCAGTTCATGCAAACTGACGGAGCTCTTTGTATACATAATACGTGTAGTACTATAACAGTTCAGTGTAGTAGCACAGAAGTATGATTGATGTAGTACCTGTATGAGGCAGAGCAGGGGTCTTCCAGCGTATCTGATGCTCCTCTTCCAGTCTTTGCTGCTCGCTCTTCCTGCCAGACCCTCAAACTCAGTAGGAGTGAACCACTGCTGGTTGTGTCTGATGCAGCGACCTTTACCTCCTGAACACAACACAACACAGGCAGTATGGCTAGTAACAAGAAAAATGACTCTATAGTACAATAGAGTAGTTAAGAGAGTTTTTTAAGGACATAGGATGTCTTTTGATTTAATCATCAGAACTAAAGATGAACTTTGCAGAAATATCTGGCTCCATGAAAAAAAAATCAAATATACATATAGTCAACTACAATTACCAAGCTAGATTTAAGTAAGAAACGTCAGAACATAGGGCTTAAAATTCTGCTAAGATTACCTTTTCAATTAAACAGGTTTACAATCTGCATCTTAAATTAGTTTATTTTTTGATTGTGGATCCGACTACAAAAGTAGTTCAGTAACAATGCTGACAGGTGTAAGTGTTCACCTGATCCTAGTCGGTTCTTGTAGAGGACTCCGCTAGTGTTCCTGCAGCGGACCGGCAGCTCGTTGTTGTAGACCGACGGGTCCCAGTTGTACTTGGAACAGGAGTCTTTGTCCTGAGGCGGAGTCAGGGGGGTGGGTGGGGTCTGTGGGCCTGATGAGGACGAAACAAATAGACAAATCAGTCTGAGGGACCTCACTGTCCTTTAAATCCAGGATTTTATTTGTGTTTTTTAATAGCCTGGTCCCTGTTCTTCAATCGTGGTTGAACTAATTCAGGCTAACATTAGCCAAATAATCCTGTTTTTACTCGATCCAGCAAATTCAGCTGTCTGACAGAAGTTACAGAATTGTTTTGGATCCTGGATTAAGTTATCTTGAATAACAGTGCGCCCTTATTTTACTCAGGTCAAATGAGTTGAGAATAAAAACCATGAGGAGCTGCTGTAACTGGCTGATTGCTGATTATGTGATTAAGCATGCATGGGGGCAATAAATTCACAGAAATAAACCTTACTTTATGTGCATTCCTGCAATGTTTTGGGACTTATTTTGTTCTACATTGTGCTTGGCAATGCTTTTACTGTGCAATGAATGTGCAAGAGACTTTTCAGTGATAATCATAATCATATCATCAATCAATCATAATTACAACTACTATTCAAGTGAACATATACAAACATATCCACATCAAAAGAACCGGGCCCCAGTTTAGTATGTACGCTTCAGACACAGCCAATCTCAGTACTGTAACACACACGTACCTGATGCGATGGCAGTAGCAGACTTGAGGCCTGCAGCCTCCACGATGCTGCCGTCAGTGTGAACCACGATCAAAGTGGCTTTCTGGGAATTGAGACCTTCACCCAGCTGAAGGGTTGTCCTCCCACTCTGTGACACACACACAATAAATACACTCAAAGAGATTGTGCAGCACGGGAGAAAGCTGAGCTGACTCTGTCTGCCAGCAGACGGCAGTGTGTGGGGATCTAATGTACCAGCATGTGTTCGGGTAGACTTCCTGATGTGGCAACAGTAGTAGTAAAAACGTTATCCTCTGCAGCCTGAACATCTCCCACCGACACAGCCGTCACCTCTGAACAAAAACAAGAGATTCAAATATGTTATCACTGCATACATCTTAACATCAGAGCATGTACTGAACCATAGCTACTACAGTTCTCCTGTAATGTAAAGATAAAATATCACAGCTAAGATCCCTGAAAACACAAATATGCTGCTAATGTATAGCTGATATTTAAATGACATCCTACATAAGTGTAGTAATCTTATTTGGTTTAAACATAGTTCAAATGGGTTTAGCTCTTTCCATTGTTCTCAGTGCTTTTGTTCAACTACTTATATTAAACTGCAAGTATCGCTGACGTCATGCTTTTTGCTATATTGCATTTATATTTCGTTTATGCTTTCTGCACACAAACAAGACTTTGTTGCCTTTGCATCCAGACATACAGACATGCACCTCATCCCTGCTGTCCTATATTTCATTCTGTAAAGAAATTGTGTATGTTCTCTTTCTTTCTTTCTTTTTATAATTATCATCATCATCGTCATCTTCATCTTCATCATCACTATTTCTTGTAAACATTGTGTTTACTTTGACCTTTCTGTATTTCGGTGTAGCCTACTTGTACAACAGAAGTGACAATAAACATGTTGAACCTTGAATGTGTCATTGCCAAGTGCTTTTTTAGTAAGAGGGGTACAAGCGCTGTATATATATGAGGTTTATGCTGCGAAGACGCTAAAAGTCTTTAACATGCACAACAATAAGCGGGGTTTGCCATCAGGGTTATTGTTGTGCACCACCAACGATGGTCGACAAACTTACTGAGGAGCTGAGCAGTTTCAAATGAAAATAGTTACTGATCTACGTTCATCGATCAGAAGTAATAGATTAAGCAGGCGCCTGTTTCGTCCCTGTTTAAACATGGAGTGAAGCTCCCTAACAGACATTATAATCACACTCCATGTTTGAGCGCCGCCCCGCTCAGCAGCGGCCTGCTGCTGCTAGCTGCAGCCCGCCTTGCCTGCGAATGCCGCCTCAGCCTCGTCTGGGTTCGGCAAGGACTCGGCTCCCATGTCGATGTTTCCCGGTTCGGCCATCACGGCCATCGTAGTGACTTCGGCCTCCGACTCGGTATCCGAGCCGTCAACCGTCTGCATGCCGATGGGCGGTTCATCCAGCCCGAGTGCCTTCGTGGCCGAGTCCGCCTCGTCCATTCTTCCGCCGAACGACAAGAGCCGAATGTGAACGAGCAGCCGCGGGGCAGAGCGGGGTCCGAGACCAGCCGAGTTCGACACGAACCGCAGGAAAACCGCGAACACGGAACCCGCTCACGGTACTTCCTCAAGTCAGCGATATTCTCAACGAAGCTAAAGCGCACGCGACGAACTGCACGCGAGCAAATCCGGAGAGAGGATGGCGGCTCGGCAGTTTGTTTTTCATGAAGTCTCAGGAAAGAGATGCGGCGGAGACAGCCGAGAGGACACGAGCCAGTCCGAAGCGACACACTGTGGCCGAAGCGCACGCATACAGTAAAGAACATGATAGTAAAACTTTCATTCCTGGGAGACATTGCTTTAACTGTTCAAACCCCAAGGTCGGCCAATTAGGGGAATTTAAAATATGCAGAACAACCACAGAGCCACTACTGCACTAATTATGAAAGATTATAGTCATATTTTATATCAAATTAAACAGCAGAAGCTGGGCTACAATGTGTAAAAAACATGTTTATGACCCAAACACAGCCCAAACACTACTCAAATAAACAACTAAACATCAAACTTCGAAGTATTCAAATAAACCTTGTGGTTGCAGAGATATACTCATTTTCTATGGATGTGCAATTTTCGAGCAGAGGCCTAGAAAATTGGCTTGGGGCTTATGTGTAGTCTTAATCTTTAATTTGCTGACTTCATTGTGAGGTGTGCGGCGATGGATTTAATCATTTATTTATTGGTTTATTTGACAGCCTTTATCCAAGTAGGTATTACAACCAAGGCATAGACACGGTACAACAGTTGACCAGATGTACTTGTACGACCTGAAGCGACACAGTAGGCCTACCTGCGAGTCTAACCAGAATCATGTGTTTCAGCAGCAATGTTTTCATAGACTGGCTCGTACCTTATCTATAGAGATGCACCGATCGATCGGCAACCGATCGCAATCTGCCGATAATGCTCGGTTTTGATCGGAGTTCTCAAAATAGATCAAATCAGGCCGATCAGATGACGTTTCAATATAGAAACAGTGCATTGACTGCATGCAGGGTGGGAATTTCACGGCGGCCATGGCCGCTGTTGCCCCGCACTATGGCCTTGATGCAGCGTGAAAAAAAACTCATCGTACGGCCACAGTGGCCTCTGTGCCCCTGGCCCGGTCAGCGTAGCGGGCTTGTCTTTAATTACAGCCACCTGAGTGCACAGTAGTCACTCACAGTAACTTCAGTGAGTTCGCGGTTCGCGCAGGTGGAGTCTCATCATCACGATGATCTCACGTGAAAGCCTCTCAGACAGCAGCAACGTCTCAAAACAGAAGAACGAAATTTACAGCACAGTGAGCGAGCGCAGCCGGTTTTGACGTGATACGTAACTGACGTATGTGGTAGGATTTAGTTTGGTAAAGTTGGAAATATGTTCACAGAACTTCCCGGATCAATAACTCATAAGTGAAACCTTGTTAAAACACAAACGACGGAACTTTCCTACCGTAGTGAGGAAGACAACGAGCTAGAACCGTATTTTCATCTAAACGACCGTCTGGACATTAACTCTGGTCTGTATGGTCAGCCGTCTGTGAGAGGAGGGCGCAGGGACCGTCTACAAAGTGCAGCACTGTGTAGCACAGAGTGTAGTGCCACCAAAATCACTCCACACATCCATGGTCTCCTGCTGTTATTCTACAATGTTTTGTTTGGAAAAAATTAGCTTTGCCATAATTTTGGGGAATTTCTATTGGGAGAAATATTCAATAACACTAATATTCAGTGTGGTATCACAAAAATCACCTCACCCTAACCCTACTTAACAAAAACTACTTTCTAATGTAACTTTAACTTGATTTTGGTATTAAAAAATGTGTTAATACATAATCCATGTCTTATTATAAATTAGGATGTTATGGTATCAGTCTGAAAGGTAAATCAACAAATTTTACTCAGTGGCCTTTGTGCCCCGTCATGTGGCCTTGGTGCCCCTGAAAACAAAAGTGCAGGCCAAATGGACTTGCCCCTAAAATGACAAAATTCCCATCCTGACTGCATGCATTCCCACTAGTAATCTACAGTTACTCTATGTAAGCTGAGTCCAAGTTGTCTCTAAGAGAGTCTCTAGAGTGTGAAATATTGCACATTGCCTCAGCCTGCAATAAAACGGTGGTCAATTCATGATACTTTCTCATCTCCTAATTTTTATACTTAATAATACAATGTCAATGTTGTGTAAGAAGAATCATTAATTAAATATATGAAAGTTACAAAAGACAACAATATAGAAGAATTTATGGATTTGACACCGTGATCGGCAATATCGGGATCGGCAGATACTGCTTTTGGTGATCGATGATCGGTGATCGGCCCCAAAAATCCTGATCGGTGCATCTCTACTTATCTATGAAAACATTCCTGCTGAAACCCAAAGATGACTGGCAGACTGACAAGATAACGGCAGCTAAAATAACCAGCATCTACCACACTGTGCAGCACTCCCAAATACCAATCCCAATTCTGCTTTGGTTAAGTTTATGGTTCTACTTCAGTATATAGTTCTGTCAGAAAAGTCTGAATGACTAAAGGTATGTTGTTTTGAAGGCTCAAACATTCTCATTTGTTCATATCTGTTAGAAAAACATAAACAGGGCTGCTTAAAATACAATAACTTTTAAGTCCTTCACATGGTAAACAAAGGTCTTGCCTATAACCTGTATAGTCTATTGTGTCCTAAATTAACCAGAGGAGAAAGCATGGATGTTATGAGCTATCAGGCACAAAGTTAGATAGACAATACAAATTTTAGACTACGCCCGTACATTGGTGATGTGTCCCACATTGTCCCACACAAACATACCTTTTGAACCACATTTGGCTTATTGGGATCTGATCACCCTAATGTCATGGGATGACCGTCTAGTGACTTTACAGCGTCATCCAGATGTTTCCTGGAGCAACAGCTGGTTGTTTTCTGTCTTCTGAGCTCTGCTACACCAAACTGAGGATGCATGATGGTGACTGAAGATGACCTGTGTTGAAGCACAAACCAGCTGAACATGCTGTTAACAGTGAAGTTTGACTGACACGAGCTGTCCAGGCGTTATGCCCATGGTAATTACATTGAAGCTAAGCATGCTAGGTAACAGTCATGCAACACAGTAAAAATGGACCTCAATCCAAAACAATTTTATTAGGTCTTAAGGAAATAATTGCAAAATATTTTCTTGTCCATCATATTAATACTAATAACAATAATACAAATAATTACAGTAGTAGATAATAATACATATTTTTTTTACAATCATCCTTTAGTGATGACTTAAGAAGCTGGTTGCTATGGAGTCTGTTTACTTTGTGAAACTTGTCCCAAGATCATCATTTCACTTCGAGATATTGAAGGAGAAGATTTCCCTCAACGACTGCTATCTAACTACACAAGCGACCACCGAAAAAAGGATTCCGCCGATCCCAGTTCAGCTCTTTGACAATCTCAACGTAGAAAATGTGAATAAACATAGATTTAAAGTCATTTAAAGACTGTTTTTCTGAGCCGTCTACTGATCTCTCACCCTATGTTCTCGTTTCAGTGTCAGGGATGTTTTTGGAAGAGGTAATGGAAAGTCCATACATCCGAGAGATGTGGACCTCCCACTGCTAAGAGGTTGGGTGCAGAGCTCCACAGCTGGAGCAACCGAGCTGCAACAGTAACACACACGCGTGCACACACAAACAAACAAATAAAAATCCTTCTTTAGATACATTTTAATTATTATATTGCTCATAAATACATTTTAAATCTTTTATTGTTTTTTACTTTAAAGATAATCTTCCTTTTCCCTTTACAAAAAATAACAACAAAATCCTCCTTTGAATGTACTTTAGATACATTTTCTCTCTTTTATTACTTGATAAATATGTTTTAAGTCTTTCATTGCTTTTTACTTTATAGATAAGCTTCCTTTTCCCTTTACAAAAAAAAAAAAAAACTTTAGGAGGGGTCTCCTGACAGTTTTCCATTCAAACAGATCTTTTTTTCCGTGTGTCAGTGTGATGGATTAACATGTCTAAAACAGTATTAACTCAACGTATTATAAATATGCTTATACGCCACAAACAGGTCAGGAGGACTCCAGTCAACAACTCTTTAATGTGTTGTCAGGCATGTATTAAATGTGTGTATTAAAATGTGTTTTAAAACTAGTTCACAAATACAAGAAACAAACTGAAAAGAGCCACTATGAAAACAGGAAGCAAAAATGTGAATGGAAAATTGTCAAAGGGTGAGGATTAGGGTGGGTTAGACCCTCCTAAAGTCCTTTCCTTATGTTCAACACTATAGGCGACTGTTGTTATAAACCTGAAATAAGTTTTTAATTGATTCATTAGCAGCAGAGGAAATGTCACATTAGTACTTCAAATAATTTGGTATAGCATCAGAAGCACCAGTACAACAGTAAGACTGTTGTAAAAACAAAAAAGAAAATATGTTAACTTAAAAAATAAACATTTGTCCATTTGTAAAATTAGTGCTACCAATGGTAGTAGTAGTAGTAGTAGTAGTAGTATAATTAGTGGCAGTACTAATAATTTGGTTGTAGCATTATATGCAGCCGATAAATGCACCAATAAAACAACAATCTAAAAGATCTAAAAACTTTAAGAATATGAAAAGTATCAACAATAGTACAGCTGTAACACTTTAGAATCTTTCTAGTAACTCATTTAATTTGACAATGTCTTTCTGGCCTGGAAACAATAACTTCAGGTTTCTCTTATGGGTCTTCTTTCTAAGTTTGGTCCATATTATTTCTTCTGTCATGGTGTGAACTTGTCGTGTTTCAATATCACATCGGGTGATCAGCAAAGTGTCATTTATCTTGTCTCACAGTGACTTTGAAAAAGAAGGAATAGTCTTTAAGATGGTCTGAAGGCAGTGCTCCATTCAAATCCTTCTTTCTTATTAAACACAAGTCAGTGTGTAGTAAAAATGATTGAAAAACATTCTTCCCAAAGATTTCTTAGTCAAATTAAATGTAAGGTCAGTTGTTTATATATTGCATTCTAAGTTTTGTATGGAACATTGTCACAGGTGTAGGATTGGGGAGGATCAGACCCTCTTAAAGACCCTTCGCTTCTGTTACTGAGTCTTGTAACAAGTTCACCACTGGGAGCAGACACTTCAATTTGATTTCTCTTTCTCTTTCTCTCTGTAGTCAATCTTTCATTTTTTCATAGTATTACTGTAAGCCTTTTGACTATGTGATACCTTCTACACTGCTTTTGAAAAAATGTGCACATCTTCAAAAAAAAAGTTACGGTAAGTATTCACACTCACTTTCCAACTTTCATTCCACCTTTTATTTCCTCATACAGTTTCCTTAAAATAAGAACAGACATTAAAAACAAGTCTAAGTAAAAGTGAAATGATATTCTTTTACCAATGTAAACAAAAAATGTCTGTTAGAATATACAAATGATTTAAGTCGTAGTAAGTACTGAAATCTCTCTAATGTCCAATAAATTTGTCTAATCAGGCCAGGTTGTACTGACTTAATAACAGAGGTAAGTGTCTTCAGGAGGGTCTGATGACAATTTTCCATTCAAACTGATTTTTCTTACAGTTCACGTGTCAGTAGAAAGAATGAACTTTTCTGAAATATTTGTAGCTATGAATAAACTGAGCATGGTGACCAAAACGTATTAGAAGGTATTTGTTTGACACAAGGAGGTCTGGCGTTCACAGTTTCAAAGTTGTCTTATATCACACATTTATCCAGACCTTAAGATGAGCTTTAAAATCTCCGGCGCTCTGTTGACTGAAACTAGTAGAGAACTCCTTCAATATGCTATGTAGCATCTGGCTAATTTGTGAAAGTAGTTCCAAAATATTAAAAAAGATGAAGGAAACAATACAACATTTAGGCCTATACCAGTTCATGAGTTATAACACCGCTCTTGTTTTCCAGTGGACATATTGACTCATCACAGGTGTTACTAATAACATTAACAATGGCTGTGATCCGTTCACTTGTCCCATTAAGTCATGACAATATGACCACGAGTCGGCATGAACAATACCAGGACACTGAAACTAAAACAGTTGAATTGAAATCAGCTGTCATTCTTTTGATTATTTACACCTGTGCGTTCTGTACTGTGACATGTAAACATGTGCTCTGTGGAAAGAGCCAAATGAACAACAGGAAAAATAGATTTGAATGGAAAATTATCAAAGGGTGAGGATTAGGGAGGGTTAGACCCTCCTAAAGTCCTTTCCACCTGTTATAACGAGTTCAACACAGGTAGCTGTTGTTATACACCTGAAAAATTTAGCATAGCATCAGAAGAAAAACAGGAAAATGATTATGTAAACAGAAAAATAAACTGAAACAATAAATTTGCTAAAGATGATAACCTAAAGAAAATGTTCATTAGTAGTAATAGTAGAAGTACTAAGAATTTGGTTGTGGAATTAGAAGCTGCAGTTGAAATACTAAAAAGTGTTCAAAAAAGACCATTTAAAATGTATTGTTTCCCACACGATGAAAATTATTTCTGTGTCACAGGCAGGAGGACGGAGGAGAGAGGAGGCACAAAACAGAGGAAGGGGAAGACTTGAGACTTAAGGTGGCTCAAGAAAGTGTGTGCCGTGTATTGACTGTGCATTACCACCAGGTGGCAGCTCACAAACACAGTGAAGAGATTGATGAGCCAGTGACAGGTGAACCTGCCCAGTGCTGCTGACTGAACCAGTTCGCCCAAAATGAATAAATCATATGTTTGTTTTGCAGCCTATTATCCTCTTAATGAGATCAATTAACAATAAGAGTCTTGGATTTACACACCTTCAGATCAGTAACGACATTTAACCGTGGCTAATCTGTCAAGTTAGTCTTAAAAGAAGTCCTCGTTCGAGTGTAGGGTCAAAGGTCACACTAACCAAGTGTGAAAACACTAACATGCAAATGTGAAACAGTGATATCACCCAGTGTGTGTGTGTGTTCAGTTAATCCTCCTGTGTGTCCATGTGCTGTAATCCACCTGTGTGTGTGTGTGTGTGTGTGTGTTTGTGTGTTTGTGTGTGCGTGCGTGTATGCGTGTGTCACCTGATGTCAGCATGTAAGGGGGAGAGAAGTGTGATAGACATAACATCAGGTTTCTAGAGTGTTCAGTCTTAGCTCTTCATTTTCACATTTTCTCTTGAAGTCTGTGTAGACCCGGTCTGTGTATTCCTGGTGTGTGTAGACCCGGTCTGTGTATTCCTGGTGTGTGTACACCCGGTCTGTGTATTCCTGGTGTGTGTACACCCGGTCTGTGTATTCCTGGTGAATAGACCTGGCCGTGTAGACGTGATGTGTTTCTCTCAGCAGGAGGAGCTGCAGCAGCAGTCTCTCTGGCGCTCACTGAAGCCACAGATTGTCTAATTAGATTAAGCGAGGCTTTCCTCAGATAATCATTTAGCCAGCTCCTGTTTTTTCCTCCGATGGAGCGCCGCTTGTGACTGTGTGCTTGCTGAAGGTCAAACAGAATTTCTGGAAAACTGACTGGTTTTAAAAGTAAATTGTGGTCTTGGAGCAGGTGTGCAGGACTGCCAGCTGAGGAGCCGTGGCCGGGTTATGGGCTGTTTCTGGAGCTGTGAGTGTGACGCTGCTCAGAGTAATCGGACTGCCACTAATACCTGCTGCTGCTGCTAACAGGAGGCGATGGGGGAAGTTTCTGTAAGTAAAGCCTTTCTTCTACTGCTACTGTGTAGTGACAATAATGTTTAACCAGAAATTACTGGTTCTGAATATATATACATATATATGTTTTTCAATAAAAGCTTGTTATGTTATGAGGGCTGGCTGCTGAGTTATTCAGCTCTTTCACACAGCTATAGCTTTTGTAGTTGCATGTGCGGCTGTGATGATTTGTTCATTAGTAACTGGTCAGCAGATTTTATCCAGTAAAAATTGAAACAGTCTTGTTGCATGCTAAGGTTGGACCTTTTGTGTTGCAAACTGAATCTCTTTGTGTGCTGGTTGGAATCACTCGTGAGGCTCTAGCTTTGCACAGTTCAGCAAAGCTTTATTCACAGTCATGTCTTGTGTTCAGCCTGTTCACCCCTCATTTCGCTCTCTTCTTCAGCCTTAAACAGGCTGCTTCTCTCTTGCTTAGATTAAGCCTCGGCTGACTGATTGACACAGATTACAGTTGAAGGCACAGAGGTCACAACCTGTGAAGAACAAATATAAAGGCTTCGGTTCACACACCAGCGGGCACAACACTTAACGCCACACACAAATATCTATCCAGACACCATCTGTGCCAAGTGAATCAACAGTTAAAATGTACCTATTAATGTCAGTTAGCTGGTAACACTTATAAAGTACCCTGCTGCCCAGGAAAAGGAGAGTAATTTTTTGTTGTTAAGTTTATTTTTGCCTCTCTGATTTAGTGCTGCAGAGCTGGTGTTGGTTCTTGGACCACGATGGGTCAGATATGGATATGGCATAGTTTTTTATTTACACATGACACATCTTTCTATCACTCTGACTGTTTCTGGAAGAATTCAAAATTCTTCAGTTCAATTCAGCAAAAGCTCATTAAGCAATGTTAAATTCTAATTTTAAAAAATCACTCATGTCAAACTCAATTTCTTCAGTAACTAGTTGCTGAAGGGTCTGGATGATATTTGAATATTACAAATATTTTCACTGATTTATATCTTGATAATTCTTATTGTTCTTTAAATAAATGATTAAAAGCTAACTGCGGTAAAAAAAAAAAGGGTTTGCATTTTTATGTTATGATCCACATGCTACTTCAAAACCACAATCCATAAATATGTAGCTTACCAATGTACTAAATTTCTCTTACTTCATTGCTCCTCACAGTTTTGCCAGAAAAAGTCTAATTTAAACATGTTGTGTCACAAAAATAACAAAAGCAGTCTTTAAATGTAATTGTAGGGTAGAAAACTCCACATTCCCACAAAAAATGCCAAGGACGTGACCTCTGTGTCCACTCTCGCTGTGTGTGGTGATATTTCTAAATTTTCCCCTATAGTTAATTATTTGTTGTCCCATCAAACCTCTGAAATAACCTGTCTTCCCACTTACAGTCACACAGTCCCCGTCAGGCCAGATCTGCAACTCCGGCCGACCACTGAGTCTGTGTTTTTTGGGAAGGCCTCTGTTGAGTCCCAGAGGAAGAAGACATGGCCAACAACTCTTTTCGTGGGTCCAAACATGGCCGACGTGGCGAGGCCAACCATGAGGTGGAGTTCAGCTGCTCGCTACAGGAGCTGCGCTCCCTCATGGAGCTGAGGGGAGCAGAGTCAGTCACTAGGATCCAGGAGTGTTACGGAGATGTTAATGGACTGTGTGCCAGACTGAGGACGTCACCTGTCGAAGGTAAATACGCTTAAAAACTCTGGCTCAGTGTTTCTAAAACAACACGGCTGACTGCCAGTGTGAGTATCACGGCAACAGAAATATGAAACTGAACTGTAGTTCAACCACAGGCAGTGTGACGCTCCACCCTTAATACAGTTTGGTGTTTTATGTCAGAGCCATTCTGCTGTGAAATTATGTTTTAGGCCACTTCACAGTGACTCACTGACCCCTCCCCCTGGAGCGGGCACCATTAAACCAACAGAGGACATATTTGGTTCAGTTTGACTTGAGGGGCTGTTGACTGTCAGATGGTCAACGTCGACTGTGACCTGCGGCCTCTGTTGACCCTCCTCTGCTGCCTGTCAGCTCCAGGACAATGTGAGACAAACACAGCATGTTCCACTCTATAAATACCGCATTTGAATTAAATTCAAATGGAGGATTTGCACAGCGAGGATGAGATGATATACCTCGTGTCTGAGACAGTTATAGTGAAGCGGTGAAGATTGCGTGAGAGGGCTTTAGAGACAGAAGTCATTTAACACTGTCTTGGGATTGTTCAACAACATTGTCTTGAGAGGAAATGGCTGAGGATGCTGTAAGAAAATCACAGTGTGTGTCTTAAACCAGGGATGCATTGATCATTGAATCAGTCGGTGGTATTGGTGGTGATAGTGACCTTATTAAGCGGATCGGCTATCAGCCAGATATAATCATAAGTATAGCATTTTTTCATCAGTCCCATTTTAAAATCCATTGTTTCTGCCAACAGTTGTATTTACTTTATCACACTAAAACAACACTAACTCATCACTTCTGCACATTTTCACAACCATACGTTACTACAGCAAACTTAATACTGTGTAAAAAAATTTTCTTTGAAAGTTAGGTAAATCCAATTGTTTCTCACTCTTGTATTTCATTCACTGCATGGATGCTCTGAGACTTCTCTTCTCAGCACCTGAGAGCCCATTTACACCAAAATACCAACAACAATACAAGCATGGTGTTGCCTATGTAAATGACCTTCCACCCGTATTTCAAAGCCAGGAAAAATACCGAAACTGTCCATACACTGATTGTGCCCTGAACATAGGGCCTTAATTGTGTCACTGTCACTGAAATGTTAATGTCCCCTTTTACAATCTGTCTGCAAACCTTCTCCCCAGCCGTCTTTAAGTACTTTTATCCACAGTCACCTTTCCGATAAAGGTAAAACTTACAAAGCAATCCTTAGAAAGCCACCACGATAATAATGCTAAATGTTGTGGTGGCAGTGCTGCTCATGTAAAGATGACTCAGTGACCTCTGCTGAAGCCTGGAGGGTGTGTCCTCTGTGCTCTCATGCAGAGGATGACCGGAGGAGTTCTGCATTTTACTTTCCATGCTAAACATATAGTCCATGACCCGACTCTGACTACAGGTTTAGACAGAACGTTGAGCTGCTCCTTTAGTGACCATCCAGCTGTTTGTATCTGTTAGCCCTTTTATTACATCCACCAAGGAGGGAATGTTTTGGCCCTGATCGGTCTGTTGGTTGCTTGGTAGGTTGGTTGGTTTGTTAGTAGGATTACACAACAACCCACTGAACGGATTTCCATGAGGCACGGATGGAGCATGGGCCTCGGCCCAGAATAGACTACATTAACTTTTGGTATGGATCCAGATAAAGGAATTATTTCTCACTCTTCACTTCTTCAACATTGTGAGAGGCTGTGTTTATTGACATTTTCATTAGTTTCTCAGGTTACAATGCATGCATATTGATGAAACAAATCAGTCTCTATAGCCAAACCTTACTGTTTCGACATTGCGCTGCTATGATGTGTCCCAGAAGGACCTACTGGCGGTGGATTCAGTGTATCTCAGCAGACTTAATGTTCCTTGGTGGACTCAGTGTGCCTCATCCGTCTGCCCTTTGACATTTTCCTCCTCATCATTATTTCATTCAGTCTTTCCATCTTGCACACGCTCAGTAAACACCTTCAGCATATCATCTCCCGCTGTCAGAGATGTAAAATGTCAGCAGCAGCTTGAAATCGGTGGAAAATCCATCACACTTCTTTGCGTGTCTCTGTGGTGACAGCTGGGTGGCAGGGCCATTAACTTTCAGTGTGACTCCACTCACCTGAAAGCACAGAGCATGCTCAGTGCTCAGCTCACTGAGTTTCATTTTCAGATGACAGAAAGAGTTAAAAGTGTGTTCAGACCGACTGAGTCAGCTGCAGAAGTGCAGCAGCTGCAGTGTGTCCGGTGGGATCCGAGCATGCCTCGACATGTTCTGTTCCACAGAGGAAACCAGTCTGCTCTCTGCTCCCACGCCACGCCACACCACTGCAGAGACACAAACACCATGTGTCACACTTCCATTTTCCGAAGTCAGGTTCAAATGATCGAATTTAACACTTTAAGTTGTTCAAATCAGTTTTAATACTAACCGTGTAGCCTCATCCTGCAGCAAGTTGTAATCACAGCCTGCTCTGCCTCTCTGAGTGTCAAGCTTCTGTTACTCACTGTAGAGCTAAGTTAATGTATGGCACTTGCACGCACAATAATGACTAAAAGGGGCTCCGTGGAACTTCTTTCATATGCTGGAGACCGGACATTTAATTATGTTAGCAGACTCCATTTCTAAACTAACATTAGCTACTGTCGCTCTCTGTTGGCGAGGCACAGAGAGGCACAAAGACAAAGCAAATCGTCTACAGGCTTGTATAGGCAACCGAGAGAGATGGGAAAGGTCTAGTCTTTCGTGTCACTCTACAATCCACTCACATATGGTAAATAAAACAGTGATTAATACATGTAAATTGCTAAAACGTACGGCCTCTTTAATACTTCTTTGGTATTAAATCCAAAAGGGTTCATCACATTACATCAAAGCTGTTTGGGCGTCATGAGTTAGAGCTGCTTGAGTTAGAGAGGGAAGCAACATTCTGGTTTGACTGATTGTAAACCTACCATAATTTCTCTCATTGCTTTGTTGACTACCATTTCGAAGTCTAAAGTTTAGCATTAAATGACTTTGATATATTCTATTTTCATTTGCATGGTAGCTTGAGATATGAACTTAATTGCAGTTGGAGTTGAACTTATACGTTCATGGTTCCATTGTGGGCTCGGACTAATAACTGAATGGACTCTTTCTCTCTCTTTCTTGTCTCTGCACTGTAGAATGTAGTTGGGGGGAAATCATCGTTATTTTAATCAGATGAGAAAGATCTTCACTGACTGATTTGCTCATGCCTAAACAAACCAAATAAACAAACTATCTTTGTTTTCCCGTTTGAACAAAACGAATAAACAAACTGACCTTAAAAGACAACACTAGTTCATACTTTTTTACTTTGTTTATATTTGGCAGACCCTGCCACCTTTCTAGCTTCAAACGGAGTTCTGGGGACTTTGTTTTCCTCTGAGAACAGCTTGTTTATTCAGTTATTGAAAAAAAGATATTTCTATTATTATTGCAAATATATACTACATAGTGCCCATTTAACCCGAGCTGCTCCAGTGGAGCTGCTCAGAGGTGATCAGAGTGTTCCTGAAAAGGACAGCATAGAAATGCCTTGAAGTTCATGATGTTGCCTCATTATACTTCTTTAATATATAGATATGTGACTATTCAGATTATCACCAGCGAGCTAGAGCACACACTGCTATAAAACCCAACATGTTTATGAGACAGATCAAATCAGTAAATGTTAATGGCACAGTGGGATGTTATATTCTTATTTTGTAACACAGGCATTGAGGCTAGCAGAAAGAAATGTTGTCGACATACTTGCCTAAAATATAGCCTGACAGATGTGGGATCTTTGGTTTGCTTTCTCCCCTAGTATTTAAATAAACGTCTATATGTTTGAGCAAAGAAAATTAAAGCATAAAAAAGTAGGGTGTTTGGGGTTCAATACAGTTCAGTATAATTAGGTTATCCAACTCCAGTCCATCCTGCAAGTGATGAGAGTTTAATAAATGTGAATTGGTTAGGATTGAGCATAATCTTGGATCAACAGATGTTGGCTTACATATGAACTTGGCCATGTCACTGATGTTGTCTCTGTGTATTCCTGTTGCAGGTTTAGATGGAAACTCGGAGGACATCGACAGAAGACAAGAGGTGTTTGGACAGAACCTCATTCCTCCTAAAAAGCCAAAAACCTTTGTGCAGTTAGTGTGGGAAGCCCTGCAGGATGTCACGCTCATCATCCTGGAGGTGGCAGCCATCATTTCACTAGGCCTTTCTTTCTATAGACCGCCGGGTGCTGAGAGACAGAGTGAGTTTATCTTTTGATTTCTTTCTTTATAAGTTACAACCCTGATTCCCCAAAACATTCTGTACAACACAAAATAAACACATTTCAATCAATTGCTAACCTACTATGACAAAATGTTTTACCTCATCAGGTTATTTGATTGATTGTAAATATCTGCTTATTCTGGGTTAGGGTTTTTTTTAATTTGATGGCAGCAACATACTGCAAACTTCAAGTTGGGACAGAAGCGACCAAAGACTTCAAAAGTTGTTGAATGCTCCAAAGACACTTGTTCGAAACAGACATTTATTCATTTTTGAATATACTCAGTATTATCAATCATGCTTTCCATCAAAACTTCTAACCTAGAGTATGATAAATACTCTATTATCCTTATCTTCAGCTGCCTCAGATGTATAAGCCTAAAGGTCAAGTCACAGGTTTGTTAGACTCAAGTATCTGTGCCTTTAGTATCATGTGACATGATTATCAGTGGTGATGTGAAAACATCAGATTTACACACAATCAGAGGAAGATGTGTGTCCTGGTCAGAGCTCAGCTAAACTCTACAGGAGACATGCTTTTTTAGCTTAATTGTTTTGGACTCACATGTCACAGCTTCATTTCTGATTGTCAGTGTCAGCAGAGTCCAGCCTGCGGCATAGTTCATACACTTTACTGATAAACCACACAACTATATTGAAATAAATGTTTCAATAGTACCAAATTAAAAAGTAACAAGCACGGTCTTTGTTTCTCTCTCTCTCTCTCTTTTGTCTGTGACATGACGTGTAAATGTTGGTATCATTAAAGTAGCTTCTTTTTACAATAGACAGGTCAGTTCACCAAAGCCAGGCGGCATCTGACTTCTGGTGTTGGGGGGGGGGGGCAGTCCTGATAACACCCTGACAAGTCCTGCTGGGTTTAGTGTTGCATGTTTTATGGTAACCTGTAGGTTTGGTAAGACTGTGCTGTTGTATATGTTCAGACTGTGGCAGGGCAGCTGGTGGTGTAGAGGACGAGGGTGAGGCGGAGGCTGGATGGATTGAAGGTGCAGCCATCCTGCTGTCTGTGGTGTGTGTGGTCCTTGTGACGGCCTTCAATGACTGGAGCAAAGAGAAGCAGTTCCGTGGCCTCCAGAGCCGCATCGAGCAGGAGCAGAAGTTCACCGTGGTACGAGGGGGCCAGGTGATACAAATCAAAGTGTCAGAGATCGTCGTAGGAGACATCGCACAAGTCAAATATGGTGAGAGAGCAAATGCTTGCACTTGTACAAGTTTACCCTGAGTGATGACTAGGGCATGACATCAAACAGTACTTTTTATGGCCAGAAATGTAGTGCCAGGGTAATTTTAAAAAATCAGTTGACATCAGATATTTGTTCAGGTACATAATATTTGATTTGATAGTTTGTGATTTCAACCAGATTATCATTTTTTGTCCTCAAAGAATTGAAAAACTCCATATGAACAGCTGTGAAAGTCCTTAGATCTGCATTCAAAATTCACAAACTAAAAATACTCATTATGCAATAGTGGCTCCTCTAATCAAATGATATTCATATTATGATTATTGATGTTCATCGCGTGTTAATAATTTAACTGTTGCAACTTGTAAAGATTACATTATACAGTTTTATAGTTCTGGGGAGCTTAAAGAGAATGTGTCTAACAATTTGAAGCAATTTAGCTTTTTTATTTGACAAATGTGAGCAGATTGTAACGTGACGTGAAAAATGAGACCTTCCACAGCTCCCTCAGTTGCCCAGTCGAAAGGCTTTGACTTTATGCGCTGTCTCGAGTACCTCATCTCTGTGTCACTCTCCGCTCCACTAACAGAGAGCAACAGTAGCTAACGTTACTTTAGGAATGGAGTCTGCTAATATAAACCAAACACAGAATGTCCACAGAGCCCCTTTAAACAATAGATATATATTGTTATTGTTCATAGTAGCTGATTTGTGTTTATAATCAGAATTGATTATCTGAATCCAGAAGTATAAAAAAGGCATCAAAACGAAATACTCTAGTACAATACGTACCTAAAGATTTGAATGAAGTACAGTACTTACTACTTACTAAATGTACTTCACTGCAATCCACCACTACTTAAGAAAAACTGAATAGCAATGATTCCCTTGTTTTTCTTGATTACCCACAGAGCTCACCGTCAAAAGATCAGTGGGAGTTTTTAACAAAGTCTTATTTTAAGGAATTATTTTAGTTTTGTTATAGTGACCAGAAGCAATTTTCTTTTTGGGGACAATTAAATATTAAGGTAAAAAAAATTATGAAAGAGAATATATCTAATTTCTTTTTCTTTTTTTTTTGTGTCTGTTTGGGTCAACAGTTCATAGTTTAGCGATTAATAATCATGAGAAAACAAAACTTGGAGGTATTTCTCCCTTTTTCACTGCTGAATTATTGTAATTTTCCTTTTCTTTACTCATCATGTGACGGACAGACAGTGTGATGATGATGTCACACAACGACCTGATGAGCGTGAGCGGTTGTTACAGTGTACCTGTGTGTGTCGATTTGTACCAGGTGACCTCCTCCCGGCTGATGGCGTCCTGATTCAGGGTAACGATCTGAAGATTGACGAGAGCTCTCTGACCGGAGAGTCGGACCACGTCAAGAAGAGTCTCGACAAAGACCTCATGTTGCTATCAGGTGCTTCACTCTGCTCCACTCACCTCAAATTACAGCCAAGTTCAGTCTGACCCGAGCTGTCATTGTCAGCCGTTACCATCCAGTTTGTGCTGCTGATTTTTCACTATTAAATAGTGCATCTCTCTGTTTTTCACACCTAGGGACCTAAACTCTTCCTTCACTGAAATAACACAACTTTAATCAACAAAAGATACTGCAGAAATTGCAATATTTTTATGTTGACTCAGTGTGGAAAAAGACACAAAGACAAAGTTAGTATTTTAGGGAAAGTCACCTCAGTGATAGTAATGTGTGCCTCTAGAAAAAACACCAATTGTAAGTGACTGCCGGTTGATGATTGTTTCGTTGGTCTGTTTTCTGTAGAACGTACAATCCTAAGACATCGTCTTTCAGCTTCTTCCAATCAACATTGGCAGTCAGATAACCAATTTAGTGTCAAAGACAAGAAGCAGAGGCAGTTTTATTGAATAATGCCCATACACGGCATCCTCTATCCTTAGAGCCTCAGTGGAAAGGAGAGAGAGACAGAAAAGTTACTCAGCTTCCAGGAAGGACAGAGATGCGAAACCTGTAGTGTGTACCTTTCAACATTTACATGGTAACAATACACTCATATCAAAACTGTCGGTGTGCCGTGGCAGATCATTGGTAGATCGCCCCCTCGTACAGAGACCTTGGCCTTGTCGCAGCCGCCCAGGGTTCCAATCTAACCTGTTGGCCACTGTTTCCTGTGGCATTATTCAGCTGTTTCATTCAAAAAAGACTATACACATACAAAGCATGAAACAACAATTAGTACTATTTTGAACAGATTGACAGGCAGACAAGAAAACAAAAAAATAATAATGTCAGTTCATTTAAACATCCATTTTGCAAAGAGAGTCAAAGGAGTTCTGATTTACTCGTTTATTTTGTGGGCCTATCCTCGAGGAGGTCTACATACTTGAGAAACAAATCACAACAAGCTGTTCCAGGGAGATGTGGCTAATTTCCGTGTTTTTTCACAGCTTTAGTCTTTGGTTAGGTTAGTATCATGTGATCCCTCCTCATCTACAGTACCATGTTCGATAACTCTGTATATTTCGATTTCTCAGGTACTCATGTGATGGAAGGCTCCGGCAAGATGGTGGTGACCGCTGTAGGTGTGAACTCTCAGACTGGAATCATCTTCACGCTGCTCGGTGCCGGTGAGGACGCTGATAGTGACGAGGAGAAGGCTGAAAAAGAGAAGAGGAAGAAGGAGAAGGAGAGGAAGAAAGAGGAGCGGAAAAAGAAAGAGAAGAAGGACAAGAAAAGTAAGTTGAGAGTAGACATAACAGCACTGAGACGCACAAACACATTCAGTGACCGTAAGTGTAGAACCATGTAAAGGATTAATATCCAGGAGCAGATTTTTCGTGATTTGTTCATAATATATCTAAGGTTTTTGGCTCTTTTAATGTTTAATACAAGTTTTGTATGACTGACTAATAGCTGTTGTTTCATGTTTTTCCTTTGCAGGCAAAAAGGATGACAAAGCTAGGAAAGGTGAGCAGCTTCAGTACTGTGAGTTATCGTACATGACTCTGAGTGGATGTGAAGGTTGTTGAGTGGCAGCATTTTATTCACAGCTGTACTGGTCTCTGTAGAACAGTGAGGGGTGTGAACCTTGAAGCTAATCTTCTAGCCCTGGCACGCCCTGTCTTATAAAACCACTTTCTACCTCAAGAGCTGTAGCAATGATGTATTTTTGCAAGCTAACCTAGAAGTTAGAATCACCTTTGTTCCCTCAATGAAATGCCTATGGGAATTTTAAATTGGATTTTGGGATATCGCCGAAAATAATCTCAGTGTCAAATTTATGATACTTACATGTTTTGTTCAGCAAGATTATCTTCATATATGGGCGGCAACTTTGTGATTTTCGAAGCGTAAATTGAATTGCTAGAAGTAAGGGCGCATTCACATTAGGCAATCTGTACCGTGCCCAAGCACGTTTGATCCCCAAATTCCAGTTTGTTTGACTAGGGTGAGCACTTCATACCGTGTTCATATACGGTACACTTCCTTGGTCCTGGCACGGTTGCAAAACATATGCTTAGGCATGGTACGGTTGCTCATACATGAGCACAAGCAGGAGCACAAGCACAGGTTCACAATGTGGACGTGAAGTGTGATCATAAGTATTACACCGCCTTGCATAATCTAGAAATCCAGGAATGTGAGAGGACCATCTATGACCATCCTGATATCAGATATGCCATGTTTGCTGTTCAACATGTGATGCATCACAATAAATCAACAGAAGAATCTCATATGGTTTGCAAGAGGTGGTTGTGATCAGCCTGGTCAAAGATCATGCAGGAGACCAGGGGTCAGTCAGAATCTTGGCTCCACTTGGGTTCAATCATGCTCAATCATGGTCCCAGGCAGGTCCTCCTGGTCCCTTCGTTCCCACATGGTTCAGTGTATGTCCCTGTGGTCTGATCAGCAGCAGCAGGTGCCCCTGACTCTGTTGGTGGTGATTAGGACCAAGCAGATTATCGGCCTTAAGCTCGGCAGCTGCTTTTTTCTCCTGCCTGCTGCTGCTGCCTGCCTGTCCACTAATAACCTCATTACTGAGCTGGGATCAGCACGCTCACACACAGAAACAAACACACACACACACCTGCAGATACCCGCTCTATCTGTCAAAGAGCTACCGAGTCAGCTGAGTCTGTTTGTAGTG